>NC_054472.1:106529571-106838635 GCF_017639515.1 Carcharodon carcharias
TTTTCTTTCTTGCTGGTTCGCTCACCACTGCCGCAGACTCAGTCTAGCAGCTATGTTTTTTTTATTCATTCAAGGGATGTGGGCTTTGCTGGCTAGACCAGCATTTATTGCCCATCCCTAATTGTCCTTGAGAAGGTGGTGGTGAGCTGCTTTCTTGAACTGCTGCAGTCCATGTGGTGTATGTACATCCATAGTGCTGTCAGGAAGGTAGTTCCAGGATTTTGACCCAGCGACAGTGAAGGAACGGCAATATATATCCAATTCAGAATGTTGAGTGACTTGGAGGGGACCTTCCAGGTGGTGGTGTTCCCATCTATCTGCTGCCATTAGATGGTAGTGATTGTGGGCTTGGAGGGTGCTGTCTAAGAAGCCTTGGTGAGTTTCTCAGCCAACTCGGTCTGTGGTGTTGCTACCAAGTAACTCTTGTTGATGAACATCGAACTCCTCCACCCAGTGTACATTCTGCACTGTTGCCACCCTCATTGCTTCTTCCAAATGGTGTTCAGCTTGGCGGAGCACTGATTCATCAGCTGAGGTGGGGGAAGGGAACGGTGCGTGGTAATCAGCTGGACGTTTCCTTGCCCTTGTTTGGCCTGATGCCATGAGACTTCGTGGGGTTCGGAGTCAATGTTGAGGTCTCCCAGAGCAACTCCCTCCCAAATGTATACCACTGTGCCTCTGCTGTGTCTGTCCTGCTAATGGGACAGGACACTCGGGATGGTATGGTGATGGTGGTGTCTGGGACATGATCTGTAAGATGTGATTCTGTGGGGATGAATATACCAGGCTGCTGCTTGACTAGTCTCTGAGACAGTTCTCCCAATTCTGGCACAAGCCACAAGATGTTAGTAAGGAGGACTTTGCAGGATCAACAGGGCTGGGCTTGCCTGGCTTTGCCTCCCACAACTCTTTCTCTGGTACATCGATGATTACTTTGGTGCTGCTTCATGCTCTCGTCAGGACCTGGAAAAATTGCCACCTCTGACACCTTACGTCGCATCAACAATTTCCAGTTCCCTGGCCCCAACCACCTCCTCTTCACCATGGACATCCAATTCCTCCACACATCCATCCCCCACCAGGATGGTCTGAGGGCCCTTAGCTTCTTCCTTGAACAGAGGCCCAAACAATCCCCATCCACCACTACTCTCCTCCATTTGGCTGAACTTGTTCTCACACTGAACAATTTCTCCTTTAACTCCTCTCACTTCCTCCAAATAAAAGGTGTGGCTATGGGTACCCGCATGGGCCCCAACTATGCCTTTCTCTTTATGGGGTATGTGGAACATTCCTTGTTCCAGTCCTACTCCAGCCTCCTCCCACAACTCTTTCTCCGGAACACCGATGATTACTTCGGTGCAGCTTCATGCTCTCGTCGGGATCTGGAAAAATTTATTAATTTTGCTTCCAATCTCCACCCCTCCATCATTTTCACATGGTCCATCTCTGACACTTCCCTTCCATTTCTTGACCTCTCTGTCTCAATTTGTGGTGATAAACTGTCCACCAATATCCATTACAAGCCTACTGATTCCCACAGCTACCTCGACTACAGCTCCTCACACCCCGCTTCCTGTAAGGACTCCATCCCATTCTCTCAGTTCCTTCGCCTCCGTCGCATCTGTTCTGATGATGCTACCTTCAAAACAGTTCCTCTGACATGTCCTCCTTCTTCCTTAACCGAAATTTTCCACCCATGGTGGTTGACAGGGCCCTCAACCGTGTCCGGCCCATCTCCCGTGCATCCGCCCTCACGCCTTCTCCCCCCTCCCAGAAACATGATAGGGTCCCCCTTGTCCTCACTTATCACCCCACCAGCCTCCGCATTCAAATGATCATCCTCTGCCATTTCCGCCAACTCCAGCACGATGCCACCACTAAACACATCTTTCCTTCAACCCCCCGGCGGCATTCCATAGGGATTGTTCCCTCCGGGACACCCTGGTCCACTCCTCCATCACCCCCTACTCCTCAACCCCCACCTATGGCACCTCCCCATGCCCACGCAGAAGATGCAACACCTGCCCCTTCACTTCCTCTCTCCTTACCGTCCAAAGGCCCAAGCACTCCTTTCAAGTGAAGCAGCATTTCACTTGCATTTCCCCCAACTTAGTCTACTACATTCGTTGCTCCCAATGTGGTCTCCTCTACATTGGAGAGACCAAACGCAACCTGGGCGACCGCTTTGCAGAACACCTGCGGTCTGTCCACAAGAATGACCCAAACCTCCCTGTTGCTTGCCATTTTAACACTCCACCCTGCTCTCTTGCCCACTTGTCTGTCATTGGCTTGCTGCATTGTTCCAGTGAAGCCCAGTGCAAACTGAAGGAACAGCACCTCATCTTCCGACTGGGCACTTTACAGCCTTTGGGACTGAATGTTGAATTCAACAACTTTAGATCTTGAACTCCCTCCTCCATCCCCACCCCCTTTCCATTTCTTCCCCCTCCTTTTTGTTTTTTCTAATAATTTATATAGATTTTTCTTTTCCCACCTATTTCCATTATTTTTAAATCTATACCTTTTATGCCCTGTTAGTCTTATTCCACCCAACCCCCACTAGAGCTGTACCTTGTGTATCCTGTCATCCATTCTTAATTAGCACATTTGTTTAGAAAATATCACCACCTTCAACACCTCTTTGTTCTTTTGTCTGTGACATTTTTTGATTATCTGCTCCTATCACTACTTGCTTGTCCCTACAACCACCCCCCTACCCACTTCTCTCCCCCCACTCCCCCACCTTAAACCAGCTTATATTTCACCCCTCTCCTAATTTTACTCACTTCTGTTGAAGCGTCATGAGGACTCGAAACATCAACTCTTTTCTTCTCCGCCGATGCTGCCAGACCTGCTGAGTTTTTCCAGGTAATTCTGTTTTTGTTCTGGGCTTGCCATTGTTGTTTCCAGTGTCTAGGTCGATGGCGGATGGTCTATCTGGTTTCATCCCTTTTTATTGACTTTTTAGTGGATTCATGCATTTGGAACATTTTAGAGGGCATTTAAGAGTCACATGTAAGCCAGACCAGGTAAAGACAGCAGATATCCTTCCCTAAAGTGCATTCGTGAACCAGATGGATTTGTATGACAATTCACATGGTTTCAAGGTCATCATTAGACTTTTAATTGCAGATTTTTATTGAATTCAAATTCGACCATCTGACGTGGACTCGGAGGAAAGCGGGTCCTCAGATCATCACCCTGAGTCTCTGGATTACCAGACCAGTGACAATGCCCCACGCCACCATCTCCCCCAGCACAATAGTGCTGCTGTTGTTATCCGGCATACACACCTCTATCTAGCAGAGGCTGAACACCACCGAGTTGACACTTCCACTTGCTAGACTATAACACCATTACCAAACATTAATCCATTTCATCCAGGACTGTCATGAACTCATTTTCTCTGGAGTTTCTCCCTCCATGGTCTTTAACTTCATAGGCCCCCAACTCTCTAATCTGCTCCTAACTCTTTCTCACAATTCACAAACTGAATTGCCCTGATAATCCTATTATTTCTGTCTGTACCTGATGCACTGAATTGAGTTCTTCTAATTTAGATTTTATTTTTTCTCTTCTCATCTAGTCTCTTCCTATCTATATCTGTTGCTCTTCTGATCCCTTCCATTATTTAACAGTTTCTAGTTTCCTGGCCCAAACCATCTCCTGTTCACCATGGACATCCAATCTCTCTACATCACCGACCTCCTCAGGACAGCCTGAGAGCTCTTCCTTGAACAGAGGCCTAACTGGTCCCAATCCATCACCACCCCTCTCAGTCATGCTGAACTTGTTCTCACTTTGAACAACATGTCCTTCAACTTGACTCATTTCATCTCCATCAGATTCGCTGCTCTGGGTACTTATATTGGTCCTAGCTATGCCTGCTTTTTGTGGGATATATGGAATATTCTTTGTTCCAGTTCTACAGAGGCCCCCTCCCTCCATCCTTTTTCCCAGTACATTGGAAACTAGATTTCCTGCACTTGCCCCAAACTGGAAAATTGCCTTGCAGTTCAGAGAAGGTTTACTAGACTACTATCAGGAATGAGTGGGTTGTCTTATGAGGAAAGGCTGGACAGGTTAGGCCTGTTTCCGCTGGAGTTTAAAAGAGTAAGAGGTGACTTTCTTGAAACCTTTGAGATCCTGAGAGGTCTTGACAGATCGGATGTGGCGAGGATGTTTCTTCTTGTGGGAGAATCTTGAACTAGGGGACACTGTTTAAAACAAGAGGTCACTCATTTAAGACAGAGATGAGGAGAATGTTTTTCTCTCAGAGGGTTGTGAGTCTTTGGGACTCTCTTCCTCAAAAGGCGATGGAAACAGAATCTTTGAATATTTTAAAGGCAGAGCTAGTTACATTCTTGCTTAACAAGGGGGTGAAATGTTATCGGGGGTAGGCAGGAATGTGGGGTTGAGGTTACAATTAGAGCAGCCATAATCTTATTGAATGGTGGGGCAGGCTCAAGGGGCCAAGTGGCCTACTCTTGCTTCTAATTCGTATATTCCTATGTTCGTATGACTTTGCTTCAAAGTTCAGCCCTTCTCTTCCCTTCACATGGTCTATCTTTGACTCTTCCCTTCCTTGACTACTCTGTCTCCATTTTTGGTGATTGACTATCAACCAATATTTACAATAAGCCCACAAACCCCCACACAACCTTGACTACACTTCCTACACTGCCCTGTTTCCTGCAAGAACTCTAATGTGTTCTCCCAGTTTCTCCATCTAAGTCACATCTGTTCAGATGATGAGGACTTCCACACTAGCATTTCTCCTATGGTTTCCTTTTGCCTCAACCAAGGAGATCCACCCAATCCCAACGCTGTGGTCAATTGGGCCCTTGACTGTTGTATGTTGGTTCTAGCTTGGGAATGATTACTCAGACGTTGCTATGTCCAAGCAATACCTGATTTATTATATTCAACTGAACTATGTAGAGCTACCCAAAACTCGGTGTTACACTGCTGAAGCCATGAACATTCTCCCCCTCGACGTTTCTATTAGTCATGTGTTCTCTTACATCATCATATGGGAGATGCTAGTTGCACAATCTCACACATTAACCCCTACATTGAAACATAGTAAAATAGAAGCAGAGGTAGGTCATTCGGTCCATTCAGCCTGCTCTGCCATTCAATATGTTCATGGCTGATCCTCTATCTCAATGCCATACTCCCGCTATCTCCCCTTAATGTCTTTAGAGTCCAGAAATCTATCTATTTCCTTCTTAAATATAAGCAGTGACCTCCTCCACTATGGTAGAGAGTTCCACAAGTTCACTATCCTCTGAGTGAAGGCTTTTCTCCTCACCTCAGTCCTAAATAGCCTACCTGGTATCCTGAGATTGTGACCCCTTGTTCTAGACTCCCCAGCCATTGGACACATCATCCCTGCATCCAGTCTGTCCAGCCCTGTCAGAATTTTATATGTTTCAATGAGATCCCCTCTCATTCTTCTAAACTCCAGTGAATACAGGTGTAGACGGCCCAATCTGTCCTCAAACAATCCTACCATCCCAGGAATCAGTCTGGTGAACCTTCGCTGCACTCCCTCTATGGCAAGTATATCTTTTCATAGATAAGGAGACCAAAATTGCACACAACACTCCAGCTGTGGCCTCACCAAGGCCCTGTACAGCTACAGTAGAACATCCTTGGTCCTGTACTCAAGTCCTCTTGCAATGAAGGCCAACGCACCATTTGCCTTCTTAACTGCCTGCTGCACCTGCATGCTTGCTTTCAGCGATTGGTGTACAAAGGCACCCAGGTCCCTTTGTACATCAATGTTTCCCAATCTATCGCCATTTAAATAATACTCTGCCATTTTGTTTTTCCTACCAAAGTGGATAACTTCACACTTATACTGCATATGCCAAGTATTTGCCTACTCACTCAACCTATCTAAATCACCTTGAAACCTCTTAACATCCTCCTCACCACTCACATTCCCACCTAGTTTTGTGTCATCAGCAAACTTGGAAATATTACATTTGAAATATTATGAACCCTAATACTATATTCACCATGTTCTATTTCACACAGTTTTACTTCCATCCACTTCCTTTCCCTCCCAGAACTACTATAAGACCCACCCCCTGTCTTTACCTTCCACACCACCGGTCTTTGCTTTCAAAGGATCGTCCTATGTCAGTTCTCCCATCTCTAATAGCTGGAATTTTCCACTCCCGTTAACGGTGGTGTGAGCAGAAAATATCGCCAGAAGGCCCAAGTCACATTTCCTGGTGACATAAATCCAGGACGTGATTTTCCCCTCCAACCAAAATAAATGGCAGGCTGTGTTTCCCAATGTCCAACTTCGGGAACTTAATCTTAATGTAATTGCATCTCATTATTGTGCCTGCACATTGGAATCATCCCCCATTACATCAAATCTAATTCCCATGTCAGAGTGACTTTAGAACGTTGTGATTTATGACTGCCTTTAAAAGGTGAGCTGAACTTCCAGGGCAACTCAGAGGTGAGTGCACATAACCCTGTGCAGCACTCGTGAGGATCACCTATAGGACATCAAAGAAAAGCATTCCATGGGGGGGCACAGGCAAATCACTTTTGCCCAGCTGGCTTTCAGTGCAGTGCTGGGGCAAGGGCTCCAGTGTGGGTGAGACTGGGGAAATGGGCCGGGGGGGGGGGGCAGGGTGGGGGGTGCTGCAAGGCAGCACAGACTGATGGAAGTACACAAACACATGCCAGGGAGGGGGCAGGACAGTGGGGATGAGTGAAGGAAGCGGATACGCACTTGGAAAAGCTTGTAAAAAGTGAGCATTCTTCCACAGCTGAGACCGTTCAGCAGCAGCTCCATTGACATGCTTGGAGACGGGCCTCTGAAGCTTTTCTGCCCAACTGAGCAACACAAAATCATGA
Organism: Carcharodon carcharias; assembly: GCF_017639515.1. Lineage (NCBI taxonomy): Eukaryota > Metazoa > Chordata > Chondrichthyes > Lamniformes > Lamnidae > Carcharodon > Carcharodon carcharias. The sequence continues at coordinate 106,536,457 of NC_054472.1, forward strand.
ATGTGCCACCAAGTGCTCCAGAACTTTTCACTCCTCAGGCGCAGACTGCAAATTAATGTGAGATTTAGGGGGCTGCAGAACAATTGGACAACTGGGCAAATTGTAGAATCCTCTTTGGAAAGATGGGCATGGCGCAACCACTGGTGGAGGCACCAAGAGCCCCTTACATGTCTTTATTAAGGTTTGGACTAGTATTCATCATGGTTCAAGCCTTGCAGTGCGGGTTAGGAGAATACCTGCACCTGAGCTGAGAGCACAGCATGCAGTCCAATGGCTGAAGCTGCTGCCAATCGGTTAATTGAAGTGGGCAGAGGTGGGTCGGGTTTTGGATAGCCATGAAGCACACTAAACACTGGTCATCTGACATGCGTGAAAGGGCCTTGAGATGCAACCAGAACTGGAGACTTAACCAAGAGAGGCCCTTAGGAGACATACGCTCACTATCTCTCTTTGATACTGCAGGAGGAGAACATCAGGATCATGGGAGGGGCTTCACTTGAACAGTGCTAGGACCTGTGTCCTGGCGAACTGAATAACTAGGACTGTAGAGAGGGCTTTAAACTAAAAAGAGGGAGGGAGGATTCTGAAAAGGGGATGCATAGGCTTACAAAGTAAAAGGATATGGCAACCTTGCAGGGCAGCTATTTAGGTAATGATACCCAGAGTGTGACAGGGAGAAACAGAGTGTACAAACATTATGGTCAAAGGGAGAAAAGGCAAAATTAATGGCTCTACTTAAATGCACAGAGTATTTGGGAACAAATAAATAAGTAAATGGCACAAATAGAGGTTAATGGGAATGATCATATAACCATTATAGAGACGTGGTTAGAAGGAGATCAAAGCTTGGAACTAAATATTCAGGGGTATGTAACTTTTCAAAAGGACAGGCAGGAAGGAAAGGGTGGTGGGGTAGCTTTGTCAGTATGAGATGGAATAAGGACGATAACGAGAAAGGACCTTGGATCGGAAGATATAGAATCCATATGGGTGGAAAAAAACAATAACAAGGGGAAGAAGACACTGGCAGGAGTGGTCTATAGGCCTCCTGACAGTAGCTCTACTGTAAGACAGAGAATAAATCAGGAGATAATGAGGGCATGTAAAAAAGGGAGTACATTAATTATGGGTGACTTTAATCTTCATGTAGATTGTGAAAATCAAATTGGCGGAGGTAGACATGAGCAAGAATTCATAGAGTGTATTTGAGACAGTTTGTTGGAACAATATGTTCTGAATCCAACCAGGGCTCAGACTATTTTGGATCTGGTAATGTGTAATGAGGCAGGTTTAATAAATGATCTCAGAGTAAAGGATCCCCTAGGAAACAGTGATCATAATATGGTAGAATTTAGCATTCAGTTTGAGAGTGAGAAACTTGGGTCAGAAACACTGCTAAATCAGGGTAATTATGATGGAATGAGGGCAGAATTGGCTGGAGTGGACTGGGAAAGGAGTTTAGCTGAAAAGACAGTTGATGAACTATGACAGTCATTTAAGAAAATAGTTCATGACTCTCAACAAAGATATATCCCAGTGAGGAAGAAGGATTCAAGGAAGGGGATAAACCAATTATGGTTAACCAAGGAAGTTAAGGACAGTATTGAATTGAAAGAAAAAACATAGTGTGGCAAAGAATAATGGTAAACCAGAGGATTGGGTAAGTTTTAAAAACCAACAAAAGATGACCAAAATAATAATAAAGAGGGAGAAAATAAACTTTGAGGGTAAACTAGCAAGTAATATAATAACAGACAGTAAAAGCTTCTTTAAATATATAAAAAGGAAGAGAAAGGCAAAAGTGAACAAAAGCCCCTTACAGAATACGGCTAGGGAAATAATAATGGGGAACCAGGAAATGGCTGAGAAGTTGAATAAATACTTTGCTTCAGACTTCATGGTAGAAGATACAAATAGCTTTCCAAAACTACTAAATGGACAAAAGGGGGGAGGAAATAAATACTATAACTATCACTCGAGAAAAAGTACTAGGGAAACTAATGGGGCTAAAGGCCATTAAGTCCCCTGTACCTGATGGGTTGCATCCTAGGATATTGAAGGAAGTAGCTACAGAGATAGTAGATGCAATGGTAGTAATCTTCCAAGAATCCTTAGATTCTGGAAAAGTCCCAGAGGATTGGAGACCAGCCAATGTAACACCCTTATTCAAAAAGGGAGGTAAAAAACAGGTAACTATAGACCAGTTAGCTCAACATCAGTCATTGGGAAAATGTTGGACTCTATTATAAAGGGTAATAGCAGAGCATTTAGAAATACATAATCTAATCAAGCAGAGTCAGCATGGCTTCATGAAGGGGAAATCATGCCTTACAAATTTATTAGAATTCTTTGAGGAGATAACAAGCAGGATAGATAAAGGGGAACCAGTAGATGTAATATATTTGGATTTCCAAAAGGCATTCGCTAAGGTACCGTATATAAAGTTATTTAATATTATAAGAGCCCATGGTGTTGGGGGCCGTATATTAGCATGGATAGAGGATTGGCTAATTAATATAAGACAGAGATTTGGAATAAGGAGACCATTTTTGGGATGGCAACCTGTAACTAGTAGAGTGCCACAGGGATCAGTGCTGGACCCTCAATTATTTACAATATATGTTAATGACTTAGATGAGGGAAGTGAATGTACTATTACCAAATTTGCAGATGACACAAAAATAGGTGGGAAGGCAAGTGGTTAGGATGACACCAGGAGTCTACAGAGGGATATAGACAGGTTAAGTGAGTGGGCAAAAACTTGGCAGATGGAATATAATGTGGGAAAATGTGAGGTTATGCACTTTGACAGGAAGAATAGAGGAGCTGAATATTTTTTAAGTGGAGAAAGACTGCAGCGCAGAGGTATTTGAGAGTCCTTGTGTATGAACCCCAAAAAGCTAACATACAATTTCAACAGGTAATAGGGAAGGCAAATGAAATGTTGGCCTTTATTTCAAAGGGAATGGAGTACAAAATAAGGAAGTTTTGCTAAAACTATATAAGGCACTAATTAGACCGCACCTAGAATACTGTGAATAATTTTGGTCCCCTTACCTAAGGAAATATATACTGGCCTTGAAGGCAGTCCAGGTTCGTAAGGCTGATCCTAGGTATGGAGGGATTTTCTTATGAGGAAAAGTTGAGTCAGTTTGGCCTGTACTCATTGGAGTTTAGAAAAATGAGAGGTGACTTTACTGAAACATATATGATTCTTAGGGGGCTTGACAGAGTGGATGCTGAGAGGTCATGGGAGAGCATTGGACCAGAGGGCATAATCTCAGAATTAGAGGGCACCCATTTAAAACAGAGATGAGGGAGAATTTCTTCTCTCAGTGGGTAGTCAATCTGTGGAATTCTTTACAGCAGAAGAGGCTGGGTCATTAAGTATATTCAAGGCTGAGATAGGGAGATTTCTAATTAGTAAGGGAATCAAGGGTTATGGGGAAAAGGCAGGAAAGTGGAGTTGAGGATTATCAGATCAGCCATGATCTCATTGAATGACAGAACAGACCCGATAGGTCAAATAGCCTACTGCTGCTCCTACATCTTATGGTCTTATGGTATTATGATGATTTAGCCGGATAACTCATGGCTTAAAGAGAGCAGAGAAGAAGAAGTAGACAGCGGCAGAGGCTCCTGGATCAGCAAATGGAGGAGCATCAACCTTGAGTTGAAGGGGCGACAGGACCTCCTCCAGCTGCAGCTGAAGATCCACAGGGAGCCATCGATCGTAGGTGCCTCACTAGACACAGGGTCTATAGTTAATGCTTTTCATTCCTGCAGATAAGCAAGACACAGTGTCTCCGAAGACTGCACATGTCTAATGAACTGGTCACTCACATATGCCACCTTCTGCAGGACTTGGTTACACGGGGACTTGGAGGGCATCCACTGCCAGTGGCAGTAAAAGTGAGCACCGTGCTCAATTTTTGCACTTCCATGGCTCCACAGGTGACCTCTGTGGGATCTCGCAAGCCTCGACCCACAAGTGTATCCAAGAGGTCATGGATGCCATTTTCAGGACGGCACAGAATTTTGTGCAATTCTACTGGGATCAAGCAAGCCAGGAAGCAAGACCGCTGGGATTTGTGGTGATCTCTGGTTTTCCACAGGTGCAGGGTGCCATCAACTGCACTCACGTGGTGCTTAGATCTCTGTGGCAACAAGCAGTCCAGCTTGTGAACAACAAGGGCTTCCAATCGCTGGATGTTCAGCTGATCTGCGGCCACAACAAATGCATCATGCAACTCTGCGCATGATACCCCGGAAATATCCATGACTCCTATATCCTAAGCAGGGTCCTCAGGACAAAGGCTACCCACAGAGAATATGGCTGATGATGCCCATGCAGTGGCCTCAGACTGCAGCAGAGAGTCGGCACAATGAAGCCGTAACCCAGACTTTGGTGCAGCACATGATTAGCGTCTTAAAAATGAGGTTCTGGTGTCTCAACAGGTCCGGTGGAGCACTGCAGCACAGTGCCTAAAGGGTATTGCACATTGTCGCCGCTTGTTGCATGCTACACAATCTGGCGCTGCTTGGGGTAGGACCAGGCTGAGGAGGAGATGGAAGAGCTGCTTGCCCCCTCTGATGAGGAGGATGTCGAAAGGAATGAGGATGGTGAGGTCCTGGAAGGTGAGGATGCCAGCAATGAGGCCATCGCAGAAGCCATATGAGGCAGGCATGCTCGTGAGGCCCTAATAGCTACAAGATTCATGGAGGATGATGACAAGACGCAGTGAGGACATTCCTGACATCCTCACTTTGCAATTGTGAATGTCTGGCTGATGGCAGTGCACATAACCTCAGTGCTCAGCCTCATATCATGGAGACGCAGCAGTGATACTTTAACAGCATCTGATCATTTGTCAGCCTTCAGCACATGTCGTCTTCAGGAACACACCATCACTGGACACAGATGCTGAAGAGATCAGGGGCCAGCCCCACCTCAAAAGTGTTGAGAGCACAAAGAGAGAATGAAAGAACTCTGTGACGCCTGCCATTGACATTCTGGCTGCAATGATAAACCACACCGAGGAGCAGGCATCACTGATATGAGGAGTTAGTGTGAAGCTGGACAATCACTTTGCTCTGAAGATAACACACTGCATTGGGAAGAGGCCCTGGACTAAGAGACTTGCCTTTATCTTGTGCAGGAACCGAGGTTTCACATCTGCATGACACAAACACTGCTCATCAAAACATGGAGCCATAGGCAAGGAGACACTCCTGGGAGTTTATTTACAATTGTAAACATTATGTACAAGTTATTAAAACTGGTGCCCAGGCTGTGCAACTATATCTTCTTAACCTTCCTAACCTTGCCGCTACGTCTTGGTGCTCACTCCACATCCACAGACAGGTGGAGGAGCCTGCTGTCTGTGGGATGACCTTGGCAGGCGTCCTCTGTAGGACAGGGACCTGGAGGGCCCTGGCCTGCTTTCAGGGTCTTGCTGTGTGGCAGTGGCACCCTCCTCGGCCTGTGGTGCCGGATCTGCAGGGGGTCACAGGAAGAAGGAAATCGATGGGCCGGTCATTCCTGGAGTTATCTGAATGGATGGCCCCGAGGTGTGCACCTGGTGATCCTCCTCCCTATGGGTGCCTAAGGGTCACTGGCTGACTCCTTGAGAGGAAGCGGCACCTGGAATGAGTTTGAGATGCCCTGCCCCCTCTCGCGTTGGCACTAATGGATGCCAGCAAGTGCCTCAGTGATGGAGTGCAGCTCCTGTGCAGGAGCGATGTCCAGCACCAAAGTCTTCATGGCGGCTGCTGTCCTACCAGTGTTGATCTCGGTGCATTGGCCTGATTGGTTATCCCCTCAGACTGAAGATGGACGGACTCCTCCATCATGCCTTGCTACCTGAGGAGTGCAGCGGACATCCCTTTCTGATGTTCCTGAGCTTGCCTTTGCAGCTCCACCAACTGAGGTAGAACTGAGTCCACAGGCTCGTCATCTGACTCGGACTCAGCAGATTCCTGGTCTCCAGCTGACCTCTGAGTGCCAACAACCTTAGGTTTCCCTGCCTCTGCTTGCTGTGGATCAGACAGAGCAGTGTGCACACCAGATTGTGACCTTGAGGCTAATCTAGAACTAAGTCCCACCGAGGTGTGTGTCTTCGCGCTGCTGGAAGGAGTGGGTGAACAGTACGATGAGTCTACCATTGGGGTGCCTGTGGGTTCCTCTTCCAAGGTGTTCTCAGGGCTGGAGACGATAACCTGGCTCGTAGCCACCCTCAGCAGCTTCCTAGATGTGTCTGCGATAGAAAAGGGAGATAATTAGTGCATGGTAGGGGACTGTGAACCAGGAGACATCACTCACAGTATGGTTGTCTGATAGATGGTACAGTGCAGGATCCTCACTTGGTTAAGTGCCATGCACATCACTATTTGTGCAGAAATGATCCACATCCTCGCGAGCCAGCAGGATGGCTCTATTATCAAAGGCCATGGGGACCTTGATGTCAGGCATTCTTCCAACAGTCTGAGATGGCTCCCTGTTCTTGTGGGCTAGCTTATCTTGCAGAGAGCAGATGGAGAGAGTGTAAGCAAGAAGTCTGCCAGGCCAGATGAGAAGGATGCCTGGCATGTGTGGAGTGCGAGTGATGCCATGGATGACATGAGGACTTGATGGGCAAGGGAGATGAGGATGTTTGTGAGAGAGTGATTGGTGATGTACTTTGAGCTGGCGTGAGTGCGAGCCCTGTGGATGTGTGATGGGTTTGTGTGTATGTGAGTTGAGAGTAATGAGAAGAATGATTTACCTTGGTGGAATGGAAGAGATCATTTACGCTCTTGCGGCACTGGTCGGTTGTTCTATTATGCAGGGTATTAGTGCTCAACACCACTGTAACTGCCTTCCATGCTGGATTGCTGAGCTTGGGTGGCTGGTCTTTGCCCAATGTGGGGGTAGAGGAATTCACAGTGGGATTCCAGTGCATCCATCGGCACACCAGAGAGGTATCACTAAATTTGGGGCCTACCGTCTTCTTTGCTTTTAGCACCATCCGTCACTGGAGCAGTCCTTGGTAGTGAAAACACAAAGTAGGCTGTGCTCTGGTGTGCTTTAAATATGGAGCAAGGAAGCACTGAAGTCATGATATGGCAGGCAACTCCAAGCCTCCCCATCAGCGATCTGGGGTGTTTCCCATGGGTGCATTATTAATGAGGTGGGATGTGCCGGGAAGCGGACAATACGGCGCAAAAACCCATCATTGCAGCCGGTGGGTAAAACTTATTTTTTCATGTCAGCCACTGCACTTAGGGCAATTCAGGGAAAATTCTTCCAATGTGATACCCCTACCAAGCACATCCTCTCCCCTTCCCCTTCAGCAGTCTGAAGGGATAGTTCCCTCTGTGATACCTTGATCCAATGCTCAATCACCCCCAACACTCCCTTCTTTCCTACGGCACCTTTTCTTGCAAGCACAAGAAATGTAACACCTGCCCTTTTACCTCCTCCCTTTTCACTGCCCAAGGCCCCAAGCACTTTATGGCACTTTTGCCAAATATCTTTTGGAAACCGAGGCATATTACATCTACCTGTTCCCCTTTTGCTACCTTACTGGTTACATTCCCAAAAAACTCTCATAATTTTGTCAAATACGATTTTTCTTTCATAAAACCATATTGTCTTTATTTGATCATACTATGATTTTCTAAGTGCATTGTTAAGACTCCCTTAATAAGAGATTTCAGCATTTTCCTGACGACTGATGTCAAGCTAACTGGCCTGTAGTTCCCTTTTATCTCTCTCCCCTCTTTCTTGAATCACATTGCATTATAACATTTGCTAAATTCCAATCCACTCAGATCATTCGAGGATCTAGGCAATTTTGGCAAACCATACTCTATGCATCTATTATCTCTACAGCTACCTCTCTTAGAACTCTAGCAGGTAAGCCATTAGGTCCTGGGGATTTGTCTACTATTAATCCTTTAACTTTTGCTAGTACTTTTTCCCTACTCAAATTAGTTACTTTAATTTCCTCGCCCTTATTGGTTCCTTGATTACCCTTTATTTCTGATTTGTAATTCATGTCTTCCTCTGTGAAGACAGACCTGCTGTTTCTCATTCCCCATAATAATTTCTCATTCCCCATGGTAAGTTCTCCCTGTTTCTGCCTCTGAGAGAATAACATTTACTTTAGCTGCTCTCCTTCTTTCCAAATACTTGTGAAAACTCTTAGAATCTTATTATATTCTTCGCTAGTTTACTCTCATTTGATTATTTCTGTTTTTATCAATTTTTCATCACCTTTGCTGGTTTCTAAAACAATTCCAATTCTCAGGCTTCTTTGCCACTAAATAAGCCTCTTCTTTTAATCTAACAACCCATAGCTTCCTTAGTATCTTTCTTGCTGAATTTTTCTTTTTGAATGGAACATATTTTTGTTGAACATTTTGAATAATTTTGTTAAATGTTTCCCATTGGTTATTTATTGCCATACCTTTTAGCCTCTTTACCCAGTCGACTTTAGCCAGTTCTCCCCTCAAATCTATATAATTGGCTTTATAAGTCTAAGATTCTTCTTTTGAACTCAAATATGTCCGTTTCAAACTTAGCATGGAATTCAGTTGTATAACGGTCACTTTTTCCCAGAGGGTCTTTTAAAATGAGATTACTAGCTAACCATGCCTCATCACACAATACTAGGTCTGAAATGTCTTGGTTCCTATTTGGCTCTATGATTGGAAGATGTCTTCTGAGAGGTTGGATTTGCTATTGACAGGAATATTAGTGTTTTTCATCAGTAGAAAATTCTCAATCAGCAATGAGATGCAAGTACTTGAGAACATACCAAGCATTAGTGAATCTCAATTCAGCCTCAGATATGGTCCATGACTTGTGATGATTAATTGCTAATCTTGGCCTGTGTGTTTATGAATATTGTTCTAAATAAGCAAAGGCAAGTAATTGTAATTTATTGTAAACTGTTTATAAATCACAGGCTCAAGATTGCATTGCATCTGTAACAAAAGCCTGTTTATTATCTGATGTGTGACATCTGATGTGTTATTTATATGCATTTGTCTTGAGACTTCTCTTTCATTATTAGCAGATTTCCTGTGGTATTATTCATGGTGCATTAGAGATCATGCTGTTTCAAGAGGGTGGCACTCAGTTAATTTAAATAATTTAGAAAAGGCTGTTATAAAAGATCTGCCAAGGGGTAGGGAAGCAAATAATTTCTGATTATTTTTATATAGTCTTTACAGCATAGAAAAATGTCCTTTGTGCTCACAAACCTCTGATGTTGTTTATACTCCACAAGTTTCCTCTAATTTACACTCCACATATCCTTTTAGTCCTTATTCATTCATGTACATATCTAGCTTCCCCCTTAAAGACATCTATGCTCATCACTTAAACTACTCCATGTGGAAGGAGGTTCCATATTCTATCCACCCTGAGTAAAGAAGTTCCTTCTGAATTCTTTATTGAATTTATTAATTGCTATCTTTTGTTTATGCCCCATGGTTTTGAATTTTGCCACAATTGGAAACACTCTCTCTACATCTACACAATTAAACCCCTTCAGAATTTTGAAGACCTCTATGAGGTTACGCTTCAGCCTTCCCTTTTAAAAAAAAAACGAGCTTCAGCAATTCAGTCTTTCATGATAGCCATAACCTCTCACTCCTGGTGGTTGTATTGTAAGTCTTGTTTGCGCAATCTCAGTGTCTCTATATATTCTTTTTGAACAAAACAGTGCATGGTCCTCTCTCAATTTAAGTTTCTATCCAATCAAGTTTACTTATTTTATGGCAATCAGTCAAGCCACATTAATCTGTGGACCTTGGGAATGCAGTGGAAAATTGAAAAATCATCCGGGACTTGGGTATACTGGATTTCAGCCCAAGTCTCAAATTTGCACTGGGGACAAACCCTGCTTCTGTCCTAAACATGGTCTGTGACATTGGAAATGTTAACAGAGGCAAGTTCAACACCGGGAACTTTGTTCACCTCAGTCCCCCTAGCCTTAAAGTAAACTGTATGCTAGATGAACAGTGCATACAGGTTCAGTAGTAAAAATGAGGACCATCTGGAATCATCACCTTGAGCTGTTTCTGTATTTTGCAGTGAGTTATTAGAACACAGAAACAGGAGTAGGCCATTCAGCCTCTTGAACTTGTTCTACCGTTCAATGATATTATGACGGATCTGCATCTTAACTCTATTTACCTGCCTTGGCTCCATATCATTTAATGCAATTGACTTGCAAAAATCTATCAGTCTCAGATTTAAAATTTAGAGGTCACACTTTATATACCGCAAAAACAAATTATACATGTGGATTTTAGAATTGAATTACAGTACGCTGAGATATAGTAGCTAGTATTTCCATCCTGAAAATTGTCCAGTCTACCTCAAGTTACCAAAGTATCTCAAATATTTGAACATCAGGTTAAGCAAGCCAATTCACACTGCTACTGTGCAGTGGCAACGTGAGTGGTATTTTCCACCAACAGGATGATGCCGCCAGTCCAAAACGACATTCTGTCTACCACACAATTGAGTAATGTTGTGTATGAATTTCAGCGCCAGTGCGATGCCAGGTACATAGGTGTCCCAACAATTGGCTGATTGAATCAAACAGCGGGTTCGTTCACTTGTTCATAATAGGCAAAGTGCAGACCATACTCAACCAGCCCACACTTGCAAAACTCAAAACAAAATGTTTATTGTTAGATGTGATTCTGTGATTGGGAAGCATTTGCTAAAAATCCTGAATGTGCTAATCGCTACAGTGACAACCAATTTAAAATGATCAGTCAAACTCGTAAGCTGGCTCATTTGTGCTTGTTAGAAGTTACATACATTCATACACAGGAACATGTTCTTTGCAAGCAGAGGAAAATATTCAAGTATTGCATCTTTTTTGAATTATCTGGGAGCTTGGGGAGCCTATAGTTCGCTGTTTCTTTCTCCATGGCAATGCCTCAGCCAATCAGAGTTGACATTTGGCATTCTTGACTTTGTCTTGATGAGTGCAAGATGCAAAACTTCGGCAACATGTCCTCCCTTTCAGCAACATTCACGTTCTCTACTGCCAAGCAAATATCATATTTATTATCCTCTTCCTCTACTGTGAAGAGTGGCACAAAGTCTGCTATTTCCTTGTTTTCATCCTTGAAGAAACTTTGCTTCAGATAAATTTCAAAATTCATCTATCAGTTTCAATTTCTAATTGAGAAAAAAAAACTCTATTCTTTTAAAAACTCCCTGTATAAACAAAGCAAAGCACATAACTTTTCAATCCCTCTTTGCAGTCTTTTTCCCTGAAGTAAAAAATTAGAACTTGTGAACAGCTTTCCCCTGTAATACCTAAACTTAACTTTACGAAATGTGCAGGAATAAATCAGTCAAGAAATTTGATTATAAATTTATCGGCTTGAAGGAATGTCAGTGGAGCTGGAATTAATTTGCATATTAACCAAAGAATAACAATTGCAAAATAAATTTGTCTAGGATTTTGTTTATAATTAAGCATGGTGCCTGAAGAATCATACAAATGTATGATACAAAAACTGTTATTTGATGGGTAGGAAATCTATACATTAAACTTTGTTTCATATTATAGCAAAAAACTCAGAGTTGGTTGTGTGATATGCTACTTTTTAAAAAAATATACGTTGTATCATGTTTTTATTGGGATTCTAGGTACAGGTGTTTGTGAGGGTGGTTGGACAAATGAAATGGACTTCCAGAAAGGGTAGCAGAAGAAAATTCCTGGGATCATTTAGGAAGCAGTTTTATTTGGTAACGAAGGAAGTATTAAGCCTTTCTTTTTAGAAGGATGAGCTAGGAAGATCCAAATCAACCTTCATTTCTATGAATCATATGATCTTGTTGAAAGAAGTCACTTTAGTTCAACAGAATGTGATGAACAGCTTCCATTAGAGAAATCTTACAGCCAGAAGTTAACTTTTGTACTAACACCATTTATCTGTTATTTTATAGAAAGTCAGGAACAGCCCACAGTTTCAGAATAAATAACAACTTAGATTTTTAAAGCTCAACATTCAAAAACATTTTTTTTCTGTGTAAGTCGGAAGTCCTTGTTCTGTAAAGACAAAAAGCTAATTTTTAGTATGTACACAATGACCAATACAGACACATTGCAATCTTCACATTAAAAAATATTTTCAGAGGATATGAAATTGTGATTTTCACAGAACACAACCCCTGAACCCAAGAAACTATCTGACAACTCTGATCTGTTAGAATAATCACACTGTATCACCAATTCTCTCACAGGATTGCACTCCGATAGCAAGGATTAATAACAAATGATGGGTTGAGGAGTTACCTTCCAGATTTGAATCTTATACCAGTTCAGATTATTTACATCATCGTTTTTTTTCAACGCAGATTATGGTGCACATAACATTGTAACATTGGAGAAAGCAAATGGACAGAGCATTCTTTCTGTCTTGAGGAAATTTAGGAGCATTCCTTTTTCTTAAATAAGTTTACTTTTAACTTTTAGTTCATTGGATGCATACTTGTAAAATTGTCTATTTAACCTAATGCTTTTGTGCCAAACATTCAAGTCATACTCTGAATCCGTTTGTCTCATCTTTGCTTCGTACACATAGCAAGAATATGAATGCAATGCTTGTATAACCTGTACAAGGAATAGAACTGTTCATCCAAACCCTGGCAATACATGACATTGAAACTAATCTGCACTGATGAATGTTGTATCTTTGCCCATATTTGATCTTGACTGTTTAATCAAATAGTGTCAAATGGAATGAATTGGTTCTTTTACTACAGTATTTTACCAAATGAATAAACATTAAGAATTACTTTATAAGGACCTTTGTACTTTTAAGTTTCCAATTATACTGTGAAATCTTTCAATTTGCTCACTTTGAAGAAATTTTGCGTATTTCCGCCAAATGATTCCTTATATTTATGTTATGCTTGCCCATTCTACCCGTTAGAGCACCGAATTTTGGCACTGCCATGGCTTCAAACCTTTTCCTGACTCAATATAAATGCCTCTGGGGATGCATCATCACTGCTCTCAATGAAGCTGCGGCACTGGCTGCAACTTTGTGAACACCTTCCATAAAATTGGTGCTTTGGGACTCTCCATCTCTCCAGCAAAAAGAGAAGAAAATGTAAAATGTTTAAACCACTTTGTCTGAAACACAAACCAGGAGCAGAATACTACAGGGACCCGGACGGCACTCTCCCCCACCCCGGGAAACCTTGTCAGCGTGTCGGCATACAAACATATGAATTAGGAGCAGGAGTAGGCCATTAGCCCCTCAAGCCTGCTCCACTGTTCAATAAGATCATGGCTGATCTGATTGTGGCCTCAACTCCATATTCCGCCTACCCCCAATAACCTTTGACTTTCTTGTTAGTCAAGAATTTATCTACCTCTGTCTTAAAAATATTCAATGACTCTACCTCCCCTGCTCTCCTGGAAAGAGAGTTCCAAAGATTCATGACCTTTTGAAAGAAAAAATATCTTATCTCTGTCTTAAATGGGAGACCCCTTATTTTTAAACTGTGTCCCCTAGTTCCAGTCTCTCCCACAAGGGGAAACATCCTTTCAGCATCCACCCTGTCTCAGGATCTTATATGTTTCAATAAGATCAGTTATGCACTTTCCTGTCAAATCCTCAAAGAAGAAGTCAGATAACTGGTCATGCACTGAAAGAATATTTATTGTCCACCAAAATCAAAATGCAGAGCTGGATTTTATGAGCCACCTCGAGCAGGATACCAGGTGGATAAACTTATAAAACAGGGTGCTGTGCCATCGGTGGTGTGCTTGCTGTTGACCCACCCACTGGGCCACGATTTTATGAGCAGCAGGGTGAAGTCAGGTAGGCTGCCCACCCATGGTCCAGTTGAGGTCCATAAGCGGGTAATGGCTACTTAAGGGGCTCATCCCACATCACTAGATTTAATGGGCAGCAAGGAGAGGCCTTATGCCCAACATGCAGCCTGACCAGTTTGACACTGTGGGCTGCTGGCCAGTGAAAGCTGAGGTGGGGTTGGGGGTGCTGGTGGTGGAGTGCTTCTTTCCTGGCTCACTAGTGCCAATCGGAGGCCCCACCTCACAGTTTCCCCTGCCCCGTCCACCTTACCCCCTCTCCCAGCCGAGATCCCAGACTTCCTTGGAGGTCCCAGTTCATCGCTGAACACCTCACCCTTGGCCTATCTGCAGCATCAGCAGTGGCCAGTCCTCCTGGAGTCACTGCTGTACTGCAGTGCTTCTGGCCTCCGATTGGCTGGCAGCTTTAGGTGGCAGGACTTCCTCCTGATGAGGGGCAAATGTGTCATCTCATAATAATTACAGGCCATCAGTCAAAAAAATTTAAAGTGTTGCAAATGGCCATCCAGATGGGGGCTCACCCCCAACATTTATGCTGGGGCATGGGGAACATTCTCTCAGTGAATAATCCAGCCCTTGAGGTTATAATTAAGTACACAACACTTAATACTAATGAATAAATGTAGTTAGAATGGTCTAGCAGTTGAGTAGTAAAACATTAATGGACAGAAATACTTAAGAAAATGAGTAGCTGAAGTTAGATAGGCAATTCAGTGTATCACGGCAAATCAGCATTAATGGACATTAAGGCCCAGATTTTTGCCACAGTTGTTGAGTCTAGTGGTGACAAAGTCATGAATGAGATTTTCAGCAGCAATTGGGCTGAATTATATAAGGCGGAAGTAGTAGCCTTTGTGATGGAGAGAATTAATTTAACATGGGTGAAGGGAACCTTGCTCCCTGGTTGGAGAACTAGAATCTTTCCCCCTGGTTGGAGAACCAGCAGGAGTCCAATGTCGCTTTTCTTTGGGAGGTCATTCCAATGCTATGTCATTCCAAATAGGCACTTACTAGGGCAACATTGGGCCTCCCGTTGGATTAACTGCCCCAGTAGGGCAAAAATCTCATTCCCGAGAGCAGTTGGCCAATCAGAGGCTGGCAACTCTTTAGTGCCACTTGGTGACAGTGGGACCTACCATTAGAATTGCTGCTGGACTTCCAGATAGAGGTTAGTGTGGGCAGGATGGGGTTCACGACGAGGGGGCAGCTGGCAAGGCGAGGGAGGGGAATTGGAAACAAGGGCAGAGGGGTGGCTTCCTGTGCGACATCCTGCTTTCTGATGCAAGGTCTTTCAATTAGGCATTGAATACCTGTGAATGAGAATACCCCTCCCCCAGGTCAACCATGAGCAAACCCAATTGGGTTTGCTGGCAACTAACGCTGATGGCGAGTCCCCCACACGAATGCCAGCAGCGGCGGGATGAGGCCCTTTGGTGGACTTAGATGGTCACTTTAAGGACCTTATTGGCTGCAAGCCTTCCCATCCTGGACTTGATTGGAGGGAGGCAGGAGGGCAGCACCTTCCTACTCAATCACATGCCCCCCCCCCCCCCCCCCCCCCCCCCCACATCCGAGTACAAATCCAACATTTAGTCCGATTAAAGGCTACGGCCTGCATTCATTGAACCACAGAATTGGTAGTCCATGCCCCCGCAAGGACCACACAGGACAGGATCCAAATCAGAGTCAGCATCCTGATGGCTCAGTTAAAGTTCTTGCATAAGCACTTCCGTCCAAGGTCAGCGTCCACTTGACGTGCGATGTTTGGATCCATAGGTCCCCCTTCTGGGGAAGGGACCATTAAATTTCGCCCATAGATTCCTAGGGTGGAATTTTATGGCCCCGTTGTGGTGGGGGCTGGGCCATAAAATGCAATGAGCCATTCAAAAGGCTATTGACTTCGTTGGGACTGTAAAATCACACTGACATAAAATCAACATGGGTTCAATTCAAATACCAGCTCTGGTTGTTCATGGAGCACTGCGTCCTTGCTTTGCCCCACACTTGTGGAGTGGTGGCCCTCAAGCTATATGACCCATAAACTTAGCTCGGGATGCTGAGGTTGCAAACTGTCCCAGTCAACCTGAGACAGTAACTGGTGAGGATAGAGTTTCTGCCAGGGCTAAAGATGATCAATGAGGATCGATAATGCTCTGTGTTCATAAAGTCACAAGAGAATGTTATTTGTGAATTTAGTTAAGCCATTTTAGAATGCAAGAATCTGATTGGAATGGTACAAACAGGGAGATTAGATTCATATAACCAATAGATGCTATCCTGTAAATTATGTGTCTATATATTAAATATCCGCAAAATGAAAAGAAAGTTCCTGCACAATTATACGTCTAAGCTTTGCAGACTTGATAACATATTGGTAGAGATCAGAGTAGGAACAACATGTTCAAGAATGTTCGAGAAGAAAGGGAGTCTGGAGATGTTGTAGTAAGGATCAAGGGATTTATGGTGGAATTATTGGGGGGCTTTTAAAACATGAATGTGTTTGAAGGGGAACTAGTGAAAGATTGTTTTCAGTGGTTGGTGAATTAGTAATAATAGGGCATAAACTCAGGATCATTGCTAGAATAATAAAGAGTGAAGTTAGAAGTTTTTTTGTCTCTGTGGAAGTTTATGGACACTTGCAGTGCATTACCACAAGTGGTTAATAGGGAAATATTCCTATGCCATTTTAAAAAGGGCAAGTATTTGAAAAGGACAAATTTAAAAGGGTAGGGGGGAAAAGCAGGAAAATGGGATAGAGTAGATGTCTTCAGCCAGTACCAGCACTGATCACCACTTCACATGCTGCTATTTCCATATTTTAAAAAAAATCTGTGATAAGGAAATAATATTAGGAAATAATCTGTTCAATGTTTTTTCTGCTCATAAACAACAACAGCAGGCAATCTCGTTGGGCTGTCCTACACTTGTTTTATGTACAGTCTTCTGGTGTTCAGCCAAAACACACAGCAGATGTTCATTCATGTTAAATCATTTGTAGCAGTATAATTACATGGATTTAGAGTATCAAATAAAGGTTAGTGCCCCATGGTGTGTAAATGAATGGTGCCATTTTGTGTATACACGCACAACAATATAACTGCCAAGGCACTCCTCCGCTGATACGTTTTTTTTCATATAGCATTTTTATTACAAGAGGGAGTCTTTTCAGGGGAAAAAAATGTTGTTCAGTTTTCTTCTCTCCTGATGGTTGCGACTCACACAGCTACGCAGTGGATATTATCAGCCTTTTCATACTCTGCTGAATTGGAAACTCCAGCTGATCTTTCTCCACCCTTGCGTGATGGAGGCTGAGGGGTGGGGTGTGGAGGGGGACTGGGTGTTGGGGGTGGGGTGGGGTGGGGTGGAGATAGGGGAAGCGAGTTGGTTAGCTCAGTTACCTAGATGGCTACAGTGTGATGCAGAATGGAACCAACAATGTGGGTTCAATTCAAATACCAGCTCTGGTAGTTCATGGAGCACAGCCTCCTTGCTTTGCCCCACACTTGTGGATGGAGGCCCTCAAGCTATATGACCCAATCGTCTCTCTCTAATGGAAAGAGATGCCTATGGTCCTTTGTGGTTGGATAATTACCAGCTCTCGGGTGCAAGATCAGCTGTAGCACCCAGATTTCTGCACAAGCTGATATCAACCAAGTCAGCACAGCCCAGGGATAAAACCTATGGGGCAGAATCTTCTGTTTGGCGTGCAGGGGCGGGCCCTGCATGCCAACGCGTAAAATGACGCACGGTGACATCGGGCATGCGTCCCGACTTCACCGCGCATCATTCCAATCTTCAGATCAGCGGGCATGCACCGGAGTCGGCTGCGCACCCGCTGAACTGTCAAAGGCCTGTTAAGGCCATTAATGAACTAATTAAAGTATTTGTCATGGCTGCCAGTCCAAAGTTAAGGTTGGTGGGCAGGCGAAGACCCCAGGCGGCCTTCGCATTTTTCATGGAATCTCATCCGAGGTTTCATAAAGGGTTTATTAATTAAATGAAATGTTTCATGAAAATTCATAAACATGTCCCAGCTCATGTGATAATGTCACATGAGGGGACATGTCTGAATAATTTTGACTTTTTATTTTTCCCATCTTTATGACTGAACTTAATCTCCCTGAGGCAGCTCTGTGCCTCAGGGAGATTTCTGCACTCTTTTGTGGGCATGCACGAAAGAGCGCAGGCCCCGACTCTCCCTCCTCCCCCTGCATGCACAGGTAGTGCTGAGTGCTTCTGGATGTGTGTCGCACTGGGCAAGCCTTAATTGGCCCGCCCACGTAAAATGGCAGCGTGCAGCCGATCAGAGGGCGATGATCGACTCCGCGCCCGCCCGTACCCACTTCCAACCAGCCCAACCGAAGGGGACAAAATTCTCCCCATGATGTCCCCTGGCAAATGTTGTTCCATTCTTTGCTGGGCACTTCATTTGTTCACTTGCCCAATGCAGGAAGCTTAAAGGGGCCCTTTTTATTTGTGTAGTAATCTGATGTGTAATATATCTTTAAGACAAATATTGTAATGTAAGATCACATGATCTTAATACCCAATAGGAGAGTGGCGTGGGCTACCTCTCTGGGAGAGTCTTGAGTTAGACACTAAAGAGTGAAGACAGAGTTTTGAGTTGTGAGCACACAAGTGTAGCTGTTGAGTTTTGTTCGTAAATAAATAGCATTTGTTTATTCTATCAACGATCTACTGGTGTTCTCTGTCTCTGTACCAACTCAGTCACCCCAAAACAGCTTGGATCCTTTAGCCCTAGCAAACCAAGGGCACTGGATCCAACAAACTGGTGATGGGAGTAAAAGCACAAAAAACCATGGAAAAAATGAAGTGAAAAGCAAGGGAGAATGAAGGAAATCAGAAACCCTGTATGGCAGTTGTAAGTAAAAAAATATTTCTTTCTTGATCGTCAAAGTAATCCACTCAGAGAATGCGGCAATTTGAAAGAGTAGAGCCTTTCGATCCAACCTCAGAGGATTGGTCTCACTATGTTGAATGCCTCATGTTCTTCCGGACGAACGACCTGCGGGGGGAGGGGAAGAGGCGCGCGCGATCCTTTTGTCCATGTGTGGGAGTAGGATATATGGATTAATTCGAAATCTGTTGGTGCCCAGTGTCCCAGACTTGAAAAGTTTTGATGACTTAGTGAATCTCGTAAAGAATCATTACCAGCCCAAGCCGTCGGTGACGATGCAACAGTTTAAATTTAACTCAAGGAATAGAGCTGCAGGGGAGTCAGTTGCTTGTTATGTGGCAAGTCTGAAACAATTAGCTGAATATTGCGAGTTTGGTACATCTATCAATGCTATGCTTAGAGATTGTTTGGTGTGTGGTATAAACAAAAATGCAATTCAGAAGAGATTACTGGCTGAAACAAATCTAGCTTTTCAGAAGGCATTGGAAATTGCTCTGGCAATGGAAGGTGCAGTGCAAGACTCAGAAGCCATAAGATGAATGCAAAATGGCCACGTCCTCCACTTTCGGTGGGGGAACTCAGCCAAAAAGACCATGAAAGTGCAAAGCTTTACTCAGAAGTGGAAGCAACCACCATGAGCAGAGAAATTAAAAGGGATAACTTAGCAGCAAAAACATGGCATAATAGTAACAGAGGTGCAAGTCTCTAATGAATCAAAGTTTAAAAAGAGCGAATGTTTCTTCTGCCATCGAATTAGACACCTCATAAGATATTGTAAAGATAGAATCAGGCAAACTTTCAGACAAAAGCAAAAATCCATTGAGATAAGCAGCATTGAAAAGCCTGAAGTAATAGATTCTGATATCTATTTGTTATATAATTTAAATGTAGGAAGAACTAAGCCTATCTATGAGAAGCCTATCAGAATGGAGATGAATACTGGTGCAGCCACTGTGGTGGTAGGTGAGCATACTTTTAAATACCTGAATCAAGGAGAACGTAAGCTGAATTTAGAAGAAACTGATGAAAAATTTAAAACTTGCATGGGAGAAGACATACAAGTCGAGGGCATATGTAAAGTCACTACTGAGGTCAAACAGTGAAATTACCCTTGATGGTGGTAGCAGGCGAGGGATCTAGTCTCTTCGGACAAAACTGGCTGAAAGAAATTAAATTGGAATGGTCTGACATCTTCCAACCAATGGACTTTCAGAGCTACTAGAAAAATATGCCTCATGTTTTTAAGGAAGAGCTTGGTGAGGTGAGAGTGACTGCCCTTGACATCAAAGTAGCATTTGACCAGGTGTGGCATCAAGGAGCCCTAGCAAAACTGGAATCAATGGGAATCAAGGGGAAAACTCTCTGCTGGTTGGAGTCATACCTAGTACAAAGGAAGATGGTTGTGGTTGATGGATGTCAGTCATCGTAGCTCCAGGACATCACTGCAGAGTTCCTCAGGGTAGTGTCCTAGGCCCAGCCATCTACAGCTGCTTCATCAATGACCTTCCTTACATCATAAGGTCAGAAGTGGGGATGTTCACTGATGATTGCACAATGATCAGCACCATTCGTGACGACTCAAATATTGAAGCAGCCCATGTCCAAAGGTAGCAAGAACTGGACAATATCCAGGCTTGGGCTAACAAGTGGCAAGTAACAGTTGTGCCAAATAAGTATCAGGCAATGACCATCTCCAACAAGAGAGAATTCAACCATTGCCTCTTGATGTTCAATGGCATTACCATCACTGAACCCCCCACATTCAATATCCTGGGGGTTACCATTGGCCAGAAACTGTACTTGACTAGCCATATAAACACTATGGCTGCAAGAGCAGGTCAGAGGCTAGGTATTGTGTGACAAGTAACTCACCTCCTGACTCCCCAAAGCCTGTCCACCATCTACAGGAGTGTTGATGGAAAACTCCCCACTTGCCTGGATGAATGCAGCTCCCACAACATTCAATAAGCTTGACACCATCCAGGACAAAGCAGGCCACTTGATTGACACCACATCCACAAACATTCATTCCCTCCACCATTGTTGCACAGTAGCAGCAGTGTGTACCCTCTACAAGATGCTCTGCAGGAATTCACCAAGACTCCTTCAAAAGCACCTTCTAAACCCACGACCGCTACCATCTAGAAGGACAAGGGCAGCAGGTAGATGGGAAAACCGCCACCTGGAAGTTCCCCATCCAAGTCACTGACCATCCTGACTTGCAAATATATCACCATTCCTTCACTGTTGCTGGGTCAAAATCCTGGAACTCCCTTCCTAACTGCACTCTGGGTGTGCCTACACCACATGGACTGCAGTAGTTCAAGAAGACAGCTCACCACCACCTTCTCAAGGGCATCTACGAATGAGAATGAATGCTGGCCCAGTCAGCAAAGCCCACGTCCTGTGAATGAATAAAAAAAATTTTTAAAAGCTAGGTATCCGTCCATCATTGGTGTGCAGGGAAGTCTACAGCGACCTTACTTTGGCACATGAGCTGCCTGTTGTCTCTGCAGGGTCCTCTCAGGGTGCTCCAGATGATGGAAGCAGCTCCTCCTCCCGTCCGCCAGTGACTCTGCCATCTGATGAGGCTGCACTGACTGGGCAGATAGCAGGTGTGGCACTGGCTACTCTCTCCCAGGTGGGGCCAGCATGGGCTCCACTGGCCAGAGGATGACGGCCAAGGTCCTCAAGACCAACAAGGCAGCAGAGTTAGCAGGCTGCCTCCAATGCCAGTGCCAGCGAGAGGGGAGCACCTAAACATAGCACTCACATGCCTAAGTTCAATGCACCGTAAGCACAAGAGGGACAGGTCACGGATGATTTTATGTTCATTTATGTTTACTTTATCTATACTGATCTGGAAATGAAGACCAGAGAAGTTTATGTAAATAGCTTTTGGTATTGTCAAAATGAGACCAATTTTGTTTTTGTCATCACGGCCGGAGTATGCTTCAGCTTTTTATTTTACTGGTGCAGGGCATGTAAGTATGCAATGCTGGACGTATGTGGCTTTGAACATTATTGCACAGGTACTGAATGTTCTTTGTGTTCAAATGAAAGGGTCCTTTTAGACATCTGGGATGGAGGACGCAGCCCTGGCATGAGTTTGAACCTGATCTTTGATTGCCTGACTGAAGGAGCATTGGATCAAGGTGTCACTGTCTCCCTGGAGGTTATCAAGGACTCAGTATTTTCCTCACCATGTTCCTCTTCTGACTCACCACTGGACTCATCATCAGTGGCCTATGCAACTGCTTTGAAATCTTTTTCATCCAGTGGGACCCCCTTGCCAGTGCCAGATTGTGGAGAGTGCAGCATGCAACAACGCTCAGTGACACCTGCTCTGGGAGGTATTGTAGAGCACTCCTTGAATGATCCAGAAATCGGAAATGCATCTTGAGAAGACCTATGCTCCTTTCTATCACCGCCCTTATGGAGGCATGATCCGTATTGTAACACTGCTCTGCCTCTGTTCTTGGATGATGGAGTGGCATCATGAGCCACTTCTTCAATGGATAGCTCTTGTCACCCAGTAGCCATCCATCCAGTTGGGTTGGAGTGCTGAAGAGCCCCAGCACATGGGAGTGTCTGAGGATGTACAAGTCATGGGAGCTGGCTGGGTGCCTTGCCCAGACTTGCAGAATCTGCATCCTGTGATCACACACTGTCTGCACGTTCATGGAGTGGAAGCCCTTCCTGTTGACGAAGGCACCGGGCTCACCTGCTGGCACCTTGATGGCCACATGTGTGCAGTCTACTGCAACCTTGGCACGGGAGAAGCCAGCAGTCATTGCAAAGCCTCTGTGGCTTGCGCAATTGGCTGGCCTCATCCGTATGTTAAAGAATAAATGTCAGTACCTGCCTGAACATAACTTCTGTCACCAGCTTAATGCAACTGTGGACAGCTGACTGGGTGACAGGACAGCTGGAAGATCAGCTGCCTGCTGGGAGCCCAATAGTCACTTAAGTGGTCAAGTGTTCAAGCGTGGACCTCTTCTTGCCTCTATGGGCATTTTGCTCATGTAGGGTGAGCCCACTGCCACGTGGGGTGACTGCGGGTAAATAAGCACTGATCCTCTCCCTCACCACCCACCCACCCAACCCCTGCCTGATCACCACACTTTCCATCCCCCAACCCTGCTTATCCCTCTTTGAGTGTCCCTTTGGTCATTGATACACTCTCTCCTCACAGCTGCAGGCTCAGCACTGGTCACCATCACCGGTGGAGCTACTGAGAGCTGGCACTTTTTGGGGATGAGCTACCATCATTAATTGGATGGCAGCCCTGGCAGTAGCCACTTGACTGGCCAATGGAGGCAATATGCCACCCTAAGGCCTCACCACTGGCCAAACCAAGCTCACCTCTTGCTTTCAGCTGAGATTTCTGCTTCCTGCATGTAATTTAGTCCACTATTTGTATTCAGTGCAGTTGGTTGGCATTGGTCAAAATATTTTAGAATTCACTGGATTCCAGGAGGGTCCCAGTGGATTGGAAAACTGCTAATGTGACGCCCCTGTTCAAGAAGGGAGGGAAACAAAAAGCAGGAAACTATAGGCCAGTCAGCCTAACATCTGTCATTGGGAAAATGCTAGAGTCCATTATTAAAGGAGAAATAGTAGGATATGTAGAAAAGCTTAATGCAGCCAAACACAGTCAGCATGGTTTTGTGAAAGGGAAATCATGTTTGACAAATTTGCTAGAGTTCTTTGAGGATATAACAAGCAGAGTTGATAAAGTAGTGTATTTGGATTACCAGAAGGTAATCGATAAGGTGTAACATAAAAGGTTATTGCACAAGATAGGAGTTCATGATATTGGGGGTAATGTATTAGCATGGATTGAGGATTGGTTAACACAGAGCAGACAGAGAGTCAGGACTGATGGGTCTTTTTTTCAGGTTGGAAAGATGCAACTAGTGGAGTGCCACATGAATCAGTCCTAGGGCCACAATTATTTACTATCTATATTAATGATTTGGAGGAGGAGGCAGAGTGTAATGTATCCAAATTTGATAATGATGGAAAAATAGGTGGGAAGGCATGTTGTGATGAGGACATAAGGAATCTGCAAGGGGATATAGGTTGAGTGAGTGTGCAAAAATATGGCAGATGGAGTTTAATGTAGGAAAGTGTGAGGTCACGCACTTTGGTAGGAAAAATCAAATGGCAGACTATTATTTAAATTGAGAGAGACTCCAAAAAAGTGCAGCATAGAGGGATCAAGAACCTATCTATCTTGGTCTTAACTACATAAGACCATAAGACATAGGAGCAGAAATTAGGCCATTCGGCCCATCGAGTCTGCACCGCTATTCAATCATGGCTGATAAGTTTCTCAACCCCATTCTCCAGCCTTCTCCCCATAACCTTTGATCCCCTTACCAATCAAGAACCTATCTATGTCAGTCTTAAATACATAAGACCATAAGATCTGGGAGTTCTTGTGTATGAAACACAAAAACGTAACATGCAGGCGCAGCAAGTAATTAAGAAGGCAAATGGAATTTTGGCCTTTATTGCAAGGGGGGTTGGAGTTTAAAAATAGGGAAGTCTTGTTACAACTGTACAGGGTGTTGGTGAGGCCGCACCTGGAGTACTGTGTACAGTTTTGGTGCCCGTATTTAAGAAAGGGTATACTGGCATTGGAGGCAATTCAAAAGAGATTCACTAGGCTGATTCCTGGGATGAAGGGGTTGACTTATTAAGAACTGCTAAACAGGTTAGGCCTTTATTCATTAGAGTTTAGAAGCATGAGGAGTGATCTTATTGAAATGGACAAGATTCTGAGGGGGCTTGACAGGGTAGATGTTGAGAAGATGTTTCCACTTGTGGGGGAATCTCGAACTAGTGGACATAGTTATAGAATGAGGGGACCCTCATTTAAAACTGAGATGGGAAGGAATTTCATCTCTCAGAGGGTAGTGAATGTCTGGAATTATCTAGCCCAGAGGGTTGTAGTGGCTAGATCACTGAAAGTATTTAAAGGGGAGGTAGATAGATTTTTGAAATGTCGGGGAGTTGAGGGCTATGAGGAGCTGGCGCAAAAGAGGAGTTGAGACCTGGGGCAGATCAGTCATGATCTTATGAATGGCGGGGCAGGCTTGAGAGGCCGAATGGCCTACTCCTGCTCCTTTTTCTTATTTTCTTATGTTCTTATAAAAAGCAAAAAAAAAGATTTGTGTCAAATGTCTCATTATTAGTATTTTTATCACTGAGCCAGGTGGTTGTGAGCTCAAGACCCATATCCCACCATAAATTAGGCTGTCACTTTAATATACTACTGAGAATGATTGTATTGCCATAAGTAGCACCTTTTGGATGAGACTGAGGTCCCGGCCTGCTTAGGTGGATGTGAAAGATAGCACCATTTGAAGAAGAGTGGGAGAAATGCCCCATTGTCTCGGCCAACACTTACCCTTCAGTTAGTCATGATTGTAATGCAGGGAAACATGACAATTCATGCACAGCAAGGCCTCAAAAACAGCAATGAAATAAATGACCAGATAATCTGTTTATTAGTGATGTTGGTTGAGGGATAAATATTGGCCAGAAAACTGAAAGGATTCCTCTGCTCTTCTTCGAATAGTGCCATGTGGGATCTCAATGTCCATTTGAGAGGACACATTTAATTTGAAAGGCAACACTTCCAAAGGTGCAGCAGTCTCTCAGTGCTGCACTAACCGTCAGCTAAATTATGTGCTCAGGTCTTTGGACTGGGATTTGAATCCATGTACTGCTTTAGAGGTGAGAGTGCTCTGAGTTAATGCTGACACTGGTTGAAGACATTTGGCCTCATGCTAAATCGATGTAAATTGATTAGTTAATGAAACCTCAAAAATGGATAGGAGGAATGTAGCATATGTCCTACAACAATCAAAAGGTTTTGTTTTTTCATATGGCACAACCGAAGGTAATTGCTGAGCAGCTCAAATCCCAAAAAGAAACTTGAAACAGCTACCACAACGTGTTTTGCAATTTGTATAAATTTCGAGATGCACAGTAGTAATAAGATCACCAAGTCTAATGGGTTTCTTACAAAACTAAATTAAACCTTCATTAATAGAAGAAATGATTTTAAATACACACATAGATTTTCAAATTACTACTACGATAACTTTTAAACCCTTTAATTAATCTAACTCCCAGTTACACTTTTGTTAAGGCAACAGTAAAACACATGGGCCAGAATATTGGCGTCGGTGTGTGGGGGCGGGCCTGACACGCCAATGTGCAAAATGATGATGTCAGGCGTGCGTCCCGATGTCATCACGCCTATTAAGGCCATTAAAAAAACAATTATCTGGTTAGCAAACTGCCCACAACTCCAACCTTAAGGTTGGCAGGCGGGATGAGGTTTCCTGAAGCTTTTAGAAAATAATTAATTAAATTTTGCACATTTTCCAAACATGTCCCAGCTCATGTAACACTGTCAAATGAGGGGACATGTTTAAATAATTTTTTCTCTCTTTTATTAAAAAGTTTTACTGTCAACTTAATCTCCCTGAGGCAGCTCCGTGCCTCAGTGTAATTGCTGCGCTCTTTCACGTGCATGTGCAAAAGAGCGCAGGCCCCTCCTCCCCCCTGCCCGCACAGATAGTGCTGAGCGCTACCGGCCATGCATTACGCTGGGCAGGCCTTAATTGGCCCACCTGCGTAAAATTGCGGCGCACAGCCAATTGCTGGCAGTGATCGGCTCTGTGTCCACCCCCGCCCGCTCCCACCCAGCCTGCCCGACATAGGTACGATGCAGCTCATAGATTTAAAAGAACCAGGCAGAGTAACATAGGGTAGGATCTGGTTGGCGAGCGGGGGCGGGGCCAGCTCGCCGATGCATAAAATGACCCGGGATGTTGTCAGGTGGAACTCCTGACGTCACCCCACATCAATTCCATTTTCAGGTCAGTGTGGGCACAGCTGAATCAGCTGTACACCCGCCAACCTGTCAACGGCCTATTGAGGCCATTGAATCACTAATTAAAATCATTAATGGACCTGTCCATCCAACCTTAAGGTTGGCGAGCAGCTCGGGAGCCCCGGCGGGCTTCAGAAAAAGCATGAAACCTCATCCTGCCGGTGGATGAGATTTCACGTTTTTTCTCCTTCCCGCTGGGGCTCCTGGCCTGCCTGCCAGCCTTAAGGTTGGACAGGCAGGGCCTTTAATTACCTTAATAATCCTGTCAATGGCCTCAATTGGCCATTGACAGGTCGGCAGGCAGACAGCTGATTTCGCTGTCTGCCCGCCTTCCTGAATATTTAAATGGGGCGGGATGACGTTGGGGGTTCCTCCCGATGTCATCCTGCATCATTTTCCTGTCGGCGAGCAGGCCCGGCCCCCAAATCGCCGATGGGAAAATTCTGGCCTCTGTCTTTGGACTTTACCTCCATGATAATAAAAATCTCTCATAGTACTAATTTTACCAGTAATCTTTGGGAAAAATAAACATGCTGGCTGGGATTTTATGTTGGTCGGGTGGGCTTGGTGGGAGCGGTCGTGGATCCGCCCGCCGACCATGATAAGCTCCACACCGCAGGCCGATTAAGGCCTGCCCAGCGTGGATTGAGAGTGACCGCTACCTGTGCAGGCCAGGGGAGGAGGGAGAGTCAGGTCCAGCGCTCTTTCAGGTGCATGTGTGCGAAAGAGCACTTCAATCTCCCTGACGCATGGAGCTGCCTCAGGGAGATTGAAGCGCTTTTTAAAAAAATAAATAAAGACATTAAAAATTTAATGAAACATGTCCCCTCATGTGACTGTGCCAGATGAGATGGGGCATGTTTTTAAGGTTAAAAGAAAGCTTTTATTTAATTTGTAACAGCTTTAGGAAACTTCACCCCCTCGTGGATGAGGATTCCTAAAAAATGTAAAAGCATAAATTTGATGTTAATTAGTTTGTTAATGACCTTAATTGTCGGTGGACGCACAGCTGACTCCAGCGCACGCCAACCAAATGAAATGTTGCGAGACAACACAATGATGCCGGGATGCACGCCCGATGTCATCGTGTAAAATTCTGCCCACTGTTTCTAAACTTCACCTGCCTAGGTGACACATTTCACCTCTCCTTTGAAAACAATCTAGTCTGGTTTATTTAAAAATGCAAATGTTCCCTTTATACTTATGTCTATCTACTTAACAGTTCAAACCTCGCTTATCTTCTGACATATCAAAGCCTTCAGACCAGCTGCCTTTAATTCAATTAAGTTACACACAGACACAGACCCCACTATTACTCTGCTTAACAATAAATTCCAATAACATTATGAGTATTATTATATCTCCCTGAAATTTTACTTTTGGGAAAATATCTAGCTTGAGTAAAGTGATTTTAATCAAGCCTCTCCAAAGGCAGCAGGACAGTTTTAGGGCTGCGGGTTTCAATTACAGTCTGGCTAAGGCTTATTGCACAAAGGGAAGTGTCACTTAAACCTTTACCTTCCTGTTTTCTTTGGAAAGCTGTGAAATGACTTGTGTTATACCTTCAAGGCTGGGATTGAAGCATTCGTTCATTTGTTTTAGACGATGCTTTTACATGACTCAATCAAGTCTGCTGTGTAATTTCCATTAAGGAGAAAATTCCAAACTGGAACTGGTTGAACTGTTTTCTTTATGGCTAAATGGGTCTGAGCTAATAAAGGTACAACTGAAAGATCCAACGCTTTTGGGTGACAACTCCATTACTCTTGGGTTTGGCAGATGACAGAAATTAGTGCTTTGAAAAATAATTGATAGACTTTGGATGGAATCTTCAGGTTTTGCAAGCAGCGGGAAGCTTGGAGGCGAGGGAACTTAATTTAGCGGGAGGCCAAAAAGCAGTTTCCCGATGGCGGGATGTACTTTAGGAGTTAAGTTCTCAGGACTTTAAAGGTGGGTTAAAAGCAGGTTGATCTTCCCGATGAACAATGCATTAGCAGTTCATGCATGCTCATTAAAAGGTCACCTCACCCGAATTAAATTTCCTGCCAGTGAGAAATTAGAACATTCACTTTTATGACTGCACATAAGTGGCATGCATCTAGCGAGGTAGACTTATTCCATGTTTAACAGTAAATTGCTGCTGCATCATCATCTATGGGGACTGTCTGTAAATGTGAGCCTGTGCTTGAGGCTGGACAGTGGCAGTGCAAGTTACATGGAGGGAGGAAGAGTTAGCGAGGAAGGATGGAGCAGTGGTCGGGCAAGGGTGGAAAGGATAGTGTAGGCTGTCCGGGTGCCCTTTAAATATGACACCTGGACCTTCGACCCCTTAAGGCGGTGGTGGGGACAGCAACTTCCTGCCTACACCCGCTGCGAGAATCAATGAGCTCCTCATGGATGTGTATTTAATGAGTTGCACAGCACGAGATCATGCTTGGTCAGTCACCCCACCCTGCCCCCACACCCCTGCCACTTCCACGCCCGCCACCAAACTTAGACTCCGGAATTGAAGATTCTGGCCTTTATTTTGAAAGTAAAAGTGACTGTTGGGAGATAACAAGTAAATACAAGAGTATGACTTCAGAGTAGAAGAATCTGCTGTGATAAAAAGAAAAATGCAGCAGTTTTCTTTCCAAAATATTGATTTTGAATAATAAATTAAAATAAAAGTATTTTTCATGTTGAGTCTTTTGGAGAAAGGGCAGCTGGTCTAGTGTAGATCCTACCGTCCTTACATTAAAATTTTTATATACAACTCAGATTATGATGGGTCTTGATAAAGGAAATAATAGTAGATTGTTTCCACTGATCAGCAACATGTCAGTGACAAAGTTTCAATTT
This sequence comes from Carcharodon carcharias, assembly GCF_017639515.1. Lineage (NCBI taxonomy): Eukaryota > Metazoa > Chordata > Chondrichthyes > Lamniformes > Lamnidae > Carcharodon > Carcharodon carcharias. Next base: position 106,565,993 of record NC_054472.1, read on the forward strand.
TAAAATTTTAAAAGATCACATGAATTAAGGAGATTAAGGACTTAGGGCAGAATCGTCCCAGAATTGCACTGTGTGGTAGCGGGTGTGAAAAAAGATGTTTTTACCCGCCAGCCGCAATGGCAGGTTTCTGTGCTGTGCCATCTGCTTCATGCCTCATGAAGCCACAGGAAACACACCATCTCGATGGCAGGCAGCATCTGAATCATTCGCCACGCTGTTACCCCACTGTTTCCTCACCCCGGATGCCATACCTAAACTGCAGCCACACACACAGTTCTCAATGTTTACAGCCCATGACTACTCCAGTGAAGACATGGCCCTGAAAGCCAAGAGTTCAGTGACCCATCACTGGAATGGCTTTTTGAAGTCCGCTGTGATATCCTCCAGCCCCGCTCTGGCCACAGGTGGTCCACAATCACACCAAAACAAAAACAGAATTACCTGGAAAAACTCAGCAGGTCTGGCAGCATCGGCGGAGAAGAACAAAGTTGACGTTTCGAGTCCTCATGACCCTTCAACAGAACTGAGTAAAAATAGGAGAGGGGTGAAATATTAGCTGGTTTAAGGTGGGGGGGGGTGTGGAGGGAGAGAAGTGGGGATGGGGGGAGTGCTTGTAGGGACAAGCAAGCAGTGATAGGAGCAGATAATCAAAAGATGTCACAGACAAAAGAACAAAGAGGTGTTGAAGGTGGTGATATTATCTAAAAGAATGTGCTAATTAAGAATGGATGGCAGGATACACAAGTTACAGCTCTAGTGGGGGTGGGGTGAAATAAGACTAATAGGGCATAAAAGGTATAGATTTAAAAATAATGGAAATAGGTGGGAAAAGAAAAATCTATATAAATTATTGGAAAAAACAAAAGGGATGGGGAAGAAACGGAAAGGGGGTGGGGATGGAGGAGGGAGTTCAAGACCTAAAGTTGTTGAATTCAATATTCAGTCCGGAAGACTGTAAAGTGCCTAGTCGGAAGATGAGGTGCTGTTCCTCCAGTTTGCATTGGGCTTCACTGGAACAATGCAGCAAGCCAAGTACAGACATGTGGGCAAGAGAGCAGGGTGGAGTGTTAAAATGGCAAGCGACAGGGAAGTTTGGGTCTTTCTTGCAGACAGACCACAGGTGTTCTGCAAAGCGGTTGCCCAGATTGCGTTTGGTCTCTCCAATGTAGAGGAGACTGCATTGGGAGCAACGGATGCAGTAGACTAAACTGGGGGAAATGCATGTGAAATGCTGCTTTACTTGAAAGGAGTGTTTGGGCCCTTGGACGGTGGTAAAAACAAAAAACTGAGGATGCTGGAAATCCAAAACAAAGATAGAAATACCTGGAAAAACTCAGCAGTCCTGGTAGCATCGGTGGAGAAGAGCAAAGTTGACGTGTAGTAGGTGGTGGTTTTGGTGGTTGGTGCCAACTCTGGACAAAATATGTTGGCCATCCAGTGCAAAAATAGGATGAGTGATCTTGTCTATGCCACCAGGGTAAGGCAACCATCTCATCACTCTAAACTCACATGCTCACAAGCCCATCAGACATTCACCGATATCTCACTCATTGCCAGCTCAAGGGACATCACTACTCTGTCTCTCACACACACCCTCATGTGTCCATCTGGCCTCACCTCCTCTGGAGACTGCCTCCTCACCTCTCACCATCTTGAGGCCACTTGATGATTGCAAGTGCTGACCGAAGCAAAGTGGGCAAACAAACCTCAAAGTCCCAAACGAAGTGCAGCTCGCCAGGTTCACGCCACTTATGTACAGTTACGAAACACGTCGGCGTGCAATCATGTCAATGTGCCTGGATGATTCAGCATGGGGAGGATGATTATTTTAATAATTAATTAATTGAATTAATTATTTTTAAAGTAATTAGACAATTACTTGAAGAAGAATGTCATAGGGTATATGAATTGAGCTAGGGAATGTGATTAGTTTAGGCAGTTCACAAGGAGAAAAACATTGGCCAAAAGGCCTATTTCTGTGTCATAGCATTCTACGATTTCAAAATAATTGCCACAACGTAAGCAGGCCTGAGCAGTCGATTTTAGTTTAACTTGACCAGTTAAGGAGTTTTTACATTATATTCACTGTAATAAACTAACAAGGGTAAGATGCCCTTTTGTACTAACATTGGGCTAGAGAAGCCATTTTGTATGCTTTATAATCACTCACACGTATTAATCACAAATGACTGTACAATTAGAAGCCAACCAGAAACAAATGATTTAATAAGTAGTGATCTATAATGTATAATTGAAGAATAAGTAATTCAGTAGTTATTAAGGCTGGATAATGTACCAATATTTGAAGTTTAAAATATTAATTTGCTCCTGTAAGCTTTGTCTGTGGGAAAAAGGGAGAAGCCAGATATCACTGTGCTCGAATCTTCATTTTTGTCCTTGGCCTTCTGGAGCAGATGCAGGAGAATGAATGAAGATTTGTACAAATTCAGATAAAAGAAAATCATGAGCTGCCTCATTGTTCCACTCCATTGAGCAATGTTTGTAAATGGCTAAATCCAATAAAATTATCCAGTAACAACAAATGACCAATTGGCTAATTACGACAAGCCTGATTCGAAATGAGGCAATGCTGATTCAAGGGTTAAAAGTGGGTGTTGGGAACAATGGATCAGAATTTTTAGCTCTGCTTGCAGGCCTGCTCAAGCATAAAGTAGTGCGTGATGACGTTGGGCGAGCATCCCAATGTCATCCCGCGGTCATATGATATTTCAGTCAGCAGGGGCGCATCCGACTTCTGACAATTAAGAGGGCATTTAAGCCCATTAAAATTCCAATTGTCCCTGATTTTTCGTGGTCCATCCGACCTTACAGTTGGTGGGCAGGCGAATCTGCCAGGCGGACTTTGCATTTTTGATGAAACCTCATCCAAGGGCAGAATGAGGTTTACATTATTAATTTTTTAAAAATCTGTGGACGGAATTTCATCATGGATATGTTCAGATGACTGATTCTGATGCAAGGACATTTTGTTCCGAATGTTAAAATCTTTATTTATTGCTTTTAAATTCTTCAGCTCCCTGAGGCAGCCCTCAGGGAGCTTTCATTCCACGCTCATGTCAGTGCCTGCCCTCCACCTGCCCCCAACCTGGCAGCGCTGAGCATTTCAGCACATGTTTAACGCTGGCTGGGCATTAATTGGCCAGCCAGCGTGAAATCACGGTCGGGGGCCGATTGGGTCTGTTCCCTCACCACTCCCGGGCCCGCCAATCGTGCACACATACCAACCTAAAAACCCTGCCCCATGTGATTGCTTGCAAGTTTGACTATACGCATGGAGGCACTGAGTGCTCCCTGAGGCAGGATTTTGGGAAATCGCTGTCAGTTTGGGAGCCTGAGGAAGATTCACACTTCTACCTGGCTTGATCACCCAACTGAAGTTGTGAAAGTCAGTCGTGTATTTGATAAGTATAGCTTTCTCCTTTTAAAAATAAACTTCTTTTAAAACTTGTTATCCGGAGTTCTGCTTTTGCCTTAGTAGGCTGAGGTCTAGTCAGAAGCTACTGAGTTACAGAGGGCAAGGTCAGGTCATGTAAATCTCTGTAAAAGTTAACATTAGTGGTGACTGGGCAGCAGCAAAAGACTAAAAGGCTGGATATCTGATTAGTAAAAATATTCAAAGTGGAAGTTAAGTCCCGTAGGGTTAACAGCTCAGGCTAGGAAAGGTAATGCAGGGATTACAGACAGACGGTAGTCATGAAGATTATATCCTCACAGTACACAGAGACTACATTTGCAGTGAAGAGGACCAAACATTGCAGGCCTAATGTCTGGCGAAAGAGAGCAATGTTTGCTTTAAGAATGTTGTCACCTTTACTGAAAATAAAGTGGGCAACAATGTGTGCAGTGTATATGTTTGTTCACTGAGGGTTGGTGGGACCGTCCAGGAGAGGGATGAATATAACAAGAGAATGATATGTTGAAATTTGAGAATGAGCAAAAGTCAGCACCAGACCACTCACATTGTCAGCTCAAAATTAAACATTAGGAAGACTCCCTTGCAGTGAATCGGCAGTGGGGATACCTTAGGGTCACTGAGAGTTAGTGGGTAGTGATTTAAAAGACATTTTGAGTGAGAATGGTTAAAAGAAAGAGAAATTTTAGAATGGCTGTGAGAAAGCCTGTTTGTATTTGTGTATGCAAGCAGAACTTAAGGTCTTTCACCCTTTATTGTCTGGTTCTTAATGTTGTAAGCTTAAGCTTGTTATTAGTTCTATATATGTATACATCTACACGTATGTCTTTGTGGAGACAGTATGAATTTCATTGTTGAGTCATAGACATAAACATAGGAACTGAGGTACACCAACAGTTTTAGTTTAATGTGCGTGTTGTTCTTTTAATTAATTTCTAAAGTATTGCCTTGTAAAAGTTTTATTCAGAAGCTTTGAGACATCTGGCAGAAATCCAAGTGGAACGATTAAAAAAAAACATTCTATTTAATTTGGAATATGTACAATTTTAAAATTAAATTGGGAGGTTTAAGGCTAATTAACCTGTTATGAACTAGAAATTTCGCTACTGATCACGGTGAAAACTCTAGTTCTAGATGTCAAGGTGTATTTGAGAGTCTTTAATTCCAGAGAAAGGCGCACACAAAGGGCAGAATTTTGCCCTTGGCGGGGGTGCTTGGCAGGGGCGGTCAGGAAGCTGACCGCTGTCCGCAATTGGCACCACACTGCGATTTTACGCGGGCGGGATAATTAAGGCCCACCTAGCATGAAACGCAAGAGGCAGCGCTCAGTCTGCCTGTGCAGGCGTGGTGAGGATGGCGAGTGGGCCTAACGCAGACATCATGTCTGTGCACGAAAGAGCGCTTCAATCTCCCTGAGGCACGAAGCTGCCTCAGGGAGATGAAGCACTGTTTAAAAAAACTAATGAACAAAATAAAAATGTCATTAAACATGTCCCCTCATGTGACTCTGTCATTTTTATTTTATTTGCTTTAAGAAACCTCACCCCGTCCGTGACTATAGGTGGCCTTCTTCATTATTTGTTTCAGCTGAAGACAGAATTCTGTAAATTGTGGGATAAAAACCTCTCCCATTACTAGAGGAACCAGTTTCCTGTGTGTATATTACTTCAGTAAAGTTGACTGCCACATCTCAGCTCAAGCTCAGCTTTTTAAAAATCTCTGAGGAGAAATTGTGTTTTATCAGCAAAGAAGTTGTTTATTGGATCAATAGTAATAAAGATCACAGTAATAAAGATATCTTCTCAACGCCTTAGATCATTTAGTTCAAAAAATACTCAAGTACATTCAGAGACTCTAATAAGCCATTGAAGTAAATCTCTTAACAACCATTTACCAAAACTATTTCAAAGATCTACATATCATGTCATGTATTGGGATCTCAGAAGTAGAATATATACTGCCAAGTCTGTGCTTCTTTATATGTAATGTCTATTTTCCCCTAAGATTTATCTCTCTGTCAGGGCTATGGGTGGTTATCCTGATTCTGTGCTTCTTTTAGAGGAATTTATCTTTCATCTTTAATCTGAGAATCAAGAAACAATTTGCTAGATCAATATGCGGAGTATTACTTGATAAGAGGTTGCTGACTTAATACATGTAGAACTTATTTTTACTCATGAATTTTCTATAATTTGTTGCTCAACAAAGAATATCTCTGGTCTTCCAATATCTGGGTTATTTTACAATTTGGTATTAAAATCACAACTAAAATACAGCTTTTAAATGAGAAAGACGAGTAGCTTTTTTTTTCCTCTGTTTTATTTACGTTAATCCTTGTTTTTACATTTCCAATATTGCTTCTTGCTGAAGTTGTCCCTCACTTGTCTGAGTTTGAGTTGCAATGACCTTGTGTTGTATAATTAACCGATGGCAGCTGTTATGTCTTCTGGTTTCCCGAAGGTCGAAATAATCACCCTTTTAGACTCAAAATGCTGGAGCTTCATTGAGTGTATTTCTTACCTCTCTCCATATGGTTGGTGGACTAAGTTGCTCGGCACCTGACTGCAGGATATTGCAGTAAATGTGACACCCTGAATGCACATTCACAGAATAATTAGTTCCTAGCTCTTTACGAACAATATAACAATATAACAGCAACTGTCCCACTCTTTCTTGAGCATGAGAAGAATTATACAGAATTGTGTAGAAATTCCAACACAGAAGGAGGCAGATATTTCGCTAAGGTCTGTCATTATGCCTATCCAACACTAGTGCATAAATATAAACACTATTCCTCAGTACTGCTGTTTATGTAAAAAATATTAATTTCAAAAACGAACATTATCTGTAAAATTGTCATTTTATTGAAAATAATTTTGAAGAAGCAGTGCAATTGTGCTGCCGACACCTGTTCCTTGTGATATGTGTACTAATGCGTCATCACCTTTCTGTTGAGCTCCTCTTATACGATATACCATTTTTCATTCATTCATGGAATGTGGGTGTCGCTGGCTAAGCCAGCGTATATTGCCCATCCCTAATTGCCCTGCTGGAAGGAATATAGGGAATACTTCTTGAGAGGTTTCCTGCATGCCTGTGTGCCAGTGATAGCCGCTCCTGTTCTACTTGCATGGTTTTGTATTTGCAGGCAAGGAAATGGTGGTGGCTTGAAAGCCGTTCATTTTCCTTTCTGGCTCTAGTTTGCTTCTTGTATGATGCTGGTGGAGGCCTAGTCCATATGTCAGCATAGAACATTGCGCTGCTATGAGGTTTCTGAATCCTTCATGGTTGCCTGGTCGGGTGTCTACACTCTGTCTCCCAAGAATATTAGGAGTATACTATCATAATTATACTTACCTGGAGTGTAATTTTCTCCTCCAGTTTATGGGGCACTCATCTGTATACAGTTTTTCAGCTGATGAATTCCATGATGGCATATTTGAAGGGGTTGAATGGTTTGACCTGTTATGTCCTTCCAATTGCCTGTCCTCTATTTTCTGTTGAAGGTTGGATTTTTCAGAGAAATGTGCCTGTGCATAAAGTAGTTTTTGTGAAACAAGGATGGTGAGCCTGTCAAATTGAAATATTTCATTGATACAGTGATCCTTACCTTTATAAGTTTGGATTGGGGGCATATTTTAGGACACAGTGTTAAGGTGCATTACACCTAATTCATGTGGTGAATTAGAGCATACTCACTGTGGTAAATTAGACATCATTTCTTATCTAGGAGCTGATACTGTGACAGACAGGACACAAAAAAGGAAAATATAGTATTTGATTTCTTCATGTTGGTTAGAGTTATAAATTTAAAATCTCTACCAGACTGTAACTTTCACCTAAAAGGATTCCTTTAAAACGTTTGAGAGATTGCTGTAAATGAACAAATCCAAGTTTCACACATGGATATTTAATGAATATCCAGGTTTATGCCAGATTGATCTTCTGATGCTATTCATAAGTAACCCTTGTTACTATGAATGTTTTTCAACCAGGGTGTGAAACCGTTGTGGATTGGCTGTCTCTTATAGAAATTGCCCAGTTTCATTTCTATTGAAATTAATGGCAAAATCGGGTGGTCTCTATAAGAGGTGGCCAAGTCACAGTGCCAGCTTTACACTAGTACGCTTAGCTGACAATATAGCCATTCCCACAGTGAATATCATTTTTAATCTGTAAAAGTCAAAATTTATTTTAGATAATGAGGCAGCATGATCACACTGTCCAATTAACACTCATACTCTTTCAATGTCTGTGTAGTTTGGCACACAAATTACTCAAATTGCAAATTTCCAAAAATCTACATGTTGATTTTTTTTTAAAAATTGAAAAATCATTGTGGGGCCTGATTTATTTGGCACTGAAAAAAGAAATCCATTATGTATTTGAGAAACCAAGGACAGAATTTAATGCCCTCCCATATGGCGAGTTTGGTCGCAGGAGGCATTTAATCAGATGGGAGGGTGGCAAGAGGGTGCCTTCCCACTGCAGGTGCCTTCCCGCTGCTGCCCTGATTAAGTCCGTAGTGGGAAGGCTCATGGATGACCTTCCTCGGCACTGCCAATTGAGGCCTTAAGTGGGCAATTAAAGCCATGCAGGAAGCCTCAAAAGCAAAACCTGTCAGGGTGCAGGGTGCTTGAGATTCTGGGGTGGGGGAAGGGTCCTTTGTTCAAAGGAGCTCATTGCCTGATCAAGGGACCCAGCATTGGGGATTGGTCTCCACTGAGAGCCACCCTCCTGCCCTTGCTGCTGGACTCCCTCTCCCAGCCCTTCCCGCAACTCCCACCCCACGACCCCACCCCCTCCTACAATTACTCACCTGTGCCTGGATCCATGGTGATCCTAGGCCTCAGGTGAGTGCATTACTGGCAGCAGCCACCGGCTCCCCAGTGGCCAGTCTCTGGTTCGTTGAGCGGAACTTCTGCTCCTGGGGCCCTTGATCCTGGGGAAGGCCCACCCCCACCCAGTTAAGTGCCCAAAGGAGGCAACGCAGGGGTCCCACCAGCTCTTCAACCAACAAGTGACACCTCTAACACCTCCATTAACTGCCGCCCCAAGTACCAGATAATTGATTATGAAGTAATTAAGAGTGCATTTATTCTGCAAGTTTTACGTCAGAGTGAAGTATAATTGTGGCTCTATATCAACAATAACTTGGCATAGCAAACTGGAAAAACCAGACTCTGGAGTGAAGCAAAGTGAGACTCACAGGGGCGGGGAGTTTCACACTGCTTTGATTGTAAATCTATTGGACTACAGAGACATTTCGTAAACCACCTTGAACTTTATTTTGATGTTTTGATGACACCTCTGTCAATTCTCTAAACTCTTAAATGTCTTAAATTGTAAGATAGACAAGTAAAAAAAGGCCTGTAAAAAAAGAAAAAACAAATGTCTTTTTTCAGGATAGTTACAGTTCCAGCCAGGAATGGTGGCAGAGTGAGGGGAAGTTAAAAATGCAATGCCCATAAAATATTCCAAAGCCCAAATGTACTTATTTTTAAATTAGTATTACCACCTGAGAACTACCAAACTCTTCTTGCTAACAGTTTCTCATAGCTGAGAATGCATACATGGTGGCTTGTGGACAAACTACAACAACAATAAAAAATTGTACTTATATAGTGCTCAACATTCCAAGGCACTTCATAGGAGCGTTATTAAACAAAATTTGACACCAAGCCACAGGAGAAGAGATAAGACAGTTAACTAAAAACTTGGTTTAAGAGAGAGCTTTGAGTCTCTCTAAGGAGAATAGAGATTTAGCGAGGTTTGTGGATGCAATTCCAAATTTTAAGGTCTTCTAGCTGAAGGCATGGTGAAGCCATTAAAATCGGGAATGTGCAAGAGGCCAGAGAGTACTCATATCTCAGATGTTTGTGGGGCTGCTGGAAATCACTGATAGGGATGGGGCGAGGCAATGGGGGGAGTTGAAAACAAGGATGACCATTTTAAAATGGAAGTCCTTTTTTAAAACAAAGGGTGGTGTGTTGATTACACATCCTGTGTTGGTGTAACTCACCTCCTGACTCCCCAAAGCCTGTCCATCATCTACAAGGCACAAGTCAGCAGTCTAATGGAAAATGCTCCACTTGCCTGCTTGAGTGCAGGACCATCAACACTCAAGAAGCTCGACACCATCCAGGACATATTAGCCTGTTTTACCTGCACCACATTCACTCCCTCCTCCACCAGCATACAATGGTAGTAGTGAGTACCATCGACAGCAACTCGTCAAGCCTTCTTTGATAGGACTTTCCAAACCCACGACTTCTACCACCTTAAAAGGACAAGGGTAACAGGTGCAAGGGAACACCACCACTTGCAAGATCGCTTCCTAGCCACACATAGGGGAGAATTTTCGTGTCAGCGTGTGGGGGTGGGCCGGGCACGCCGCGCGTAAAATGACGCCCCAACATCATTCAGATCTTTCATTTGGCGGGCACGCACCGGAGGCAGCAGCGCACCCACCAAACTGTCAAAGGCCTGTTAAGGCCATTAAGAAACCAATTAACATAATTATCAATGCTGCTTTTCCAACCTTAAGGTTGGCATGCAGGCGAAGAGCCCAAGAGGCCTTCGTGGTTTTCAGGAAACCTCATCCACGGGCAAGGTGAGGTTGAGGTTTTTCACATTTCATAAACATATCCTAGCTCATGTGACACTGTCACATGATGGGACATGTGCAAATAATTTTTATGTTTCTTTATTGACAAATCTCAATATGTACTTAATCTTCCTGAGGCAGCTCCGTGTGCCCTCTTGCACGCATGCATGAAAGAGCACAGGCTCTGAATCTCCCTCTTCCCCCCGCCCTCACAGGTAGCGCTGAGCAATACCGGCAGTGTGTCATGCTGGGCAGGCCTTAATTCGTGCCTTCCCGTGCCCGCTCCCGACTGGCTGGCCTGGCAGGGAGAAAATTCTCCCTATAGTGTCTTGGAACTATATCACCATTCCTTCATTTTTGCTGGGTCAAAATCCTGGAACTGCCTCCTTTACAGCTCTCTGGGTGTATCTACACCCAAGGCGGAGAATCTTTTCTATGGAGGGCAGGCTGAGTGGGATCAGGTGGGGACGGGCTTGGAGCCGATCGTCACCTCTGATCAGCCATGCGCCGCCATTTAATGCAGGCGGGCCAATTAAGGCCCGGCCAGTGTAATGTGCGGTCGTTAGTACTCAGTGCTACCTGTGCGGGTGCAGGGAGGAGGGAGAGTTGGGGCCTGCACTCTTTCACGAGATTGAATGGGTTACAAAAGTTTTTAATAAATGAAGTAAAAATTTATTTAAGCATGTCTCCTCAAGTGACAGCGTCACATGAGCTGGGACATGTTTGTGAAGTTAGGAAAATTTATTTAATTATTTTTTAAAAGCTCCAAGATGAGGTTTCCTGAAAAATGCAAAGGCCACTTGGGCTCTTCGCCTGCCCGCCAACCTTAAAGTTGGACGGGCAGTGTTGCTAACAAGTTTAATTGTTTTTTTAATAGCCTTGATAGGCCGTTGACAGTTCTGTGGGCGCGCAGCTGCCTCTGGCGTGTGCCCGCCGAACGAGATATCAAAATGACACGCAATGACGTCGGGACACACACCAAGCGTCATTTTATATGTCAGCGTGTCAGGCCTGCCCCTGCATGCCAATCACAAAATTCTGCCCATGGACTGCAGAGGCTGACCACCACCTTTTCAAGGGCAATTGGAAGTGGGCAATAAATGCTGGTCTAGCCAGTGATGCCCACAACCTATAAAATAATTTCAAAAAAGAAAGAGCTTGAATAGGTTATTAACAATATTTCTATGGACAGGAAACTGAGTTCAGCGAGCAGAGGGTGTGGCCCGCTCGCCGATGTGGGATGACATCAGGCGGAACTCCTGATGTCACCCGGGGTATTTCAATTTTCAGGTCAGTGGAGGCGCAGCCGAATCAGCTGTGCACCCGCCGACATGTCAACGGCCAATTGAGGCCATTTAAAAATGAATTCAAGTAATTAATGGACCTGCCTGTCCAACCTTAAGGTTTGTGGGCAGGCCGGGAGCCCTGGCGGGCTTTGAAAAAAGCATGAAACCTCATCCACGGGCGGGATGAGGTTTCATGGTCGGTTTTTAAAAATTTAATAAAAGTTGAATTAACAGTGATGGGGACATGTCAGGGAAGTTTTATTTGTCTATATTTGACTTTTTGAATTTGGTGCTGATCTCCCTGAGAGCCAGGGAGTGCATAGCGCTTCCTAGTGGATGTAATGCTGGGCGGGCCTTAATTGGCCCACCGATGTAAAATGACCACGTGCCCCCAAACGAGGGTGCCGATTGAAGGCACGCCTGCACGCACCCACTCCTGAACTTCCCCTCCCAACAGGGGAAAAATTCTTCCCCATATAGCACATAATAAATAATTTCTCTCACTCGTGCAAAATGTAGCCATAACGGGACAGGTTTAGGCCATTCATCCCATCAATCCTATTCCACTATTCAATTAGATCATGCTTGATCTGCACCTCAATTCCATTAATCTGTCTTTGTTCCATTTCCCTTAACAGCCTTACCTATCAAAAATCAATCAACCTTATACTGGGAAATTTCAATTGTCCATTTGTCTACTGTCTTTCAGGGAAAGCGTTCCAGGCATTAGCTTGTCTGTGAAAAAGGGCTTCCTGAATTCATTCCAGAATGGTCTAGCTCAAATTGTAAGATTGTACCCTCATTTACTGCATCTTCCACAAGAGGAAATAGCTTCTCTGTATCTACTCTTATCTTTGATGATTTTAAACACATCTACCCCAGCAAATAGTTATCCAACATTGGAATGGATACAGGAAGACAGAAGTTAATGAAATGGGGATGAAGGGACAATGGGCAGAATTTTCCGTGCCCACTGGCGTCAGGCATGTTCAGCAGCATGAGCAGACAATATGGCGAGAAGGCCAAAAATTGGTTTCATAATGTTGTGATACCAGTTTGCGTTTGTCCACTCAGCCAATTGATGGAGGGCCATGTTTCCCACCATTGGACATTGGGAACCTCATTGTAATACATCTGCATTCCATTATAAGGCCAACCTGCCGGAATCATCTCCCTACGCTGGATCGTCAGCGTGATTGCACGCCAACATGTTTCACAACAGCATATATAAGGTGTCCCCTTGGTGGGCTGCACTTTGAGGGGAACTCAGAGGTAAGTGCACAGGAATGTTGTGCAGTGCTTGCCATGGTCGCCTGTTAGAACTCAAACTTAAGGAGCGTTGGTGGGGGGCTTAACTCCATCGCCCAGGCAGTGCAATTACATCTTCTTTACCTTCCTAACCCTGCCACTATGTCTTGGTTCTCCCCAGACATCCACAGCGGAGGTGGAGGCAGACTGCTGACTACGACGTTCTGTTTATGACGACCTTAGCATCCTTTGGCAACCTCTAGGGGGCTGAGAGCTGGAGGGCCCTGGCCTGCTTTCGGGGTCCTGCTGCATGGCAGTGACACCCTCCTCAGCTTGTGGAGCTGGAACTGCTGAGGTCACAGGAAGAGGGGATTGGGATGGGCCAAATACTCCTGGAGTCAACTGGATGGATGGGCCTGCAGTGTCCACCTGCTGATCCTCTTCCCTATAGGTGCCCAAGGGCCCTAGGCTGGCTCCTTGAGGAGAAGGGGTAGCTGGAGTGAGATCGAACTGTCTGCCACCCCTCTTGCGTACGCACTATTGGAGGCCAAATATGGCATCAGCAATGGAGTTCAGCCCACTCTGCCGTGCAGGAGTGACGTCATGGACCAAGGTCTCCATGGCTGCCATCCTGCCACTGTTGACCTTGACCTTGGTGCATTGGCATACTGGCACTATCACCTCAGCCTGAAGGTGGACGGACTCCTACATTGTGCCTTGCAATCTGAGGAGTGCAGTGGACAACCCTTTGTGATGTTCCTGAACTTGCCTTTGCAGCTCCAGCAACTGTGACATGACTGAGTGCACAGGCTTGTTTGTCTGACTTGGACTCAGCATATTTCTGCCTCCAGCAGTCATCCGTGTGCCGGACACCTGGAAGTCCCTGCCGCCGCTTGCTGTGGATCAGAAAGTGTGATGTGCTCTCAATATTGTGATCCCAAAGCTACTCCAAAGGTAAGCCCCAATGAGTTATGCGTCTCTATGTCGGTGGAGGGTGTGGGTGAGCGCTGTGATGGATCTTCAATATGGGTTTCAGTGGATTCCTCTTCTGACCTTCCCTCGGGGCTTGATTGGAGCCCTGGTCATGGACTGTCTTGGCTGTTTCCCAGATGTGCCTGCAAAAGCAAGGAGATATCATTAATGCATGGCAGTGGTCTCGTTGTCTGATGGATGTTGCACAGCTGGATCCTCACTTGCTAGAGCACCGTCGACCTCACTGTCAGCATAGGAATGGTCCAGATCCTCACCGGCTAACTGGATGGCTCTGTTTTCAAAGTCCGTGAGGACTTTGATTGCAGGCATTCCTCCATCAGTGTGTTGTTCTGTGCCAGCTTGTCCTGCATGAATAGAGATGATGAGAGTATAAGCAGGATGTCTGCCAGGCCAGAGGATAAGTACGCCTGGCATGTGTGGGTGGTGAGTGACAATGAAGGATTGTGAGAGAGTGAATGGTGATGTCCCTTGAACTGGCAGTGAGTGAGGGCCCTGTGGATGTGTAATGGGTCTGTGAGTGTGTGAGTTGAAAGTGATGAGAAGATCATTCAACCTCTTATGGCACTGGGTGGTTGTCCTCTTTTGTAGGGCATTGACACTGACCATCACTGCCACTACCTCCTAAGCCAGATGAGTGATGTTGCTACCCACTCTGTGGCCAGAACAGGGGTAGAGGACATCACGGCGAGCCTCCACTGCATCCAAAAACTGCTCAAGGGATGCGTTATTGAACCTGGGGGCTGCAGTCTCCTCGCCTTTCAAGACCATGTCTTCCATGCAGCAGTCATGGGCTGGAAGCACTGAGATGTGCGTGCAGATGGTGTCTGGCATGATCTAGAGACGAGGTGATGATGTGGCGGGCGAATGAGAGCCCGCATGCCATGGAAATGGTGTGTTTCCTAGGAATACATAATTAATGAGGCGGGTTTGGGACGATACGGCATGAAAAGCTGCCACTGCAACATTTTACCCGCCTGCTACCACCCTTAGTGCAAATCTGGGGCGATTCCACCCAATGACTGGTAAAGGTCAAAATCTGTTCACAGGCTGTTAAAATGCTGCTGTTTATATTCGTTGTTAGCATTCCTATACTTAATACTTTATAATGACAAACATATAAAATGCATAAACTTCTGTGTGCTCTGAGGTAAAAAGAAAAAAAGCTACAAACCCTGGAAATCTGAAACAAAAACAGAACATCCAATAGGGCAGGCTCAACAAATGTCTGGAAAAAATAAAGTTAAGTTCACTTTTCAGGTGTTCTGACAAGAGTTCTGTACCCCAAACAGTAATCTGTTATTTTTCTTTACAGATACTGACTTACCCTGTTCTAATATTTCTATTTTTATTACAATGTGCCCCATTCTAGTTAACAGTGTTATGTTTCTATCATAATAAAAACAGAAAGTGTTGGAAAAACTCAGCAGTCTGGCAGCATCTATGGGGAGAGAAAAAGAGTTAACGTTTTGAGTTCAGTATGACTCTTCTTCCGAACTGAAGTACAGTTTGCCAGCATCTACAGTATTTTGCTTTTATTATATTTTTATCAGTCTGCTGTCTGACCTTTGTGGGAACCCATAACCATGTTTAAGAATCTCCAAACACAGCTGGCAAAAAAATCCACACTGCTGGAGTTTCTATTTGCCCAGTATGGAGTGCACATTTGTTCCCTGTTGGGACACACCCCACTTAATTAAATCCTGTGTGTTTAGAAAGTTTGGCAGAACCAAGCTTTAGGGAATCCAAACTACGAGCAAAGGGGATTGCTGTGATTTAGTTAATAATTCATAAAACAATGCAAGTTACCAGTACTGGCAAACTTCCCGCTGCTTATCCAGCCATGACAACCTATCCATTAGGATATTTGTTTGCAGAGCTATCTTGAGCTAAGTAAGAGGAATCTGAACTCTGACTGACAGGTCTGTAACCGCAGGTAATGTTAATGAGCAAGGCAAGCAGGAACAGTGCTCTGGAGTACCGTAAAACTGCTTGGTGCAGCTATCAAATTGCTTAGTCTGCCACAGGGGATTGACTTAATTTCAATCATCTGTTGCCATCAATGTCACATTGAGTCCACCACAACCTCGAGGGATCAAGCTCACCTCCAGCTCCTCAGCGATATGCTGCAAATTTGAGATGCAACAAAAAATACTGGAAATGCTCAGCAAGTTAAGGAGAATCTGTGGAGTAAACAGACAAGTTAACATTTCTGGTGCAAATACTTTATCACAACTGGAAGATCCTGGCACTCATTTCCCCAATGAATCATCTTTTTGATTATAAACAAACTTTGCTTCTTTTGATGGAACTTTATTCTATTGATGAAAAGAGGGACATGTTGCTGAAGCTTTTCATCTTGCACTCATCAGAACAAACACAAGAACACAAGCAACTACAGGGGAAAAGGGTACTGATTGGTTGGCAAGTCGACTCTGATTGGCTAGGGCGTTGCCATGGGGAAAGAAATGGGGAATGACAGGCTCCGGGGTAATTCAAAAAGGCACAAGGCTTGAACATATTCCATTTGCTTGCAGAGAAAATGCTGGAAAAAATCAGCAGGTTGAGCAGTATCTGTGGAGGGAGAAACAGAGTTAACAGGCAGAATTTTCCATTCTGAAGACTAAGTCCGATGGCGGGTGGGAAAGTCGTAATTCCTGCTAGGCGGCAGTGTGGGTGAACACATACGATCTTCTGCTTTTCAGCTCCTTAATTATGTATCTACAAGGAGCTTGGTGATTCTCATGGCGGGTCAAACAGGAATTTGCCTGGCCCAGCATTACCTCATGGAGTTGAAGGTACTGGCACCCTTTTAGGGCACCAGCCATTCATTCACTGCAGGCCAGAAGCTCCGCATTACTCCCACAGAGTCCTTATGGCCCCAACTCATACTAAAGGAACTGGCAGACGTGAGCAACCACATCCTGAACATATGAGGGGACCTTCACAGTGCCTTTATCTCATTCTAGGTAAGGGCACTGCCGGCAGCGATACACCCATGGTTGGGCCAATGTTCACCATTGCAGTGCTCCATGTTTGCCAGCCTCTTGAGCTTAGAGAGGCCCCACTGCCTCTTGCTGCTCAGGCCCTTGCTCCTCATGGCCTGTGCCAAACAACAACAGGCCTCCTTCTCCTTATCTGGATGAGAGACACTAGCAAGGCAGGGTTGCCTGTAGCCTGCATCATCAATGCCTCAGTAGAAGTGCGAATAAATTGACGTGATACATTTCGTGATCATGTCCTTTACAGGTTTCCCTCCATTTCAAAGCCAGTCCTTCACCTAGCCTCCATCTAGACATGGCATCTGCACCTACCCCTTCAAAGTATAGGACATCCTGGAGGACCAAAGATGGATGTTCCACTCATTCAGACAAGAATGGATAGAGGATTGGTTAGGTAACAAACAGGAAACCGAGAGTAGGCAGAAATGGATCATTTTCAGTTTGCAAAATATAACATGTGGTGTGCTATAGGGGTTGGGCTGGGCCTCAACTAATTACAATTTATAACAATGACCTGAATGAAGGGACCTGTATGGTTGCTAAATTTGCCGGTGACACAAAGATAGGAGAGAAATTTGTGAAGAAGACCTGGGGCAGAATTTTTCATCTAGCGGGCGGGTGTCCGCCCGACCTGAACGGGAGTAAAATTGTGTAAATGATGTCCGATGAGTTTCCCGACATCATTGTGCACTTGTGTGCAATATTTCACTCGGCGGGCGCGCGCAGGTGCTGGAGCTGCACCTGCCATTAATTAATCAGCCACTTAAGGCCATTAACAGGCCAATTGACTGTTTTATCCTTGCCCATGCAATTTTCTGCTCGTCACACAGGCAAAATGGGCAGGCAGCCAGCTAACATTTTCACAAACCTCATTCAAGTGTCGGATAAAAAGGGTCAGCCACATTGCCAGTGTGAATAGTGAGGTGTTTTGGAGATAGTTTGCAGCTGGTTGCTTATTGGTACTTGGCAGCTTCATCTCTGTTTGGGGCTTCATTCTTAGCAGCTCCAGGCTTCATTTCAGGACTCATTGCTGTCTGCCAGGCCCCTGGAGGATTCAGATTGTGTGGACCATTTGAGGTATCAGACAGAATTCCTTTATCCTGGTAATGAGGATTCTGCTCTCTGCTGGTGGCACCTCCTCTGAGGAGGAAGAGAGGGGCAGAAGGGAGAGGAGGCCATGTGCCCCTGTGCAGCTTCCAAGGGATGAACCTGTGGGAGGAGAGGCGCAGGCACAAGGCGCACAGGGCCAGCTGGTAGTCCAAGGCGGAAGGGGCTGCAGAAGATGTGACTATCCTGCTTACAGGCGGCAATGGGGCTACCTCAATATGTCTGAGGTGCAATACCGAAGGAGGCTCAACCTCTCAAGGGAGACCATCACCTCCATTTGCCAGGTAATCGGCCCTGAGATCAGCTCCGACTGTGTGGGTGGACACCCCATGCCAGTGGCTCTGAAGGTCACAGTGGCCCTCAACGTCTATGCCTCTGGCTCTTTCCAGGGGTCAGTGGGGGAAGGTGTGTGGAGTCTCCCAATCAGCTGTCCACAGTTACGTCAAGCTGGTGACAGAAGCTCTGTTCAGGCTGGTACTGACCTTTATTCTTTACCATTTGGATGAGGCCAGCCAGGCTGAGCGAGCCAGAGACTTTGTGGCGATTGCTGGGTTCCCCCGCATCCAGGGTGCCATCGACTGCACACATGCAGCCATCAAGGCATGAGAGGGTCAGCCGGGTGCCTTCGTCAACAGGAAGGGCTTTCACTCTTTGAACATGCAGATAGTGTGTGATCACAGGATGCAGATTCTGCAAGTCTGTGCAAGGTACCCAGGCAACTCCCATGATGGGTACATCCTGAGACACTCCCAGGTG
This sequence comes from Carcharodon carcharias, assembly GCF_017639515.1. Classification (NCBI taxonomy): domain Eukaryota; kingdom Metazoa; phylum Chordata; class Chondrichthyes; order Lamniformes; family Lamnidae; genus Carcharodon; species Carcharodon carcharias. Next base: position 106,584,422 of record NC_054472.1, read on the forward strand.
CTGAGGCTCTTCAGTGCTCCAGACTGACTGGATGGATGGCTGCTGGGTGACAAGGGCTATCCCCTCAGAAGGTGGCTCATGTCACCTCTCCACCACCCAAGAACAAGAGCAGAGAAGCATTACAATATGAGTCATGCCTCCACAAGGATGGTGGTAGACAGGACCATAGGTCTTCTCAAGATGTGATTCTGATGCCTGGACTATTCAGGGGGTGCACTACAGTAACCCCCAGAGTGGGCGTCACTGACAGTGGTTGCATGCTGTGCTCTCCACAATCTGGCACCTGTAAAGGGGGACCCACTGTGGGAAGAGGATCTTGACACAGCTGCACAGGCCACAGATGATGAGGCCAGTTGTGAGTCTGAAGAGGACCACAGTGAGGAGAATGCTGAGGGCGTGGAGGCAGACCTCGATAACTTCCAGGGAGGCAGGGATGCCTTGATCCAGCGCTCCTTCAGCTAGGTTGCCAAAGATCAGCTTCAACCGCATGCCAGGACTACCTCCTCCATCCCGGTTGTCTGAAAGGACCCTTTCATTTGAACACAAAGAACACTCAGTGCCTGTGCAATAAAGTTCAAAGCCAATTACATCCGCTCTAAACCTCCCGAGGTGTTGGCATCTACGCTGGTGCCTGCTTCAGAGAGCGGGTGTGATGCAGATGCAAATGATGCCCGGTGGTCCTCTGGTGTCTGGGGTGGCCTTCAGGGTCTGGAGATCGGACACCTGCTGGCAGTCCTAAAAGGCAGAACGAGGACATGTCATTAGTTAAAGTCATCGTACTGTCACTGTGCATGCCAGGCACCTTAGTGAGACCATGGAGATCTGCATCATGGTGCCTTCATCTTCCAATGATCAATGGGGACTCCAGATTTGCAGCTCACATGAATGAAAAGATTACACTAGAATGGTTGCACAAGCCAAAACTCTCACCTCTGTGCACTTGCACTCTTATCTTCGTCTGGCACCCTCGCCTATCCACGCTTGGTTGCACGTGGGGTATGCCTGCTCTCAAGCTCCAGTGCATCTTACTTATACCTCAAAAGGACTAGGAGGCTAGCGGGGCCTCCACCGGTCAGTGACCTTTCTATATTGTTGTGGGCTGTCTTCTCCTGAAGCAACCGAGGAGCATTGAATAGTCCACTCTCTACCTGCAGTCCCATTGCAGTCTGGCCAACCCCGGCTGAGGAACGCCTGGCAAGACATTTCTGAGTCGCAGCCTTAGAGCCACAAGACACTCAGCCCAAGCAGCCAGGACTCACCCCCTTGGTCATCTCTGGTGACACTGACAGTTGGCACTCAGACTTTAGCACCCCTGAAGTTCACGGGGGGATGACCAAACCTTAACACATCTGCACACTGACCCACACCAACATGGTATTCACCCTTCCTGAGCGCAGCAGGTCATTGAAATGCTTCTGGCACTGTACCTAGGAGCACCACACCACGTCATGGCTGTTCATCATTGCTGCCATCTCCCATGCCCTCTTGGTGAGGTGCGGTGGCCTCCTCCTCCCATCTCTGGGTAAAAGGGTGTCCCTCCTGGCAGCCACCTCCTACAGGAGTATGGCGAAGCACTCATCAGAGAAGCGAGGGGCCGAGTGCCCACCTGACATGTCTTCCCACCTCCGTGTCCAGCCGCACTTGGGTCTATCATGCCGGCTCAGGAAATTTCCTCCTTGGCAGCCTTCTAGGGGCTTCCCGGGCCACTTTTAAACTGGCCACTGGGCTGACATTGGACTCGGCGGCCTACAGGCTCCTGTCCCTGCTCGGCCCTTTCTGGCCAGTGCGGAACTGTGTTTCACTCTGGGTGGGCCTTAATTGGCCCGCCAGTGTGAAATCATGGTCAGGCCCCAGTCATGGGTGGCGATCGGTTTCACGGCCACACCTGAGCCCACCCGCCACACCTACCCGATGAGGGGAAAGTCCTGCCCCTAGAGTCCAAAAAAGGATATAGATAGGTTAAGTGAGTAGGCAAAAGTTTGGTAGATGGAATATAGTGGAAAATGTGAGCTTGTCTACTTTGGCAGGAAGAATTGGAAAGCATCATATTATTTCAATGGTGAGAGATTACAGAAGTCTGCTGTACAAAGGGATTTGGGTCTCCTGGTTCGTGAATCACAAGTTATAATGCAGGTACAACAAGTGATTAGGAAGGCAAATGGAATGTTGTTGTTTATTGAAAGGGGAATGGAATATAAAAGTAGGGCTGTTTTGCTACAGTTGTACAGGGCAATGGTGAGAGCACATCTGGAGTACTGTGTACAGTTTTGGTCTCCATATTTAAGAAAGAACATAATTGCAATAGAAGCATTTCAGAGTAGGTTCACTCAACTAATTCCTGGGATGAAGGGGGATGAGGAAAGGTTGGACAGGTTGGACTCCTATCCATTGGTGTTTAGAAGAATGAGAAGTGATCTTATTGAAATGTATAAGATACTGAGGGGACGTGACAGTTGCTATTAGGATTTTACCCCTTGTGGGAGGGACTAGACTAGGAGACCGTTTAAATATAAGGAGTCTCCTATTTAAGATGGAGATGAGGAAAATTTATTTTCTTTCAGTGGGTTATGAGTCTGTGGAATTCTCTTCCCCAGGGAATGGTGGAGACAGTGTCACTGAATATTTTTAAGTGGACTCTCCCTTGTTAGCCAAGAATCTAAGGGTATAGAGGGTAGATAGGTAACTGGATTTGAGACAACAATCAAATCAGCTATGATCTTATCAAATGGCAGAACAGGTTCTAAGGGCTGAACAGCCTACTGCTGGTCCTAATTCATATATTTGTATTACATTCGTATGAATGCATTTGGAGATGTGGTTCTCTGACCAGGGTGATGAGAGCCATTTGCAAGAAACCTCATGTGGATACTTTTCCATTTGTCTCCGCTACCTTTGAGATTCGATAGGGAGACCATTGCCTGGGCAGCATGGAAAGACTGCATGATCCATGGCCATTATTAGGAATGATGGGTGTTTGGAGTTGCGAGTTAGCTGCCCTCCACCAACCGTATCCCCTGGAGGCATCCACCTCCCTCTCTCCCTTCATCCCTGCCTCTGAGAGCAGCCGATGGTAAAGGGAACAGAACAAACGGCAGCTCCACACGTTGCTGGGATCTCGATGTTATGAAATCCATGAGTTGGGAACAAACCTGCTGCAATGTGAGCTTCACCACTGAGACACAAGTGAACATCTTTAACAACCAGTTGCCTCATATTTATTAGGGTGACCCTTTAGTTGGCCACTTGTGCTGACTTTGAACTCCACCCACCCGAGGAGACCCTCCTCCCACTTTGAGGGATCTCACTGACTAACTGTGTGGTCAAGGTCAGTTTGGAAAAATGGTGCACTCCACCACCTTGTACCACCGCCGCCCCCCGCCACCCCCCCCCCCACCCCACCCCCAACCCTGTCACCCACCAACTTCCTCCCATCACAAATCCATCCAATATCACCATTCTTCACCCCTCTGTCACCCTTTAATCTCCCCCCATTCCCCTGGGCCCTATCACGATCCACCTCCACATGCCTGTCCTCCCCTTGGAGTGGACACCTGTTACTGTCCCCAGGCTCACCCTGACCCTGCCCCTCCTGTTATCCAAGCCACCTATCTTGTACCCCACCCCGTGACCCAACCAATGAGGCCTTCGCCTACCAGACTCTCACCCTGGACCTGCCACCTTACCGCATCCTACTCCTCCCTGTGACTGTGACTGTTCCCTCTATCACCAGTACCCTGAGTTCTCCCCCCAGGATCCCACCATCAACACTACTGACCCTGTCCTCGAAGACATTCCACCCCCCTCCTTTCCCTGGACATTCCCAGCCACCTTACCCAGACTTTGCACCACTCTCCCCACCCTACCCCAGGCAGTATTTCCCCACTTCTTGGGATATTCCCCCACTTTTGCTGACACTCTCCTCACCCTTCCCCAATAAGATTGCCTCCCCTGTCCAGCCTTCACTCCACCCTTCAATCCTACCACCACCCGCACCCAGCCCCCCAACCCCACCCCCCCCACTTCCAGCCTTCACCTGTCTTCCTTGCCCAGCCTTGGTATAGTGTTTGTTAACAGCATTTGGATGAAGTTATGCACAGTCCCCAAGAATGAGAAACCAACATCTATGTACCTTGAAGTTATTGATGAAGTGAAGCTCACCAGGTGCACGCCACATATATACAGTCGGGAAACAGACTGTTCTACATTCACACTGATGGGGCACTTAATTATGTTCCCCCTCCAAATTTTGGTAAGTTGGCCTTTTAATGAACATTCACAGGAGGTAAGTGAATGAAAATGTGGCTCCCGGCAAAGATCAATGGGAAACTAGACCCACCTTTAACCTGCCATCAAAGTCAGGAGAACAAAATTCTAAACTAATTTCCTGCTGCTGGCAGGGGCATAAAATTCCACCCGAGTGCAATATAACTTCTTTGGAACTTCTTCAGTTCCGAAGAAGAGTCATTTTGGACTCAAAACATTACCTGTTTTTTTTTTCCACAGATGCTGCCAGAACTGTAGAGTTTTACCAGTACTTTCTGCTTTTCTTTCAGATTTGCAGTATTTTGCTTTTATTATATTTTTTGTTATCAGTCTGCTGTCTGATCTTTGTGGGTAGTGTTAAGTTTCTGTTTACCCAATATGGAGTTTCCATTTGTTTCCTATTACCCCACTTAATTAAATCTTATGTGTTTAGAAAGTTTAGCAGAGTCAAGCTTTAGGGAATCCACACTAGCTGCACGGGGTAGGAGGTTAGGAGTCATTGCATGAAAAACATGTTTCTCATGGAAACTGAGGAAATGTTAGTGAGCACGAGACCTAGAGGGGATCCCATGGCCTACACCATCTATTTGGGTATACATGGTGTCATTAAAACTAAATTCAACTGCTTGAGTTGCTAATTTCTTAAGTTCAATGGATATAGATTCAGAAAATGGCAGCGCGTCTATATTGCTGTGACATAGCGACCCAGCACATTTGTCCATGTCTTCCTTCGGTGGCACATTCATAAATAAGCATGCAACGTTGAACAAGCGCACATGTAGGCCACATATAGTCTTCACGAAGATGAAGGAATTCTTCACCATGTACGTGGTGTGACAGTCACGTAATGTCTCTGAAGCTAATTGGGAAATGGCTGCTTCTTTTAAAAAGAACAGAAGCCAGCAATATGGGGTATTGACATTGTACCCTCACAGATTGGGCTCTGCTAAGTCAAGTGACTCCTCTTTCGAACTAAAAAAGACATGATAACATACATGAAACATACAGTTACATAAAAGATGCTAATTGACTACGCATTAAAATTTCAATGGAAAAACTTCAAAATGAGAAGGCTGCTGTACCTGCCGGCCCCATAAAGATGACATTTCAAATAAAGTCATTCCGTGAGAGGATCACAACTGGAATGTTGTTAGGATATCAAACATTTCCACATTGGGTGTCAATTACATCAGCTTCAGCCCATTGTGTGGACAATGTATCAGTACTACTATCACGTCACTGAAACAGGCTGGAGAGTGAGCCAATACCTTGGGGAGAATTTTCTCCCCGTAAGGGAGGTTGGCTTGAGCGTGCGGGCCAAATAAGGTCCTCCCAGCGTGATGAGCACCCGGAAGTGCTATGCGGGTGGGGGGGAGTAGCCTGAGTTGGGGCCTGCGTTCTTTTGCACAGGTGCATGAAACAGCGCAGAAATCTCTGAGGCACAGAGCTGCCTCAGGGAGATTAGTTAGATTTTTTAAAATTTTAATAAAGGAAAAAAAAATTCACATAAGCTGGGACATATTAATGAACTTTAATAAAAACTTTCATTCAATTTAAAAACACTTCATGAAACCTCATCCCACCTGTAGATGAGGTTTCATGCTAAGTGTGAATGCCGCCAGGGTTCTTCGCCTGCCCGCCAACCTTAAGATTGGATGGGCAGCTCAGTTAATCACTTTAATTTATTTTTAAATGGCCTTAATAGGCCTTTAACAGTTCGGTGGGCACGCAGCCAACTCCGCTGCGCGCCTGCTGAACTGAGGATCAGAATGATGCATGGTGACGTCAGGACGCACAGCCGACATCACCGTGCATCATTTTTCATGTCGGCCCGCCCCCGCATAATGAATTAAAGATTCTGGCCCTTATTACAAGAATCACATAATTATTACAGCGCAGAAGGAGCCATTTGGCCCACCATGTCTGCACTGGCTGTCTGAATGGGCAACTTATTTAGTGCCATTCACAAGGGCAAGGTAGTCTGGGACTAACCAGCACTTCAGAGGGAGATATCGCCCAGCAGAAGGAAAGGACTCTGCCTCAAAAAGATGGACAGTGAAAAGGGGATAATTGCCTGCAAGATTTTACTTCTTCGCTACTGTTTTGTCTGAAACAGCTTGAAACTTCCAAAGTCCATTTGTCTTCAAGGAACCAAGAGAGAATTTTTCAGGCCTGCAAAATTTTCAACCAACATCTTAAGGACTGTAAATAAGTGACTTGTTTCTTGTTAGTCTGTTAGATATCTAAGTGCCTGTTACATCTTTAGAAATCACCTTGTCCAGTGTGTGTGCCTGTGTGTTTGGGAAGTGAGTGTTTGTTGTTTTGACGTTCTGGGAGTTGTGAGAAGAAAATTTAATCCTTTCTTTTGATTTAAACTTACAAGAAAACCTGTTCATGTCTGTTCTTTAAAATCACAGTACTAAAAAGGGTTAAAGCACCACTTCACAAAAATACATCTTATTGCAGTCAGCTGAGAGGTGAGAAAAGGGGGAAAATTATCCCATGCCTATCCCTGTCCATAACAGTGGAAAACTGAATAAGAACTGGCTATAGTAATTCACTCAGCCACTTGGCCAATTCATGCTGTGCATAACTTTTTTCTGTTAAAAGAATAGATAGGAATACCCAGGATAAATATCTTCAATAGGAAAATATGAGATCCCAAATCTATAAAAATATATGTATCTGTGTATATGTAACTGAGAGGATGTTTCCTCTCATGGGGGAATCTAGAACTAGGGGGCACAGTTTAAAAATAAGGGGTCCCCATTTAAGACTAAGATGAGGAGAAATTTCTTCTCTCAGTGTGTCATTAGCATTTGGAATTCTCTTCCCCAGAGCAATGGAGGCTGGGTCATTGAATATATTCATTGCTGAGTTAGACAGATTTTTGTTTGAGAAGGGCATCAAGGATAATGTGGGACAGGCAGGACAGTGGAGTTAAGGCCACATTCAGATCAGCCATGATCATATTGAATGGCAGAGAAGGTCCGATGGGCAAATGGCCCACTATTGCTCCTATTTCTTATATTCTTATAATGGGGGTCATCAGTTAGCTGGACAGCTGGTTTATGATGCAGAGTGATGCCAACAGTGCTGGTTCAATTCCCATACCAGCTGAGGTCATACATGAAGGCCCTGCCTTCTCAATCTCACCCCTCACCTGAGGTGTGGTGACCCTAGGTTAAATTCACTACCAATCATCTCTCTCCAATGAGAGAGGAGCCTATGGGACTATGGTAACTTTCATGTTCTCATATTCTTTATAAATAGGGGCATGCAATTTAATGCAAAGAAGTGTGAATTGACACACTTTGGTAAGAGGAGAGCCAATATAAAATAACAGATACAATTCTAAAGGGGGTGCAGGAGTTGAGAGACCTGGGGATACACAATCATAGAATCATAGAATGATTACAGCACAGAAGGAGGCCATTTGGCTAGTCATGTCCATGCTGGTTCTTTGCAGGAGCAACTCAGCCCAATCCCCTCCCGCCCCCACCATCATCTGCCCGCAACACCCCCCCCCCAACCCACCACCCACCCGCGCCCCCCCCCCCCCCCCCCAAAACACACACACCCCCCGCCCCCCACCCCTGACTGTTCTTATGGTTCTGCATTTTCTTTCTTTTCAGATAATTATCCAATTTTCTTTTGAAGTCCTCAATTGAATATGCCTCCACATCACTCTTAGGCAATGTATTAGAGGCTTGTAGAAGAGGCTTGTAATGACAAATCCTAACCACTTGCTGCATATAAAAGTTTTTCCTCATGTCATAATTGCTTTTTTTGCTAATCACCTTTAATAAGTATTCTCTGGTTCTTGATACTTACACCAATTGGAACAGTTACCCCCTATCTAATCTCTCCAGACCCCTCATGATTTTGAATACCTCTATCAAATCTCTACCTAATCTTCTCTTCTCCAAGCAGAACAGCTCCAGCTTCTCCAATCTATCCACATATCTGAAGTTTCTCATCCTTGGAACTATTCTCATGAATCTTTTCTTCATCCTCTCTAATGCCTTCATGTCCTTCCTAAAGTGTAGCCACCAGGATTATACACAGTACTCCAGTTGAGGCCAAACCAGTGTTTTATACAGATTATAATAAGTTCCTTTTTTTATACAGTATGCTGCTATTATAAAGTTTAGGACCCCATAAGGTTCATTAAATGCTTTCTCAACATACCCTGCCACCTTCAATGATTTGTGCACATTTATACCTCAGGTCCTTCTGCCCCTGCACCTCTTTTATTTTATATTGCCTCTCATCATTCTTCCACCAAAATGTTTCACTTTATGGTTCTCTCTATATCTGCCTCTAAGGGACCAATGCTTACTAGAGCTACTTTTTTTTCATAATGAGTTTCAATATTCTTGGCTAGTTTACTCTGTTATTCTATTTTATTTCCTTTTTACCAACCTTCTGGTGGCTTTTTGCTGGTGTCGAAGATATTCCCAATCCTCAGCCTCTTCTCTTGGTGAGGTTTTTTTAATAGATTATATTGTTGAACATTTTGAATTGTTTCTTTAAATGTTTCCGACTGTTTTTATTTATTGCTGAGGGTGTCAGTCGCTTGGCAGAGCTCCCTGTGAACCAAAGTATGGGTAATTAGTGTATGACAGCAGAGTCAGAAACAGGAGAGAGAACACTCACAGTTGCATTGAGAGAGGGAAGATATGGTGCAGGATCCTTACATGGCTGTTCTCTGCTGACCTCACCACTGCCGCAGGCACAGCTCACACCCTCACCAGTCAGTGTGATGGCAAGCTCCTCATTGAGAGGGAAACGGGGCACCTCGACGTCCCTCCAGGGGTTCCTTACCTCAAGGAGTCAGGCCAGGGCCTTCGGGAGTAGAAGTGGCAGCTGGACACCCCTGGGTCATCCACTCAGGAATCTGAGGCTGTCCTCTCCCTCCGAGTCCCCTTTGCCTGTGACCCCCTCAACCTCGCCCTCTTTCACAGCAGAGGGAGCAGCTGGTATTCTTGCAATTCTGTCCTGATGACAAAAGGCTTTGACAGCATGTCTCCTTTTTCAGCAATATTCAAGTTCTGTGCTACCAAGCAATTGTAAGAATGTTGAACTTAAAACCATGTACATGAGTATGAGGGGAAAGCTGGCTGAGGTTGACTGGGTAAATAAAAGATTATGGCGATAAATAAAAACAGTGGGAAACACTTAAAGGAACAATTCTAAATGTTCAACAAGAGTACAATATATTAAAAAAAACCTCAGCAATCAGGCTTACTAAGGATGTTAAGGACAGTACTACATTAAACGAAGAAGCTTGTAATGACAAATAATAGTAAGGCTGAGGATTGGTAGCGTATTAGAAACTAGCAAAGGGCCACCAGAAGGTTGGTTAAAAAGGGAAAAAATAGGGTGAGACGCATAATGTTGGGCATTCTACCCCGAGTTTGGGACCTCCTCCTGGTGTTGTAAGCCAGATTCCCCTGCAAGAAAACAGATGAGAAGAGTGTGAGTAGGACACGTGGCACTGCGTGGAATGTTTGTATGGTGAGTGGAGCCATGGACAGGATGAGGACGTGAGCTGCAGAGGATATGAGTCTGATGGAGATGTGAGGGTGTGTGTGAGTTAGTGGTGTTGTCCCTTGAGGTGTGAGACCCCTATGGATGTGTGAGCTGAGAGTGATGAGAAGAGTGACTTACCCTGGCAGAACGAATGAGAGCAGTCATCCTCTCCCTGCACTGGATAGCTGTCCTCTTCTGCAGGGCATTGGCACTGACCATCACTGCCATCGCCTCGCAAGCCAGATTGGTGATGTTGCTGCCCCTCCTGCGGTCTGGGTAGGGTAGAAGATATCATGGCGAACCTCCATGGCATCCAAGACGTGCTCAAGGGACGCATCACTAAACCTAGTGGGTTGCAGTCTTCTTGCCTTTTGGGGCCACGTCTTCTGTGCAGCAGTCCTGGACTGGAAGCACTGAGAGGTGTGCATGCGGCTACACTTTAAATATGGTGTCTGACATGAGAAAGTGGCAAGGTGTGGTGGGCAAATCGGAGGCCACCACCAGCAACCCGGTGTGTTTAGTGGGAATGCATAATTAACGAGCCAGGAAATGGTATGATATGGTGTGAAAAGCTGTCATTGCAGCCAGCAAGTGAAACCTCCATTTTCCCGCCCACTACTGCACTTAGTGCAAATCTGGGACAATTCTGCCCTTAAGATGACAGAGGATATTGGAAGAGCCATGGATTTTTAAATTGTTTCCATGCTCACTTGATATTGTGACCCAATTCAAGGCATTGTGGTGCTGAGAAACCCACCTCATTTATATTGTGCAAAAGCAATGGTTCAAAAGTTATGAATCAGGACTTCTCCTTCTGACTGTGAACCTTCTTCATGCCCGTGAAATGTCAATGAGCCCAACCACATTGTTGGCCAATGGCTGGTGCTATCCTTCAGCCTGTCCTCCTTTCCTCCTCTTCTAGTACTTAAGATATCTGGTGCACAGGGGATAAAAAAGTCATGGGATAGATCAGAACATTGCTTCCAGAGGAGCTTTGTTCACCTGGCTGCTTGATAGCCAGAAGTGTAAAAGAGGCAGGGACATGATGTTGAGGATCTCCATTCCTCTTGACTACCCATTGTTCCTGTGAACCTCCACATATGAGAAAATTGATAAATACGTATCCAGAGTTTAATTCCCTACACTGCACGTTCCAAGTCAAGACAAAGAGTAACTGACGGGAGTTGGTAACCCCTGTATAGAATAGAAATAGTTGGGCAACAACACAGTCAATCTTTTATGATAAAGATATTAAATTGATCTTTCTAGCACTAAAGGTAACATTGTTTTTCCACCCACTATTCAGCTTATCTAAATCTGTCTACAGTAAGTTAGTCATCACTTTTTTTCAAAAAGGGAGATAACAACTTTGAGCAGTCATCCGAAAAAAGAACTGGGTTGCATTAATGATATCCATCAGATCATTGATAAAGATGAGAAGCAGAATGGGGTGCTAGCGTGTGCTTAGCTTATTTAAAATATCTTTCTAATTTTTGGTGATGAAGTGGATACTCCTCTACTTACATGTCAACTTTAATTATTTCTAGTTAATGTTGGACAGAATTTCGCCAGCTTTAAATTTTAAAATCAATTCTAGATTAATTGAATATTCAATCACAATCACAGAAATGACAGGATATTAAGAAATCACACAGAGTTTCTCTCAACTCAGGAAACTGACTAATTAAAAGATTCTTTCAAGCTGCCGCTATAATTGATCTAACTGATGACACCTTGTTGTGTTCTAATGATGTTCCTATATTAGACTACAGGAGGTGGCTTCAAAGATGTTTATTTCTGTACTGTAATTGTGGTCAATTCCTCAGCTCAGGAAATTGATAATTACTGGAGTGAAAAGGTGGATAATTATTTAATTAAGCTAGTCCTTAACAGACTGCACTTTCTAACATAATTACATTGAAAAGCAAATCTATACATGTGAAAGGCTATGTTAACTATTTAAGGCACTGCTGTACTTTCTAAACGCTCCAGTACAATATCCTGCTCTCCTTCATTAAGTTCTTACCTCTCCATGCTTTCACTCAAATTAATGAGGAATGTACCATTTTTAAAAAAATATGCACAATTCTCCTCACCTCCTGCAGGTAGATAAGTTAACAATGTTGTGCCAATTTTAGAGAAATTGGAAGTGGTCTCATTAGAACATACAAGATTCTGAAGTGCTTGACAGGTTAGAGACTGAGAAGTTGCTTCATCTGGCTGGGGCATCTAGAATATGGGGCCACAGGTTAAGGGGGCCAATCATTTAGGACTGAGATGAAGAGAAATTTATTCACTGAGAGAGTTGGCAACCTTTGGAATTCTGTATCCTAGAGGGTTGTGGATGCACCATTGTTGACTATATTCAAGGCTAGAATAGGTAGCTTTTTGATTTCTCAGAGAATCAAAGGGAATGGGAAGCGGATGGGAAAGTGGAGTTGATGCAGAAGATCAGGCATGATCATATTGAATGGCAGAGCAAGCTCAGAGGAACATTTGGTCTACTTCTGCTCACATTCCTTATGTTCTATGTTCCGCCTTAAGTTAGAGGTCGATGTTAGCCTGAGCCATCACTCTTTGTTGTCAACCTGGAAAGCACTTAAAAGGAATATTTCAATTGGTATGCCTTAGTAAACAGGATCAAGCAAATTTTATTTTGCCATTTTACTATACATATAGTAAATTCATCAGCAAAATCCCTCCTTTTAAATTGTCATTAATTTGGTTGACAGCAACATACCATATTTTTATTTCACCAAGATTCAAGTGCCTTTTTTGATTATTGTGAAAGTTCAACATGAACAGCAAGAAACATTTGTCATAACAAGAGGTCTGTGGGTACAGCAATTCTAGTCATAGGTTTCCAATCCATTTAATCTTTTGTGCACTATGGATGAATTTACTAACTGGGCTGCCAATAATTACTCTGAGTTTAACATTTTCTGTCTATAGTGTGAATTCCTCAGGTCAGGTGTGACTATGTGATCTATTAGAAAGAGAGAAAGAGAGAGTTCTGTCTACATCATGTCCATGTTCGTTAGAAATTTATAGTTTTTAAAAACATTCCACTGATGATGAATACTATGATCCTGGAGGACAGCAGGATTGCCAATATTATTTTTCTCTTCTTTGGTCTGTAAACTGTGTACACACCGTAGTCTGCATGCATGACCAGGGTGACCTTATATCTGAAGAGTGATGATGTCTAAATTGCAACCCACAGACAGACAAGTTCCTTTTACCCAGCCTTCGTTTCCTTCTTTTTGCATTTATGTGCAATTACTGCTTCCACTTTTGCTCAGCTTCAGTCAAGTCTTTAAACATCCAAGGCCTTTACGATGAATAAAGGCTATTCCTTGATTTAGGGCAATGACGGGGCAACCTATCAGTATGTGCACCATTCAGAGACCAGTAGATTAAAAAAGTACCAGAGGCAAAGTCAGAAGCAATTAACCAGCAACGCTCAGGACAGTAGAAGGCCATACAACAGACCAGGCCTGTTGGAAGAAGCAGCAAAATTCTCAGTACATATTCCAATATGTATCATATATAAATGTCACAAACCTAGCCCCTGGACACCATCTGAGGCTGTATCAGACTGTTTGTAGTCTTGAAGCCCTGTATAATGCTGAGCTGAGTTTCTGGTATTAATAGGGATGGAGTTTTGGATGCACCGCAGGCTCTGTCTTTTAACCTTGACAAGTTTCCTGTCTGACAGAAAGACCTGGCTTCTGTTCAAGAAGGGAGTACGCCAGAGCAGGCTGTAGGACTAGGTTGATACAATCCATGACTCCCACAGGGTTGGAAGGAGTGCAGTTCTCAGAGGTGATCCCATCTCCAGTCTGGGGAGAGTGGGAGGACAGCACTTCCTGATGCTGGGAGGTTGTGTCCAATCCTGGGTGGGGGTTGGCGGGGGTTTCCAGTCCTGTAGTCCTGTGTAAGAAAGTGGTGGGGGCAGGGGGGTGTTCCAATCTCCAATTTCAGAGACAGGGAGGTCTAACCTTCGACCCAGGAGCCTTTGAAAGGTGGGAAGGTGGATCTGATGCTCCTCTTGGTTCCCAAGCCTTACTGTGATGGCACTTACCTTCTCCTTCAAGCTGCCTTTGCCTCAGTTAAGCTGTTGGGTTACCCAAGACTTATATCCAGCTGGTCACTGTTAAAGCCGTAAAGCAGGTTAAATCAGAGGAAATTGACTTCTGGGAGCAGATTGGCTGCTCATCCCTTGCCCCAGCTTCATAAAAACCAGAGATATGTGGTGTGGAGTTGGGATTCAGATTTTTAAAACTTTGGCATCTGACCCAAGCCCAACCCACTCATTTTTCTGTGCTAAAAATTTATCTCTCTGACTCCACATTCTCTCTATCACCAGGGTGACCTACTCGCACCAACATAACATGCCTATCTCCACCTCAGCCTCAGCTCATCTGTGGCTGCAACCCCTAGCAATGCTATTGTTACCTATTTTCTAAAACTCTCCTGGTTCATTTCCCACCTTGTATCCTCTGTAAACCTGGACTCACCCAAAACTCTGCTGCAAGACCTGTTCACCCATCACTCATTCTTGCTGATCTACAATGGTTCCTGGTTTGGCAAAGCCTAGATTTTAAAATTCTCATTCTTGTTTTCAAATCTCTCCATGGCCTCACTGCTCCCTGTTCTTAACCCCGTTCCAGCCCTATAACTCTCCAAGAACACAGCTCTCCACCAATTTTGGTCTCCTGTACATCCCTGATTTTCATCAATCCACCTTTGGCTGTCATATCTCAGCTGCCTGGTCTCTAAGATCCAGAATCCCTACCTTAACCATCACTGCCTCTCTACCACTCTCTCCTCCTTTAAGTTGCCCTTTAAAACCTACCTCTTTGACCAACATTTTGGTCATCTGTACTGATATCTTCTTATGTGGTGGGTGTCAAAGGTTCTTTGATAAGCTGTTGTGAAGCACCTTGGGATGTTTTGCTACAGTAAAGATGCAAGTTATTATATTAGTGCATGTTCTAATATATCAGTACATATTCTAACAAACATTGCATATTCTGAAATATAGAGCCTCATGGCATCCTTCCATTTCATCCTTAGCTAATTCAGCATGATTCATGAATTACATCTGTTGCTTATTTTTCCATCTTGATTTTAGTACTTTATGCTTGATTTAAATTTCACCTTCCATTGATATGCCTACATAATTATGCTGTAATTTTGAGCAGATTCCTCCGATTCCACTGCCCCTCCCAGAATAGTATCATCAGCAATTTGAATGGAACATCAGAGACCGGGTTATTTATATAACTGAGAAACAGCAATAGGCCAAACACAAGGCCCTGCAGAACCCAACTTAGGCTATCCCTCCATGTTCATATAACTTTTCTACTGATTGGTTGCTGCATCGTGCCCTTCAGCCAGTTTCTTATCTAGTTGCAAGGTTTACTATGTCCATTTTGAATTTGACTAAAAGGGCTCCCCTGTCCCCCGAAGGTGGGCTAGGAGATGGGAGGGCCATATAATAGGGCAGGCAGGTGTGGGGTGGAGACCCTGTTGCCTATCTGGCTTCTCCCAATTAAGTCTGGGATGGGAAGGGTTGAGGACAGCCTTTCTGTCAGGGACCATGCAATGTGGGCAATCTGACAGGTGAACCCTGGCTGGTAAGTCTGTGGACCGATCAGGAGAGGTCCTTCATTCTTGGGCATCCTGAACTCAACCGAGGGACCCACCAGTGGAACTGGAGGGGCCCTTGGAAAGTCACCCCCCCCTCCACCGCCTTTAACATCGACACTCCTCTCCCCTCCCTGCCACCACCAGCCCGCTCCCCATGCCGCGCACCCCCCACCCCTGTCAGGTCTGCCTGACTGGTCCCTGCAATTCTCCCCTCACTCACCTTAGTCCAGGGATTCCAACGACGATCTTCAGCCTCGGGCCTTCTGCAGTACTGGTGGTGGCCACTGCTCCCTGTGGCATTGCCGGTACTGGAGAGCTGCTGGCTGCTGATTGGCCAGCAACTGTTGGGGTGGGATATCTGCCACGCAGCAGGAAGTCCAACAGGAAATGACCTCTGGTGGAGCTGGTGGATGGGCCCACCACTGCGACCATTAAATTGTGCCCATTCATTTTGGCATTTGTCAAATGCTCTTTTGGATGTCTGATTACACTGACTATTTTTTCTCTGTCATCTTGCCTAAAATTGAGAAGATTAATGGCAGAAATAGTGGGAAAATGAAAGTTTTAGTAGGCTCAGACTCCAATGTTCACAAAAGGAAGAAAAGGACTGAGTCGAGGCCTTCTCTTGCACCAATATCACCTTTAGTGCTTAACTCTGTTGCCCTTGGTTTCTGCCAAGGCTGACAAAGCTGAAGCTTCCATTATCTTCAGGCATCTTCTGCCCATTGAAAATCCATCACCACCTTTTGAAGAGGATTTCCATCTTCAATCCCGATGCTTTCCATCTTTACAGTGAGAAATCTGCTGAGAGTACCTGCAACATAGTCAGTAACTTCCTAAAGATTAAATACTAGAGTGTTCCTGGTACTGTGGAACAGTGCCCCAGCAAGGTATCAGTCCTTCATGGAGAGAAGGGGAGAACAGGTTGAGGAAGGAGGGAAAGGTCAGCAGGGAAATTATGTATTTTGTCACTTTTAACTGAAACTTGAGAAGGCATAACTTTATTCAATTTAATTACCCAGTACTTTTATGCTTCTTTTGCTCTAACGTCATGCTACGATTCAAACAAATGATTTAAGGTGCAGTTTATTTATTCTGAGATACCACTGAGGTACAGGGCATTAAATGTTCCACATACAATGATTTACCCATACAGCTAACTTACGTTAAAACTCCAGTTGCACAAAGACCATTAATTGTGACACAAACCATAATGTGAGAGACGGCTTTATTAATTTATAATTTTCTTTTATTAATTATCAACATTAGGAGCAGTTAGTTGCTTTCTGCCTGTGCCACAACATAAAAGAAAATATGCAAGCAGATGAAAGGCTTTCCCACATGTTGACTCTGCTTTTGTTTTTAAAACGATGAACTAAGTTGACAAGCTGACCCGTTCAGCTCCACGCTGATCAACTTAACTGAGCAGATAGCACGGGAAGGGCTTTGTGTTTGTCTCTGCGATTTTTCTTCTCACTTTGATCCTCGGTTAGAGGAATGAGAGAGAATGAAAAGAAATATTTGCTCGGTGTCAGGTTCATTTCCTCATGAGTTCACTGCAGTAAAATAAATGTCAGTGAGAAAAGGCAGTGCTTTTGCACACCAGAACGTATGCTCATTGCATTCATAGTTTTGGCTTGGAAAATGGAAACCTTCCTTATGTTCAGACTTGGTCAATCTGGAATCCAGACACTTTCCATTTGGGTGAGCAGAGGTAACAGGTTAGGTTTTGTCAAATATGACTTCAATTTCAACAAACTGGAATAATAATATCAGCTCCAACAATGAGGTGACATTGAAGTTATGTCAGGGCAGCAGTTGACGCAGTACAGTTGGCCTCAGTGTTATTGGGCTATTAAAGGAAAAGCGAAATCAGTCAGGATTCTTGCTTCAGTCCACTGACAGTGCTGGAAAGTGTATGTGTGAGTATCAGGCGAGCACTGGATCAGTCTCAGCTGTGATACTTTCCATGGCCTTTTTATGTCTGAGGTGCTACATGAGGAATGCAGAGCGATTTACTAGTACTACTGGGGGATGTTTAAAGTAGCTTGGCAGGGATGTAGGAGCCGGGGGAAATAACAGAGAGGAGTACCAAGGTGCACAGAACACTGGGTGAGATAGATAGCACTAGGTAGGGAATAGTAAGTTATTAGGTGGGGTCAGAGTAAAGGAAAAAGTCTAGGAAAGGGTTACTAGACACGAAGGTGCATGTGTGGAGTTTGGTTAATACGATTGGTGAGTGACAGGTGCAGATTGCCATGTAGCAATATGATGTTGTGGCTATAACAGGAAACCTGGCTCAGAAAAGGGCACGACTGAGTGTTCAGGAAAGATAGGAAAGGAAAAAAAGGGGGGAGGTAGTGGCAGTATTGATCAAGGAGAGCATTGCAGTGCTGGAGAAAGAGGCTACCCCAGAGGGGTCAAAGGCAGAATCTATTTGGCTAGAGATAAGGAACAGAAAATATGCAATTACATTGGTTGCTGTAGTCTAAAGGCAACCATCTAGTAGGAAGGATGTAGAGGAACAAGCTTGCAAGGAAATTAAAGAGAGGTGCAAAGTTATAAGGTACTTATAATTGGGAACTTTAATTATCCAAATATAAACTGGGATAGTAGTAGTGTAAAGGGCGGAGAGGGGCAAGAGTTCCTAATATGTGTTCAGGAAAATTTTCTGCGGTAGTATGTTTCCAGACCAACCAGAAAGGAGGCACTGTTTGACTTGGTTCTTGGGAATGAGGTGGACCAGGTGGATCAAGGATCACTGGGAGAACATTTAGGAGACTGTAATCATTATGTTATAAAGTTTATGTTCACTAGAGTAAGAATAATTAACTGGGAGAAAGCCAACATCAGTGGGGCAAGAATGGATCTGGGCTGAATAAATTGGAGTCAAAGGTTGGCAGGAAAAATGGTAGCTGAGCAATGGATTACCTTCAAAAAGAGAGTTCAAGCACAATCAACGTATATTACCTCAAAGGGGAAAGGTAGGATAATCAAATGCAGAGCTCCATGGATGACAAAAGAAATCGAGCTTAAGGTGAAGACGAAAAAGTGTGTTTATGACAGATGTCAGGTGGACAATACAATGGAGAACCAGGCTGAATATAGAAAGTTCAGATGGGAATTGAAAAAGCCATTTAGCAAAGAGAGAGTAAGGAAAGAGATTGAAAGCTAACTTAAAAGGAATCCTAAAGTCTTCTGTAGCTATATAAATAGTAAAATGGTGGTAACAGGAGGTGTAGGCCGATTAGGGACCAAAAACAAGATTTATGCATGGAAGCAGGGGGAATAGCTGAGGTGTGAAATGAATACCTTCCAACAGAGGAGCTAATTAATAGACTAAGGGGAAGGTAGTAGATAGGCTGCATATATTTAAAGGTTGACCAGGACCAGATGAGATGTATCCTAGGATACTGAGATAAGTGAGCATGGAAATTGTGGAGGCACTGACCATAATTTTCCAGTCTTCCTTAGACTCAGGGGTGGTGCCAGAGAACTGGAGAATTGCAAATGTTACACCCTTGTTCAGAAAAGTGTGTAAGGATAAGCTCAAACCACAAGCCAGCCAATTTAACTTCAGTGGTGGGGAAACTTCTAGAAGCAATAATTTGGGACAAATTTAATAGTCACATGGATAAATGTGGGTTAGTTAAGGAAAACCAGCATGGATTTGTTAAAGGAAAATCATGGTTAACTAACTTGCAGGAGATTTTTGAAGGAGGATCAGAAAGGGTTAATGATGGTAATGCTGTTGATGTGGTATATACAGACTGCCAAAAGGTATTTGATACAGTGTCCCACAACAGAGTTTTGAGCAAAGTTATAGACCATGGGATAAAAGGGTCAGTAGCAACATGGATACAAAATTGGCTGAGTGACAGGAAACAGAGAGTAGTGATTCATGATTTTTTTTGGCCTGGAGGAAGGTTTGTAGTGGGGTGTCCCAGGGGTCAGTGTTGGGACCCTTACTCTTCCTGATTTATATTAATGACCTAGACCTTGGTGTATAGGGCACAATTTCAAAATTTGCAAATGATACAAAACTTGGAAGTATTGTGAACTGCGAGGAGGATAGCGTAAAACTTTAAAAGAACATAGACAGGTTTGTGGAATTGGTGGACATGTGGCAGATGAAGTTCAATGCAGAAAAATACGAAGTGATTGATTTTGGTAGGAAGAACACAGGGACAAGATAAAGCAAAAGGTCCAATTCTAAAGGGGGTGCAGGAGCAGGGGGACCTGGGTCTATATGTGCATAAGTCATTGAAGCTGGCAGGCCAGGTTGAGAGCGTGGTTAACAAAGCGTACAGTATCCTAAACTTTATTAATAGGGGCAGAGAGTACAAGAGCGAGGAGGTTACGTTGAACTTTATAGGGCATTAGTTTGGCCTCAACTGGAGTATTGCATCCAGATCTGGGTGCAGCACTTTAGGAAGGATGTGAAGCTATGGAGACAGTGCAGAAAAAATTCATAAAAAAAACAGGAATGAGGAACTTCAGTAACAAAGATAGATTGGAGAAGTTAAGACTGTTTTCCTTGGAGAAGTGAAGGCTGAGAGGAGATTTAATAGAGGTATTTAAGGTCATGAGGATTCTGGACAGAGTAGATAGAGAAAAACTGTTCCCACTCATGAAAGGATCGAGAACAAGAGAGCACGGATTTAGAAGCAATTGACAAAAGAAGCAAAAATGACATGAGGAAAAGCATGTTCACACAGTGAGTGGTTAGGGTCTGGGATCCACTGCCTGAGTGTGTGGTGGAGGCAGGTTCAATCATGGCACTCAAAAGGGAATTAGACTGTTATTTCAAAAGGAAGGATGTGGAAGGTTATGGAGAGAAGGCAGGGAATGGCACCAGATGAATTTCTCATTCAGAGAGCTGGTGCAGACATGATGGGCTGAATGCCTTCTGCACAGTAACATTTCAGTGATTCTGTGATTTGGGTAAATGATAGGCACCCATGGAATCATCATTTTCTGGAGAGAAAGGGCAAATCAGTAGCCAAAACATTCCTATTCACTAAATGATGTGTCAGACTACATAGAGGCAGACACTATGAGCAGAGTGACAATGGTTTAATATCATTGCATTAGCAATCATGCCAGACTCCACAAATACCGATTTTCACCATAGTATTAATAGGAATTAAGTTAGAAATCTGAAATCTTTTTGCTGTCACTTTTTCACAATGATGGAAAGAAATTTGCTATTTTTCAACAAACGATGCAAACCCACATTAAAACTATTCTCCCCTCACCCAATAGCTGATTCACATTTAATTGCTAGCATTTGCTGAAGAAAGGGCAGCGACATTGTGAACCAGCACATGAGCTGACAGCAACATCATGGTATTGGCCCCATTTCCTGCTCTATTCTTGCCCATTCCCCATTTTAACTGGACTCCAATGGAAACCATGATATTAAATGCAAATAAATTTTATGACTTACATAGAAACCCAATGTCATTTTAATCTGCTCCTGAGCTAGGTGGAGTTGTCTGGAAGTCCACAAGGCCCTCCAAGGCAAGTTTTTTAAAAAATCTCTCATTAGTGGGTCCAGAAGGACCGGACTGCTAGTCTGTCTCACAAAGAAAGTCTGGACCTCTGCCACTCCATACTCTCTCACCACCCCCCCCCACACCCCCTATCCATCCCACACCCTGTAGCCATGAGACACAACACCATCTCCCACCTACAGTAGACAAGACCCTCATAACACGGTCTTCCTTCCCTACACCCACCACCCCCTTCAATGAACTGTCTAAACATAAATCTTCCAATCAGACTTATTTTAACATTGGAGTTAACCCATTCATTTCAAATGATTAATCCTGTTGCATGAATAAAATTGATGCGCATGCCAATTTAAATGGCTTTGAACAGAATAGTGCTGATGACGTAATCCACGATATAGGAACATAGGAAAAGAAGAATTCTTTCAGCCCCTTGAGACAACCACTTCTAATAGACCAAGTATCACTTGTAAAATGATGAACTCTAACTAATCTATTTGATCTTCTGGAGGAGATGAATATTATAGGCAATATTTGCACAAGGAAACAGTGAAATTTCAAAGTGATCCCCAAAGGTAATCATGGAATACTCAAGGATACTAATCCAACATCACAATCTACAGTATTCAATCATGTTTACTACATTGCACAGAAGACATACCATTTCACTCTTGATAGGGTTGGAATCAGAATTTATCATATCTTTATGGCCAACAGTTGACATAAAAATAAAATACTAATTACAACTTTTTCAAGGTTCATATTAAATCAGGTAAAGTATTGACAGCACCAAAAGCTTTCCTGGCAGCGGCGCCCACATTCCGTAAATGAATTTTAAAAAATACAATTATTACAGAAGCATTTTCAAATTTGACTGTTACTTGGACAGAACTTAATTGAAAATCTCTCCATATGATTGGAACACACCTTTGAGAAGCCAAAATGACAGAGCATTTTGAATTGCAGTTTAAATGAGCTTAACAAGGGATTTTATAGCTCTATGGCGCTTAATTCTTTAACTTAATTTTGTGCTTAATTCCAACTGATATTCTTTTTACTTGAATAAAACTTCAGGGGAGCTCTCAGTGTCCTCGGCCCGATCGTCTTCAGCTGCTTCATCAACGACCTTCCATTCATCCTAAGGTCAGAAGTGGGGAAGTTCGCTGATGATTGTACAATGTTCAGTACCATCTGCAACTCCTCAGATACTGAAGCAATCCATGCCCACACACAGCAAAACTTGACAGCATTCAGGCTTGGGCTGATAAGTGGCAAGTAACATTCACACAAAACAAGTGCCAGGTAATAACCATCTCTAACAAGGGGAAATCTAACCATCACCCCTTTACATACAAGGCATTACCTGGGGGTTATCATTGACCTGAAATTTAACTGGACCAGTCAAATAAGTAGTGTGGCTAGAAGAGCAGGTCAGAGGCTGGGAATTCTGCAGACAGTAACTCACCTCCTGACTCTCCAAAGCCTGTCCACCATCTACAAGGCGCAAGTTAGGAGTATGATGGAACACTGTCCATTTCCCTGGATGAATGCAGCTCCATCAATGCTCAAGGAGCTCAACACCATCCACCCCTTTCACCATCTTAAACATTCACTCCCTCCAGACCAGCACACTGTGTAGTAAATAAAAGACACACTGCAACAACTCACCAGTGCTCCTTTTACAGCAGCTTCCAAACCTGTGAGCTCTAGCAGCTAGAGGGACTGGAGCATCAGATGCATGGAAACACCATGACCCTGCAAGTTCCCCTCCGAGCCACAATACAGTCTGACTTGGAACGATATTGCCGTTCCATTGCTGTCGCTAAGTCAAAAACCTGGAGCTCCCATATTGCACTGTGAACTGCAGCAGTTCAAGAAAACAGTTCACTACCATCTTTTTATGGGAAATTAGGGATAGGCAATAAATGCTGGCCTTGCCAATGACATTCACGTCACATAAACAAACAAGTTTTAAAAAAAGGACAGAAGAAGTTACTTTAAGGTCATATTATGAATCTT
Source organism: Carcharodon carcharias (assembly GCF_017639515.1). NCBI lineage: Eukaryota > Metazoa > Chordata > Chondrichthyes > Lamniformes > Lamnidae > Carcharodon > Carcharodon carcharias. The sequence continues at coordinate 106,607,407 of NC_054472.1, forward strand.
TTTTCTGACAGATTTAGTGTACTGTTATCAGTTTTAAGGTATTCCAGTTCTGTTCCAGTGAGTTTAGTTAAACTAAAAATTAATCCCACATAATAAAGGGACATTTACTTGGCAATATAGTTGACATATGAACCTCACCAATTGTCCATTGATAGTTTTATGATTAAAACACTTCTAAAATACTTCTATTAGTGTATTTGGAACTATTGCTAGTACAGAGGAAGATTTGATTTTTTTTTTTCTTTGTTTTCTTCCCTCAATCCTCTTCTCCAGTCAACAATATCTCAAGGGGTTACATGGACAATGGCAGCCCAATGGCATATCACCCAAGTGTGCTTTTTTTAAATTATGGGAGCTTAGGGAGTGAATGGAAGATTTTCCTCTAGTGTTTTGGCAACTTGACAGCAATTCTGGAATTTCCTGCTGGAAGTGAGAGTGGGTGTCCAACACATCTGCCCAGAGTTGGCATATTAAAATCAGATATAAATAATGGGAACCCATCATATGATGTAGTTCCACTCTTTGCCACCCATAATAACAATGGCTTTCAACATGACATGTTATTAAGGCATGCTATGCATGTCAGATGCTTGCAGAGTGGGCAGATTGTGACATGAAACAGCATCTAACACTGATGTGGCACACAGGCTGCCATTTTGGATCTGGCGGGTCATGTTTTTCCCTCTCTTAATTACCACATTCCCACTGCCCTGTAGTGCTATTTAAAGGCATCACCATAGAACCTTCAGGTGGGGTGCTTTCTGATTTTCTTTTGCTGCTGCAGAGTGAGTGAAGATACTCTGTTGACTGTTATTAATTTATTCTTTCATGTGATGTGGGTGTTGATATGGATGTTGCCCATCCATACTTGCCCTTGAAATGAGTGGCCTAGCAAGCCATTTCAGAGGTCAGGTCAGACCAGGTAAGGATGGTAGATTTCCTTCCTTAAAGAGCATTACTAATGGGTTTTTATGACCATCAGCAATGGTTTCGTGGTCACTATTACTAAATTTCTAAATCCAGATTTTCTGAATTGAATTTAAAGTCCACCAGCTGCCATGGCAGGATTTGAACCCATGCTCCCAGAGCATTAGCTTGGGCTTCTGGATTACTAGCTCAGTGATATTACCACTTTGCCACCATCTCCCTATAAAGGAGTTCTCTCCTCCCCATTGGAGGAGTTTAGAAAAGCCTTTGGATTCACAAGGGAAAAGAGCTAGGCTTTGACAAGGTGGTCAGAGGAATTGGAAGGCCTATCAGCAGAAAGCTTGCTTTCACTGATGGGGGTTATAGTCACAGTCCTTCGTGAGCTGTAGCAGAATTGGGAGCACAGGCGGGAGCATAGAAACATAGAAAGATAGAAAATGGGAGCAGGAGTGTGTCATTCGGCCCTTCGAGCCTGCTCCACCATTTAGTATGATCATGGCAGATTGTCTATCTCAATGCCATACTCCCATACCCCTTGACTCCTTTAGGGTCCAGAAATCTATCTACTTCCTTCTTAAATATATTCAGTGACTTGGCCTCCACAGCCTTTTGTGGTAGAGAATTCCATAGGTTCACCACAGTCAGAGTGAAGAAGTTTCTCCTCATCTCAGACCTAAATGGTCTACTCCATTTCCTGAGACTGTGACCCCTTGTTCTAGACACCCAACCACCCCCCCGCAACCCCCCCCCACCACCCAGCCAGAGCAAATATCATCCCTGCATCTGTCCATTCCTGTCAGAATTTTATATGTTTCAATGAGATCCCCTCTCATTTCTCTAAACTCCAGTGAATACAAACCTAGTCGGCCCAATCTCTCCTCATATGACATCCTGCCACCCCAGGAATCAGTCTGGTAAACCTTCGCTGTACTCTCTCTGTGGAAAGTATATTCTTTCTTAGGTAAGGAGACCAAAACTGCATACAATACCCCAGGTGTGGTCTCACAAAGCCTCTGTACAGCTGCATTAGGACACCCATGCTCCTGTCATTAAGTCCTCTCGCAATGAAGGCCAACATACCATTTGCCTTCATAACTGCTTGCTGCACCTGCATTCTTTCTTTCAGTGTTTGGTGTACAAAGACATCCAGGTCCCTTTGTACATCAATATTTCCCAATCTATCACCATTTAAATAATACTCTGCCATTTTGTTTTTCCTACCAAAGTGGATAACTTCACACTTATCCACGCTATACTGCATCTGCCATGTATTTGACTACTCACCCAACTTGTTTAAATTGCCTAAAACATCCTCCTCACCACTCACAATCCCACTAAGTTTTGTGTTGTCAGCAAACTTGGAAATATTACATTTGATTCCCTCATCCAAATCATTGATTTATATTGTGAACAGCTGGGGGCCAAGCACTGATCCCTGTGGTACCTGCTAGTCACCACTTCCCACTCTGAAAAAGACCCATTTCTTCCTACACTCTGTTCCCTGTCTGCTAATCAATTCCCAATCCATGCCAATATATTACCCCCAATCCCATGGCTTGGATTTTTCCTATGGCGGGTGGGTTGGGCAGGAGCGGGTGCGGAGCTGATCGCCACCTGAGATCGGCTGAGCGCCGCCATTTTACGTGGGCAGGCCAATTAAGGCCCGCCCAGTATGACGTGCACCCTGTAGTGCTCAGTGCTATCTTAGTGGGCAGAGGGACGATGGAGAGCAGGGCACGGAACTGCTTCAGGGAGATTGAATAGACAATAAAAAACCTCAATAAATGATGTAGAAATTTATTCAAACATGTCCCCTCATGTGACTGTGTCACATGAGTTGGGACATATTTGTAAAGGTGGGGAAATTTATTTAATTGTTTTATAAAAGCTTCAGGAAATCTCGTCCTGCCCTTGGATGAGGTTTCCTGATAAACGCCGTTTGGGGTTTTAGCCTGCCCGTCAACCTTAAGGTTGGATGGGAAGCATTCTTAAATACTTTAATTACATTCTTAATGGCCTTAATAGACCGTTGACAGGTCGGCGGGCATGCAGCCGACTCCAGTGCGCCCCCACTGAACGAAATATCGCGATGACACACGATGATGCCCGATGTCATCGCGCCTCAGTTTACACGTTGGAGTGATGCATTCGCCCCCGCATGCTGACTGGAAGATTCAGTCCCATGTGCTTTAATTTTACACACCAACCTCTTATGTGGGACTTTATCAAAAGCTTTCTGAAAATCCAATACACCAAATCCATTGGTTCTCCCATATCTATTCTGCCAGTTATATACTCAAAGAACTCCAGTAGGTTTGTTAAACATGATTTCCCTTTCATAAATCCATGTTGACTTTGTCTAATCTTGTTGATATTTTCTAAGTGTCCTGTTATCACATCCTTTATAATAGACTCTAGAATTTTCCCCACTGCTGAATTTAGACTAACCAGTCTGTAATTTGCTGTTTCTCCTTCCTTCCTTTTTAAATAGTGGGGTTACATTTGCCACTCTCCAATCTGCCAAGACTATTTTAGAATCTACAGACTTTTGGAGGATGACAACCAACACATCCATTATTTCCATGGCCACCTCCTTTAGTATCCTGGGATGTTGATTATCAGGCCGTGGGGATTTATCAGCTTTCAGTTCCATTAATTTCTCCAGTACTATTGTTCCCAGCCTTGGTCACCCTGCAGCCATATCTCTGTAATTGCAATCATATCGCATCTGTTTACATCTATCTGCATTGCTAATTCGTCTACCTTATTGCATATGCTCCATGCATTCAGATATGGTACCTTTAGACTTATCTTTTTAACATTTTTACATATTTTTTGTACTATGGCCATATTTGCTGCTAGCCCTTGTTTTCTCTGCATTCCACTTTTGCTTTTTACTTTTCTGTCTTTCATTCCTATCTTTGTTTCCCTCTCTTGTCTCTCCCAGCTCAGGTTCTCATCCCCCTGCCAATCTAGTTTAAACCCTCCCCCACAGTACTAGCGAATACCCCTGAGAGGACATTGGTCCTGGTCCTGCTGGGGTGCAACCCGTCCAGCTTGTACAGGTCCCATCTTCCCCAGAATCAGTCCTAATGGCTCAGGAATCTAAATCCCTCCCTCCTACACCATCCGTCCAGCCACACATTCATCTGGTCTATTCTCCTATTCCTGATCTCGCTAGCACATGTCACTGGGAGTAATCCTGAGATTACTACCTTTGAGGTCCTGCTTTTTAATTTATTTCCAAGTTGCTGTAATCTGAGTGCACCTCCCTTTTAATAGGGGCAAACTGCCTTTAAGAAGTATAGGCTAGCTGCACATAGCACTAGCAATGCATGGACCTGGGCCCCTGCTGTGCCTGCAGCCACCCAACAGCGTACTTTGTGCTGGGCTGCGCACTATAATAATGTTGATGAGCAGGCAGCATGAAATTTGTACTGTGGGTCTGGTGCTGCACTGACCACTAATTATGCTACAGTGCTGTGTAGACCACTAGCTGTGTTACAGTTCTGAGTAGACCACTGGCTGTGCTGCAGTGCTGTGTAGACCACTGGCTGTGTTACAGTGCTGTGCAGACCATTGGCTGTGCTACAGTGCTGTGTAGACTGCTGCCTGTGCTACAACACTGCATAGGCCACTGGTTCTGCTGTGGTGCTAGGAGGACTACAGGCTGTGCGACAGTGCTGCAGAGACCATTATATAAAAATAAAAACAAAAAACTGCGGATGCTGGAAATCCAAAACAAAAACAGAATTATCTGGAAAAACTCAGCAGGTCTGGCAGCATCGGCGAAGAAGAAAAGAGTTGACGTTTCGAGTCCTCATGACCCTTCATGAGGACTCGAAACGTCAACTCTTTTCTTCTCCGCCGATGCTGCCAGACCTGCTGAGTTTTTCCAGGTAATTCTGTTTTTGTTCTGCAGAGACCGTTGCCTGTGCTAGAGTCCTGTGGAGACCATTGGCACTGCTACGCTTCGACAGCTCCTTTGAAACCCACAACCTCTACCACATAAGAGGACAAGGTCATCAGATGCATGGGAACACAAACAAACATGTCAATGAATGCTAGCCTTGTCAATGATGCTCATAAATGAACAGGGAAAAAAAACAGTTATGCTGGCTCGTGAGGCTTGCAGCAGTAATGATTCTCCTTCCCTGAGATAGGTGAGAATCCCACCTGGTGCCTGCTCAACTTATTCCGATTTCTCTGAGCTCAGAAAAAAAGGCCCAGCCATAGGCTTGGTGGGATTCTCACTATGTTGGAGTTTTGAAAATGTGTGTGCTCTTTGAAATGACCAAGCAAGCCACTTAGCTGTATTAAATTGTTGCAGGAGAAAAAGCACTATGGGTGTACCTACATCACCACCTTCTCAAGGGCATTAGAGATGGGTAATAAATGCTGGCCTTGTCAATGATGCTCACATCCTGTAAAATAATAAAAATAGTTGATAACATGCAGGACTGTGGACCCCTGGATTTTTCTCATCCCAGCAGAAAAAAACAGCCTGATTAAAAGTGGGCAGTCCACATTACAGGCTGTCTCTAACATTTGTAGAGTGAATGGCACATACGCAGCAACATAAACTACTAAAAGGAGAAGGACAAATGAAAGAAAATTGTGATATTATGATTGATTGAGGAATGGAACCAGAGAAGAATTTTAATATATTTTTTCACTGATGCTTCATTGTCAGCAGCATGAAGACTAAAGAAAATTCATGAATAGCTTCAGTTCACTGTTTATTATTTGATTTCAATTTTCTACAGCCAATCACAAAGTTTAAAAGTGATCCATTAAAAGTCTTGGCTAGCACTTTAATCTGAACTGCTTATCCTGTTGACAGTATAAAAATTTTTATTGCATCCAGAGGTTTGCCTAAGTATGGTCATTTGACAATTGATATAATGGAAACATCCACAGCCTATATAGAAAAGGCTGCCGAATCAATCTGAGTGTATTTCACGCGAATAGCGAGGACCAAGTTCAAATTTACATCTTCATTTTTGTGAGGACTAAGGAAGCTATTCAGGCTCATCCATTCTGTTTATGGACATACAATTTTGACTTTGGAAGTAAAACTGATGCATGTTTATAGTTCATTCAATTGCTTACACTTGCAAAAAGTACTTGGGCATGGTTGAGTATGCTCAATTTAGAACCAAGCATTATGTCATTGATTTCATATCAAAAGGAGTTAAACCCCTTCTGTTTGATTCTCCCAAGCAACAAGCTTTATAGGGGCATATACAAACTAGTGCAGTCAACGAACATCCTCTTAAATAAGTTCGAATTGCCACAAAATATTACGCCAGGTTTCTCATTGAGTTGATGCGGTACGACATTGGCCTCAGGTCCTCCAACATATCTAATTTCAAATTCTCGTAGAATCATAGAGGTCTACAGCACAGAAAAAGGCCCTTCGGCCCAACAAGTCTGCACCGGCCAAACAAGTACCTAACTATTCTAATCCCATTTTCCAGCACTAGGCCCATAGCCTTGTATGCCATGGCATCGTAAGGTGCACATCCAAATACTTCTTAAATGTTATGAGGGTTTCTGCCTCTACCACCCTTTCAGACAGTGAGCTCCAGATTCCTACTACCCTCTGGGTGAAAATATTATTCCTTATATCCCCTCTAAACCTCCTACCCCTTACCTTAAAATCTATGCTCCATGGTTATTGATCCTTCTACCAAGAGGAAAAGTTCCTTCCTGTCTACCCTATCTATGCTCCTCATAACTTTATACACCTCAGTCATGTCCCCCCTCAAACTCCTCTGCTTCAGGGAAAGTAACCCCAGTCTATCCAATCTCTCCTCATCACTAAAACTCTCCAGCCCAGGCAACATCCTGGTAAATTTCCTCTGCACTCTCTCTAGTGCAATCACATCCTTCCTACGATGCGGATTCCTGAACTGCACACAATACTCTAGCTGTGGCCTATCCAGCATTTTATGCAGTTCTAGCATAACCTCTCTGCTCTTATATTCTATGCCTCAGCTAATAAAGATAAGTGTCCGATATGCCTTCTTAACCACCATATCTACCCGTCCTGCTACCTTAAGAGACCAATGGACATGCACACCAAAGTCCCTCTGATCCTCAGTACTTCCCAAGGTCCTACCATTCATCGTGTATTCCCGTGCCTTGTTTGTCCATAGCTTCCGAGCTCCAGGGTAGTGTAACTGGGGGGTACCCCAAAGATGAGCTGGGGAACACCCGCCACCCCACCTCCCCCAGAAGTTCCCAGTTAAGGACTGCATGGCAATTGCCAGGGAAGTGGAAACTTCCGATGGGCAATCGCCCTACACTGGGAACCATCCAAAAATGTGATTTAAATCCTAAACTTCAGATGGTTCTGAATCTGTTACATTAATAGTTACCCAGAAAAAAATTAGGAGAATCAAAGCCACTTCTGGCTTCTAGGTAACTATTGTACAGACCCACAATGGCCGCCACAGGGGACTCCCACCAGTCTTCTCACTGCGCCCCCCATGGACCTTGGCCCACCTCCCTCCTGACTATTCAAACCCCCCCAATGGCCCAACTGCTGACCTCCCTCCCCAAATCCTACCCACTTGCTTTATATACTTACCTTCTTCCTGGCTTGTCAAAGATCTTTAAACTTGGCTGGACCTTTAAATGTACCTGGTTTACGGCATCTAGTGCCATAAAAAGGCTTACTTACCTGCGCCTGAGCTGCCCTGAATGGTAGGCCCGAGAACGAGCTACAGTGCACAGATCTCACCCAGCCTGAGTTGGAAGGTCGGGCAAGATAGGATTTCCTGGATTTCCAGGTAAGTACTTTTGAGTGGAGTGGCAATTGGGCTCAATTGTCATTCCATCTTCCTGGTCAAATCCCTTCATGGTCCCACTCCACCCTGTTTCTACAACCTCCTTCAGCCTAACAACCCCACTCATCTATTCTTCTAAACTCTGTCTTTCCTTGTTCATTTCTTCCTCCTTTCACCCCACCATTAACAGCCATACCTAGAGACATTTAGATGCAACATTCTGGAATTCCTCTCTTAATTTCCTCTGCTTCTTCATCTCCCTTTCCTCCTTTGAAATCCTCCTTAACACACTTCTTAGACCAAGCTTCCAGTCATTCTCCTGATATCTACTTCTTTATCTTGTCATCCATTTTTCTCTGATTATGCCTAGTAACGTGCCTTGAATTTTTTTTGATATTAAAGGTGCTGTATAAATGTAAATTTATTGTTATTCTCTTAAAGTGAAAGGGAACTCCTGACATCCTGTATGGTAACACTTCAGCATGACCCTTTGGCATCAATTTGTGACCTCAGAAATAGGTGGCATTTGTTTTCGAAGAAACAACTTGCATTTCTGAGAATTTGTTAACTGGGCAGATAACACAATGAATAACATGTATAACTGTGGATCAGAATATTGTCAGTTTACACATGCTAGGTTGAATCTATCCATTCTTTAATTCTGATTTTAAAAAGTTGTTTATTTCTCCCAGGTCTTTAGAGCTGCTAGCTTTCATTATAATACTTTTCTCAGTGCAGTAGGTCTGATCAGTCCTGATGGGAATCCTCTGGGAGGATACATTGCAGAAGTTATTGTTTATTACAGTAAAGAATGAAAACTAAGACAGAAGCTGAAATCAAGTTTTTCAAAAACCTTCCCTTTCCTTTATTTTCAGCAGGACAATGATATAAGAGTCGAATTTGAAGCAAATTCTGCACTTTTCCGATTCCAAAATGTGTATAATTTTACATGTTCAAACCTATGGCCTAGAAATTGGGTACATTCTGCATTCAACGTGAAAGTTTTATTGCACTCCCAGCCTGTGCCAGAAGCCAGAGGACTGAAGTTTGCCTCAAACTGGGCCTCATCTTAATAATTGTGGTAAGCTGTCATGCCTCCAGAGGGATGAAATCACTTTGAACTTGCTGCCTTTTCGGCAATGATCCTCAGCAAAGTTCTGTCAGAGTGTATGCAAGGGGAACAGGAGGAGACTTGAGCAGGCCACAGCATCCTGTAAATTTGCAACAAATGAATTGCTTTCTCCTGTAAGGAACTAATTTACTTTTGTTTTTAAAAGCCATTGGGGTGGAAATTAATGCATATTGCATTCATTTTTGTGCATAGAACTGACATGAAGCATTCTAATTTAACAGTAGTATGACCTGCACCAAATTTGCAGTTAGCCAATTTGATCATTGCCTAAAGAGAGTGTAAGGCCTTTCTTCTGATTTAGTGATGGGATGTGGGCATCACTGGCTAGGCCAGCAGTTATCGTCCATCCCTAATTGCCCTTGTTCTGAGGGCATTTTAAAAGTCACATGGAAGCCAGACCAGGTAAGGATTTCCTTCCATAAAGGACCTTAGTGAACCAGAGGAGTTTTTATGACAATTAGCAATGGTTTCATGGTCATCACTAGACTTTTAATTCCAGATTTTTTTATTATTGCATTCAAATTTCACCATCGGCTGTGATGGGATTTGAACTTGAGTCTCCAAAGCATTACCCTGGATCACCAGACCAGTGACAATACTACTATGTCACCATGTGTAAATTAGGGTTCTAATGCCTAATGTGTAAATTAGGGTCCTAATGCCTGTTAAAGGAGCCTTTTAGAAAATTAGTCAACAATGAGCTGGCATCAGGTCCACTATGCTCAAGATTCTTCAATGGCCCCTGCAGCCGCCAACTAAACTTAAGCACATAAATTTATGTTTTTTAAGAAACATCTTCTTGTGGACCCAGGAGGAACAAGACTGTTCCGATTCCACAGGCACTGCGACCACAACTATTTCCCAGAACCCACTTCAATCCCCCCCATTCCAAAATTTACCCGAGAGCTACTGCCAATTAGGTAGACTGTCCAAAATTGATATTTCCCGTCAGGCATGTTGCCTGTGGAAGCATGATCAGCTCACCCCAGCCATTCAGATGAGGATGGATGGAGCAACATATCCCTTTTATGTCACTGTTGTCTAAAGAAAATTTTAAGTTCTCAAACTGTCAAACTGATTGTATGACAACACTGAAAAAGAGCTATCAGTCTGCATTTAAAACAATTGCCTGATTACAGCTGCATTTTGAAAGTGTAATTCTAAACATTAAATTGTCCTCTTAAAGGATTTTATAACAATCCAGATATTGGTGTTCAAAAAAGCACCACTTTGTAAAATAAGTGAAGAAAATTCCTGGAATGCCTCATTCAAAAACTTCGCAAATAAAGTAAATAATAATAAAAAGATTACTCTTTAATTGCACATCTTATAAATATTATTAGCCTCATACATTTATTTAGGGTACTATAATATACTTTTGTAAATATGGATGTGAAAGTACTGTATAAATAAGACACACTGGTGGCTATCAAATACTACCTCCATTTGAATCCTGCTCAATGATAATGGTTTCTTCTTTTTGACGTCACTAATTGCCCGACATAAACTGAATTTGAACAGGTTTTCGTTTAGACACGCAGTAGGAGCACAGAACAAAAGCCGTTACTTTAATGCAAATTCACTGAGGATGATTAGCATGGAAGTGGAAAATTATTGTTGGCTCTGTAGAAAGTACTGTTTCAGGGCAGAATTAAGTAAAGGAGAGGGATTTGAGAATACATCTGGCCTGTCTTATTACTTGAACTGAAAGTGCTTAATGCTGACTACAAGAAAGGTCAGTGGAAACTCTTGGCATGTCATTTTGCTAGAATTGTGTTTCTAGTATACTATTAAAAGTTGTAGATGGGAGGGATTGGACATAAGAATAATCTTTGTGTTCAATTAACATTATAAACTACATGGGCCAGAATTTTGCTGTCAGCGAGCAGGGGGCGGGGCCTGCTCACCGACACGTAAAATGACGTGGGATGACGTCGGGCAGAACCCCCGACGTCATCCTGCCCCATTTAAATTTTCAGGAAGGCGGGGGAGCAGCAAAATCAGCTGTGCGCCCGCCGACCTGTCAATGGCCAATTGAGGCCATTTAAACAATTAAAGGACCCGCCCGTCCAACCTTAAGGTTGGTGGGCAGGCCAGGAGCCCTGGCAGCAAATAGATAAAACATGAAACCTCATCCAGCAGCGGGATGAGGTTTCATGTAGGGTTTTAAAAAGTTCAATGACGTTATTATGTAAATTATGAACTTGTCCCATCTCATGTGACATTGTCACATTAGGGGGACATGTTAGGGAATTTTTTTTTTCTATTTTTCATATTTTTAAAAGTGTCAGTGATCTTCCTGAAGCTGCACTTAACCTCAGGGAGATGTGCGCTCTTTAAGGTTGGACGGGCAGCTTTCTTAATAGGGTTAATTAGTTTATTAACGGCCTTAAGAGGCCTTTGACAGTTCGGCGGGCGGGCAGCTGACTTCACTGCTGAAGATGCACCAGAATTGTACTAATCTGGAAAATCTCAGACCCAAGCAAAGAGAAGTTATGAGTCTGGATGCAAATGATGAAAAATATAGCCCTCTGATTAATGGCTACCAAAGTGGGGATACGAACGTACAAAATAGGAGCAGAAATCCATTCAGCCCCTTGAGCCTGCTCCACCATTCAATAAGATCATGGCTGATTTGTTTGTGTTTCGAATTCCACATTACCATCTACTTCGGAAAACCTTTGATTCCCTGGCTTAACAAGAATCTATCTACCTCTGCCTTAAAAATATTCCATGACCCGTGCCTCCACCACCTTCTGAGACAGAGAGTTCCAAAGTCACACAGCCCTCTCCTCATCTCTGTCCTAAAAGGGCAACCCTTAATTTTAAAACAGTGACCCCAGTTCTAGACTCATCCACAAGAGAAAACATCCTTTCAACGTCCAACTTGTCAATGCCGTTCAGGATCTTGTATACTTTAATCAAGTCACCCCTCATTTGTCTAAATTCCAGTGGAAATAAGTCCAGTTTGTCTAATATTTCCCCATAAGACAACCCACTCATTCCAGGTACTAATCTAGTAAACCTCCTTTGAATCGCTTCCAATGCATTTACATCCTTTCTTAAATAAGGAGATCAAAACTGCACACAATATTTGAGATGTGGTGTCACCAATGCCCTGTATAACTGAAGCATAACAACCTTACTTCTTTATTCAATTCCTCTCGCAATACAGGATAGCATTCAATTAGCCTTCTTAATTACTTGTTGTACCTATATAGTAACGTTTTGTGACTCATGCACTAGAACAATTAGATCCCTCTGCAGCTCAGAATTCTGCAGCCATTCTCTGTTTAAGTAATACTCTGCTTTTTTGTCCTTCCTGCCAAAGTAAACAACTTCACATTTTCCTACATTGTACTCCATCTGCCAGATTTTTGCCCACTCACTCCATCTATCTATGTCTGTCCGTAACGTCCTTATGTCCTCTTCACAACATACTCTCCTACCTGTCTTTGTACCATCTTCAAATTTAGCTATCATGCCTTCATTCCCCTCATCTAAATCATTGATATAAATTGTAAAAAAGCTGAGGCCTCAGCACAGCCTTCTACAGGACTCCCTCATCACATGCTGCAAATCAGAAAAGGACCCATTTATGCATTTTCTGTTTTCTGCCAGCCAGCCAATCTTCTATCCATGCTCATGTGTTACCCCCTGCAACATGAGCTTTTATCTTCTGCAATAACCTTTGATGTGGTATCTTATCAAATGCCTTTTGAAAATCCAAGTACAGCACATCTACAGGCTCCCCTTTATCCACAGCACATGTTACTCCTTCAAAGCCTTCCAATAAATTAGTTAAACATGATTTCCCTTTTACAAAACCATGCTGACTTTTCCTGATTACCTTGAATTTCTCTAAATGCCCAGCTATAACCTCCTTAATGATCAATTCTAATACCTGACACCTGACAGACGTCAAGCTAACTGGCCTATAGTTTCCTGTTTTCTGCCTGCCTCCCTTCTTGAATAGAAGGGCTATATTTGTTACTTTCCGATCTGATTTCCAGAATCTAGCAAATTTTGCAAAATTAGCACCAACGCATCTACTACCTAATTAGCCACCTCTTTTAAGACCCTAGGATGAAGTCCATCACGACCCAGAGACTTGTCAGCCCGTAGCTCCATCAGTTTGCTCAGTAATGCTTCCCTGGTGATTGTAATTTCACCAAATTCCTCTCTCCCCTCGATCTCCCGATTTACAGCTAGAACTCGAATGTTTTTTGTATCCTCTGTAGTGAACAGTGAAGCAAAATATTTGTTCATTTCATCCGCCATTTCCTTATTATCTACTATTAACTCCCCATTGTCACTCTCTAGAGGACCAACACTCACTTTACTTATTCTTTTCCTTTTTAAATACCTGTAAAAACTCTGGCTATCCATTTTTACATTTCCAGCTAGCATCCTCTCATACTCTAATTTCTTTTCCCTGATTAACCTTTCAGTCATTCTCTGCCTTTTTAAAATATTCTGACCAATCATTTTATCTGCCACTCATCTTTACCATGTTATATGCTTTTCCTTTAAGTTCCTTAAGTTTAACACTTTCCCTAACGTCTTTAACTAAACACGGATGTTGGGTCCTCCCTTTAGAATTTTTCTTTATAGTCGGAATATACTTATTCTGATCTGAAATATCCCCTTAAAAGTCTGCCACTGCTTCCCTATTGATCTATCCCCTAGCCCGGTATCCCAGTTCGCTTCAGCTAGCTCAGCTTTCATGCCCACATTGTTGCCTTTATTTATGTTTAAAATACTAGTCTTAGACCCACTCTTCTCCCTTTCAAACTGGATGTAAAAGTTCAATTATATTGTTGTTGCTGCTACCTCGGGGTGCCTTCACTCTGAGGTCATAATTAATCCTGCCACATTACACAATACCAAGTCTAATGTAACATCAATGAAAGAGCTATGAACAGATCTGGTCCCTGTAGCATCCACAGCACCAACTTAGTGGACAGTATTACAGCCTGTGTGCAAGGAGGTGCAGTCAGCTTTCAGGTCACAGTTGCCACTGCGTGTACCAGTCTGAAGTTGCATGATAATTTCAAATGCCTTTGTGGCAACTGGCACAATTTTGCGATTGGCTTTCTGATGGCCCCTGGGCCACCATGAAAAATGTTCCCCTCAGCAACTGCCAAGTTGTATGAAGTGAATTGGGTGAGTGTGGCTGTTCAGAATATAGAGATCACCTTGATCACCTTGACGTGCCTTCTTTCAGGCAGTGCCAATGAAAGTATAACATGCTTCTGAGGAAATATCCAAAATGATGATTAATCAGGAATTCATATATCTTGATTGTGCCTTTCGATCTTTTGGCCCGGATTACTTCGGGAATAATAGACTCTTTCTGTGCTATTCAACTGCCGAACTGAGCTTTTTAATGTATTGTCTACAGATGTGCAGGTGCTGGCAGATGAGTACAGAACACCTATCTTAGAGACTTCCTTGCTTGCCATAATTCTTTGGCTCCCATTTTCTTTTTCATCCACAGGCTCAGATAGTGTGACACCAACTGATGTCAGTATACTGCTTGCGGATAAAACATTAAAACAATCTGCCAAGAACCAAGTTCAAGTAGGAACAAAAGCACAAAATAAAACAAATAAGTCATTGAAACATATTGAGATGATAGAAATTTAATGTGGGGGGGGGCATAAAATGGGCGGTAGCTGATTAGCTGGGTGTTATGAACCCTGCCAGCTTTCCTTTATCACTAACGTTAATGAGAAGCGAAATCAGGCAGAAGTACAGTGGGAAGCTGATCCATTACCACCTGTTCTGTGCCCCCATTAAAATTGAATTTCACCCATCCTCACTTTTACATTGTGGGCAGGACTTCCCCTCATTGGGTGGTGCAGAATGCAGGCCCAGGAACAGCCATGAGACTGACCGCTGCCCGCGATTTGGCTTCAACCACAATTTCACACTGGCTGGCCAATTAATGGCTGAAGTGTGTGCATGGGCAGGGGAGCATGCACTGACAGCTCTCTGAAGGCACAGAGCTGGAGGATTTTAAAATGAAAAATAAACATTTTATATATTACATAAACATGTCCCCACATGTGACTCATGTAAAAAAGAATGTTAAAAAATTTTTGTTGATTTTTCTTTCAGTAACCATTGGAAACCTCATCCTGCTTGTAGGTGAGGTTTCATTAAAAATGCAAAGGCCACCTGGCATATCCGCCCGCCCGCCAACCAAACGGTAGAGCAGGCAGCGAAAAATGCTACTTAATTCATGACTTAAGGGCCTTAACAAGCTTCTTAATTGTCAGCGGGTGCGCTGCTGCCTCTTGTGCGCGCCTGCCGACTGAAAGATCACATCAGTGTGCGATGACGCTGGGACGCTCGCCCAACACCATCGTGCATCAGTTCATGCTTGAACGGGTCAGGCACGCGCACGCCTGCTCAGCACAAATTTCTGCCAAATGTTACAACGTCTGTAGCAATTGATAACTTTTAAAAAGAAATTCGAGCCTCCAGAGAATGACAGAGTTGATAAAATAACAGAATTTCAAGTTTCAAGACTTTTACTGTAACAAACAGCATGAAAGCAACATATATTAAACACTATTTCAGTAGGCAACTTATACTATCAACTATGGAAAAGATCCCCTATTTAGATTTACAACAACTGAAAATCCTCCTGCCAATGTTTTACTTTATTCTGTCTGCCAAGTGGACACTACATTCTCTAGGATCCAAACCAAAGCTATTCTCTGATCCTTTTCCTTTTCCAATCAGATAACTTCTACTTCCTGAACTGGCCTTCATGGCGGGAGATGCATTGGAAATCCCTCCCTCTCGTCAAAACTAGGTGAATCTTCCAGCTTCATTTAAACTTTCACAAACTTGGTCTCCTCAATACAAGTGTGAGCTCTCACCCGCATCCCTCATGGTGAACAATAGAGACTTGCGGTCTCTATTTCGCTGCTCTCTCTCTCTCCCTCGCTCTGTCTTGCAGACTGACTATGTCTGTAAGGTTCAGTGATATTTTTAGGAAAATCTGCAACCCAATCCTACAATGGCCTCCTGTGGACTCCCCCACCCGCTCTCAAAACCTATCACTCAGGCATTGTATTGTGGTAGAAATGCAAATGAGCTATCCTCTAGACCCCCAACTCCATTCTATCTTGGAATTATATAGACAGTTTAACGTATAACCATTTACAAAACCTGACATCCCTAATACTTCCCTGGGGCTTGGAGACTAACAATTCATCCAGCGTCAGCGCCCTAGTCACTGTTTACAGGTGTGAAATCTGTCACTTTCTTCCCAGTAAAGCAGCCTGGCCTTCTATTGAACCTATAACAACCAACCCAAAGTTGTTGTTGGGCTGAATTGAGAACAGGTCACATGAACCCCATCATTCTTCCAATTTACCCAAAATTAAGGAGACAGTCCCAAAACATAAGGGCTAGGATTTTCTGCCAGTTAGGTGGGAAGTGTGGGAGCGGGCGCAGGCAGATCCAATCACCACCTGCGATCAGCTCTGCACCGCCATTTCACATGGGCGGGACAATTAAGGCCCGCCCAGTGTGAATCGCAGCTCCTGAGGACAGCGGAAGTGGGCAGGCGGCGGTGGGCCTGCACTGACCGCTGGATCCAATGGCGACCTAGCTGCCTGTTTAAAAAAGCTACTGCAGCCTTTCAAAGGCTGCGAATCATGGCTAGTGGAAGGGCTCCTCAGAGTGCTGCTGGTGAGCAGGCCAAGACAGGGGGGCACTTCATTTTTCTGATGACTGCCTTGCTGCCCTCCTTGAGGAGGTGGCAGCTTGGTGGAAGATCCTCGTACTCCTGGACAGGAGGAGGAGGGCCCCCCACATGACCAAACATGCCTGGGAGGAGGTGGCGGAGATGGTGAGCTCCCGCGGCATGGTGCAGTGCTCCTGGACCCAGTGTCGCAAGCATTTCAACAAATTCTTGCGCTTGGGAAGGGTGAGCACCATGTTGGCATTGGTCACTTAACCCAGCAGGTAGACTTTCCCCCCTGCTGTCCACACCCACCCCCTCCACAAATCTGAGTGTAGTGACTGCAGTGAATCATTGATGACATGTGTCCTTTGCTGGGTGGGCCAGAAGATATTGCCCATGCCAAGGTCAGCCTAAGAGGGTGGTGAAGAGATGGGGTCTGCCCTCACAGTATGAGGTACACTGAGACCCACATTACTGTTTTGGGGGCAACCTCGAGGAGCTGCACCTTGGGGCAGTGCTGGAACTCCAGGACATGTCAAGGTCAGGGTGTTGACCTGCTGGAAGGGGAGCTTCAAGGTGGCATGGCACCGATCGATCTGCTCCCTCTTCGCTCCATGTGCTTGCGCCTCCTTGCTATGGAAGGTTAGACCATGTGGTGCCAAATGTGATATTGGCAGCATTTGGCCAAGGGGGAGGATGGGGGGCCAAGCCTAGCATCTTTGTGAGAGTGTTCAGCAGCAGCGGGGTGAGGAGGCACTGGAGCCCTGCAATGTCCCACTCTAGTTGGGGTGAGCCATCGCGAAGAGAATCCAGTTACAAGTAGCACTAATCAATGTTCTTCTCTCCTTTTCAGGAGAAGAATGCACATAATGCCGCCGACCAGGTGAGGATTGGCGGAAGGCCAGCCCAGTTGGCGATTCTCAGCCGCTTTGAGCAGGAGGCCCTAGATTTGGGGAGACGCCATGCCCCCAGGTCCACCAATGTCGATGAGGCTGGGGTGCCAGGGGAAGGTATGTGTGCCCAGCAGTGAGGTCAGCATTGTTCTCCCAACAGCCGTGGCTGAACGTTCAGTGATTGAAGTTTGCAACGTGGCTTGACCATTGCTTATGGAAGGATGAGCGCATAATGATCCGGGGGACAGGGATGCACATTGACATTGTCTCCACGTTAACTGATCCGATGCCCTTGTTCTTCCTTTCAGCATCAGCGGAGCAGGGCCAGGAGGAGGAGCAGCAGGGGCCCCCTCTCACACCTGAGGGCCCTGAAGCTTTGGACCCACCAGAGTCACACCATCTCTAACAGGCAGGCACCAGTGCAGATACTAGCACCTCCATGGGAATTCGAACATCGGTTAGTGCCCTGGGCCATAGCGGTGAGGGCACTTCACAGCCGCTATAGGAGCTGGCAAAGACAGAGAGTGCTCATGTTGCCAGCAGTTGGAGGACTGCAAGGGACCAGGTACATGTTCAGTCGGTGCCTGATGATGTGCCTCTGGAGTCATCCGTGACGGAGCAAATGCAGGAAATGTGGCTGGGTGTGCGGGAGCATCTGGTGGAGATACATGAGGCTATGCTTGGCTTGGTGTCCAGGGTGGAGGATTCTACGTAGGCTATCACTGATGCAGTGAGCCTCATGGCCGAGTACCATGTGTCCTACATGGACAGAGTGGCGAGGCTCCTCCAGGAGACCAATCAGGGCTTCCTGGGGATGTGCTCGGACCAGCAAGCTCTCACATTGGCATTGGCCTCAGCTGGTCAGTGCCAGTGTGGGAGAGTGTCTGGGCACCAAGTTTCCCAGCTCGGTGCCCAACCATCTATGATGAGCAGGGAGGTCCGAAGTGAGCTCACGTCGGCACAGCAGCTGCGGGTCGTCTCTGCGGGCTCCTCTCAGGACGCTCCCGTTAAGGGCGGCAGCTCCTCCGCCACTCTGCCAGTGACCGTTGCATCTGATGAGGCTGCGACGACTGGGGAGATGCAAGCTGTGGAACCGGCAGCTCCCTCCCTGGCGGGGCCAGCACAGGCTCCATGGGCCAGAGGACACCCACCAAGTTCATCGAGGCCAACAGGACAGCAGAGTGAGCAGGCTGTCTCAGGGACCTCTCCCAGCGAGGGGGCAGCACCATGACTTAGCATCCAAAAAGGTAAACATAAAGGCACTTTAGGCACACCGTGAGTTTATCACTAGTGCTTTTGTGGTGGCCCGCAATGAGGTCTTTATGCGTTGGTATGATTTTTAACACCTTTGTTGTTTTAGTTTCTTAAGTTCCTTTGGTTGTAATATTAAATTCAGACATGTCACCATAGCTGAGGGTCCCTTGTTTCTTCTGCAGATGGATGGTTACCAATAAGGTTATGAGTAGTTTGTGGGACATTCAGCTTTATTAACAAGGCCCTTAGTTAATGTTCCTATCCAGGCAGATTTTGCCCTTAGGTATTGATTATGGAGCCTGCAGCACAGACTTGTCCTGGAGTTCCATATGTGGTGTACTTGCTGAAGGTTCATCGGATTAAAGCCTCCCCAGGTGTCCCTGCCCCACTGGAGTATGTCCGCATCAGCGTCTACCCCCTCAGCATTTCCCTGTGCGTGCTCATCCTCGGACTCACTGCTGGACTCATCGTGTGCAGCCACAGCCACTGTGTCTGCGTGTTCTTCGTCCACAGTGTCCCCCCCTTTCCAGTGCAAGATTGTGGAGAGCACAGCATGCAACCACTATCACTGATATACAATCTGTGGGGGGGTACTGGAGTGCGCCCTCTGAGTGGTCCAGGCATTGGAAGCGCATTTTGAGAAGACCGATGGCTCTCTCCACCATAGCCCTTGTGGAGGCGTGGCTCCTATTGTAGCACTGCTCAGCTTCTGTTATTTGATGGCAGAGAGGCGTCATGAGCCTCTTCTGAGGGAGAGCCCTTGTCACCCAGCAACAAACCATCAAGCCGGGCTGAAGCGCTGAAGAGCCCCGGCACCTGGGAGTGTCTGAGGACGTAGGCATCGTGGGAGCTGCCAAGGTACCTTGCACAGACTTGTAGAATCTGCATCCTGTGATCACACACTATCTGCACGTCAATGGAGTGGAAGCCCTTCCTGTTGACAAAGGCACCGGGCTCACCTGCCGGTGCCTTGATGGCCACATGTGTGCAGTCTATTGCACCGTGGATGTGGGGGAAGCCAGCAATGGCCGAGAAGCGTCTTGTTTGCTGTGTCTGGCTGGCCTGGTCCCAATAGTAGTGGATGAGGTTAGTGCATGCCTGAACAGAGCGTCTGTAACCTGCTTGACACAAGTATGGACAGCTGATGGGAGACACCGCAAAGATCACCCACCGACCCCTGGAAGGAGCCAGAAGAATAGAAATTGAGGGCAGCTGTGACCTTTAGAGCCACTGGCATGGGTTGCTCAACCACACAGTTAGGGGAGACCTCAGACTGTCTCCCTTGAGAGATGGAGCCTCCTTCGGCACTGCACCTCAGATATATTGAGGTAGCTGCTTTGCTGCCTACATACCCTGGCAGCAGGATTGTGGCATCTTCTGCGGCCCCTTCCGCCTTGAACTACCTCTTAGCCCTGCACCCCATCGGCCTGCGCTTGTCCTCCCAAAGGTGGCTCCCCTGGAGGTTGAATGTGCACTCCTGGCCTCCTCCCCCTTCTAGCCCTCCCTTCCTCCTCAGAGGAGGTGCCTCCAGTGGACAGTTCAGCTGCCATTCCCAGGCTAAGGGAAGGCTTCCTGAAACCCGCAGGCCCAAAAAAGGTTCCTCACTGCAGAGTGCTGACTTGAAGGTTGTGAGTCTAGTCCAAGCAACTGGTATGCAATTTGAAGTGTTGCAGATCACACAGGCAAGTATCAGTAACTTTGAAAAATCAATATTTGACGGAGCACACTCCCAACCCCACTGAGCCCTCTTATCCCGCCCGTGGGTGAGGTTAATACAAATGTGTCCTACCCACCTACCTGTTGCGCTTATGCCCAAACCAAAGATCACATGGGCACCAAAAAATCATTGTCATTTGGCACCACAAGGGCCTTAAGTGGCCTGTTAATTAATGGCGGGTGCACATCGGAGATCATCGCACGCCCCCCCCCCCGGCCAATGAAATATCGCAATGGTGCGCAGTGATGTCGGGACGCTCGCCCAACGTCACCACGGGTCATTTTACATGTCGGTGTGTTGATCCCGCCCCCACACACCATCGTGAAAATTTTGTCCAATAATCTTAAACACTTTGTATTTGTAACAATTACTATATCCTTTAAGAAAACTTCAATATATTCAGCACAGTCCAGCAACTTTGGATAGCTGGTCACATTGGCGTCAGGCAGTAGCACTTCAGATCTTCCTGTCTCCAACTTCACAATGAACTGAAGCCATAACCTGCTTTAGGTGAATACTTTCACCCCCGATTTTCCTGCTTCCAGCAATGGTGGTGAAGTGATAGATAGGTCAAAATCTAATTTAATGGATCTACGTTCATATTTTTGTGTTTGAGTTTGCCTGATGTATACCTATGAATCAGATCATAAAATCCACGTTGTGGTGTATTAATGTTGAGATGGAATTTTATTTAAAAAAACACTGATATGTAAACCTACTTTAGAAGCTTTTGCATATACTTGATTGCAGTATTCTGTTCGAAAAAAATTACTCCAAAGGTCTGTGAATTATAGTATTCACATTCAATGGGACACTTACTTATACTAAATACTCATAAACATGACACGGGACATCTGTTTAGGAGGTATTGTGTCAAATTATATTTATACACACTGTGCTCACTTTAACTCATAGGGCAGAATCTTACCCTTGTCGGACGGGCTTGGCGGGCCGGGCGGAGACGGTCGGGAAATGACCGCCACCCGCGATCGGGGCTGGAAGACAATTTCGTGGCTGGTGGGCCAATTAAAGCCCGCCCAGCATGAAACGTGGGCGGCAGCGCTCAGTGCTGTCTGTGTGGGAAGAGGGCAAGCAGGGCGAGTGCAAACTTCGCGCATGCATGCAAGTGCGTGCTTCATAACCTGAAGAGTTATATAAAAGAATGAAGAAATTAAAAGTGTAGTAAAACATGTCCCCTGTCACATGAGCAGGGGCATGTTATTAATTAAGTTTTAAAATTTTTATTATGTTTTTATTTGCTTTCGGAAAGCTCATTCCACCCATGGATAAGGTTTCCTAAAAAGTGCAAAGGTCGCTTGGCCCTTTTGCAATGAAAAATACTATTTAAATGATCATTTAATGGCCTTACCAGGCCTTTGAATTGTTGGCAGGCATGCTGCTGACTCCTGGGGTGTGCCTGCCGAATGAAACATCGCGCGACTGCATGTTGACGTTGGGATGCTCACCTGACGTCAACACGCGTCACGCTCGAGCAGGTTGGGTGCGCGCCTGCCCACCAAGCTAAAAATTCTGCCTATAATCATTTGATTATGCTTTGGATGAATGTCATAAAAGAGTGAGAGATCTGAAAAAGTGTTAGCTTTTCAAAGTTCTATATGACTCTGTAAATCTTATCCATGAACTCTGATTTCACCACCCAGCTCCCATGTATTTTAATGCCCTTTGCAGCAATTTAATCCTCAAAAAATAAGATTAACAAGGAAGATGCAATTTCACAGTGTAGAATGTTACAATTAGAGGCTGAGGTATGCCGATGCAAGTTTTGACTTACTCTGCTCAACATGTGGGTCAGACTGCAGGCTTGCTGCACTGTTTCATACTTATGGAGTGATAAGTGCTCCTGGAGCAATAGTAATGATGGATTCTTGATGTTGTGTGACTGCAACATTGATTAGACAGCTGTATAGTGCAGTCTTGTTTTACCATGTTAATATTCAGAGAATGATACTAAGCTTAGCCATTGAATCCTTGCTCATTTGTCTCTATAAACAGATTGTCAGATTGTTCCGACACTTCTCTCCTGTTCTGCTATTCAGATCTATACAATGAGATGGAGATATCTTTTGTGCGAAAACTGGATTGCCAGAATTTTTGAACATTTTCTCCATATGTAAGATAAAGTTGTATATTCCAGAGTGCTCCAACTGAGAGATGAAACAAAGGCCCAAAATTGGGCTTCAGGTCTCATTAACATTATTTAATAAGTATGAATGACAGGCCATTTGACATGCTGGCAGAAACTCAAAGGTAAGTTCCAAGGTGGAAGGAGAATGGGAGGGTGTGGTGATTGTGGTTTTATTTAGTGTGTAATATACCTTTAAGAATAATAAGTGTTAGGAAAGATCACATGATATGTACTAACCAATAAGGGAGTAGCGTGAGCTACCTCAGCAGTCAGTGCAGAGATAGAGTTGGAGTAGAAAGCACGTGTGTAGTTGCTGCTGAGTATATTGTAAATAAACTTAATGTTTCCACCCAAGAAATGTCTACTGATCAACTCTATCATTAATAGTACAATTTGGCCACCCTACAACAGAGGGCAGACAATTTCAGGCTGATGGTGGCTTTTGGGAGGCTTACACCAATTTTTAAAAATCTATATTTTTGGTGCTAGCCACTTTCAGACTACATCCATCCTTCAAAGAAAGGGCAATTGCATGTTTTTGGTGGTTTAAAGGCTGGTGCTGAAACAAGTTGATTCTACACCTGGTAGGTTTTCCTCTTGGAATTGAGTGTAACTTGGAAAATGAAGAAAAATCACACAGGACAGGCAAAATTGTTAGAAGGGGCAATAAGAAAACTGTTCTGATGAAAGATCATCGGCCTAGAATGTTAACTCTGTTTCTCCACAGATGCTGCCTGACCTGCTGAGTTTTTCCAGCTTTTTTGTTCTAATTTAAGATTTCCAGACAAGAAGGGCCTTCTGCAGAGCAGGCCATATCCACCTAGGGTCTTTAGGGCTATCTCAACTCCAGTAAGGACCAATGCATGAGATATCTTGACTTCATTAGAGAGTTTGTGATTGAAATCAGGCAACCACTGTCACATATGCAAACTCAAGACAATGCTAACAGCCATATTGTCTGTTACTGATAAGGTCGCTGTAGTATTGTACATGTGTGCAAGCACTCTAGGCCAGAGTCTTGAGCTATGACAAGAACGTGCAACTTCGTCACATAATAGTTAGCCTTTGACTTGCTCTGGTGGGTCAAAATGCAGTTGGTACGGAGAGCTGAAATAAAAAGCATGAATCCTGACCACTGCCAGGATCACAAGAGTTCATCTGCAAGATGTGTTGCCTGTCATCACTAATGTATAGTATCTATACACTGGCTCCTTCCAGGCTGGTCCTGGACATATAAGCAACATTTCACCAGTTTCAATACACTGCTGCACAAGGGAGGTCATTGAGGCTCCTCCAATAGAGGAGCTTCATCTGATTACCAAAAAAAAAGTAGGTAAAGCAAGGGTTTGCTCAGATTGTAGACTTTAACCATGATGCAGGATGCCACTGATTGCACACATATTACCTTGTGCGTGCCTCATGTGAACTGTGCCATTTTCATGAAACAAAAGGGATTCCACTTCCTCAGTTTGACGCTGATGTGTGACGACAGGCAACACATCTTGCAGATGAACTCTTGTGATCCTGGCAGTGGTCAGGATTCATGCTTTTTATTTCAGCTCTCCGTACCAACTGCATTTTGACCCACCAGAGCAAGTCAAAGGCTAACTATTATGTGACGAAGTTGCACGTTCTTGTCATAGCTCAGGACTCTGGCCTAGAGTGCTTGCACACATGTACAACAGACATAAAATGAGAACCATGTTGTCACAAAGAACATCATCAGTGTTCTCAATCAATGTTTCTGTGGACTGGTCCACTCTTGTGGAGTGGTTCTCAAGAGTGGTCCAATCAGCAGAAGCGTACTCAGCTGTGATGGTATCAGGATTTGTGGTAGTACGTTGCTTGCTGACTTAGTCTTGTGGCACTATCTATTGGGCAACAATCTGCAGAGCAGGAATACGGGGAAGAGGGAGAGGAGGTGAAGGAGGAGCAAGTTCAACAGGAAATGGAGATACAGTAAGTGGTGGAGAAGAAAAGAATAGAATGCAAAAAGCCCCTTTTTTTCAGGATTTTACGTGTTCAAATAATTAATGAACGATGCCGGATAAATCAGCCACACCTCCCCATTCACCACCACACCCATGCTCCTTACATTCTCTGTATCACTGACCATCACATTTTTTGATCTTTCTTCCCCCACCCCACCCCCACCAGGGCCACTTGTCACTTTCCAGAGTACTTATCCTGGTCCGGCCATTATCACATTTTGCTTTCTTAAAGTCACCATTAGCATCTCCTTTAGCCAGTACAACCACCATTAACAACCCTTTGACCTTTTGTTGATGACATCTTTTGCCATCTCTCCTTTGCCTCCACCTATCACTGGCCTTTTATCCAGCTTCATCTGTCCCACCCCTCCTTAATCAGTATATATTTCACCACATTTCTACCTCCCTTTAAATCTGAAGAGTCATACGGACTCGAAGCATTATCTGTCTCTCTCTCCACAGATGCTGTCAGACCTGCTGAGTTTTTCCAGCATTTTTTGTTTTCGTTTCAGATTTCCAGCATCCGCAGTATTTTGCCTTTATCACAATTTTCCTGTTTTTGACAACACAAAGATAAAAGCAACCAGAAAATGCTCATTGAAATCCAAATTTATATATTCAAATATTACGTTCTGCAAACAGAAATAAGCTTTGTGCATTTCCTTAGTGCTTCTTCCATGTGCCTTTGCCTCTCATGGGTCTCCTATAGTGCCTCTCCAGTGGTTGCAGCATTCAATTGAGAAGACTGCAGATGGCCTTGCAGGACGGACTTGAGCAGATCTGGGCCTTGAAAGCTTGGCTTCAGAAAGCACCATCTTGATTTGGCCTGCAGCAGTCTAGGCTGGCTAACTGACAAGCAACAACAAGAGTACTGGAGAAATGGCAGGGGCGGGGGGACAAATGTCAACTAAAGAGAGGACAGCAGTTTCATGCTCCATAATGCCGTCGCCACTCTGCCAAGGAGGCACCTCCCCAGTTCTGGAGAACAGAATAATTGGCTGCTGTGTAATCCTGCAAGCTCCCTTGAGCATTGATATCTGCAGGCATGATGGCAGCAGTCTGAGTGTGCATGGCAACAAGCTACACTTGCAAGATTTCAGTCTGAGCTTCTACTTCAGACTCAGATGATGGGTGACTTCTGATGGGCTACAATGGAAACTGAGACACTGGCCATCAGACCCAACATCATATTGGGTCTACAAGTGTCCTCATAGAGCTGGTCACCACTTCCACCCTGGAAAGGATGCCCATTTGTACACTGGTATTCAGATCCGTGGTGGCAGCAGTCTGTGCTTCAAATGCATGTTCAGGACTTTGGAAGCTGCATATGTTGCAATGGATGCTGAGGCATTGACCATCAGATGCTGCATCGCACTAAAGAACAGGGTCCAAGTTCTGCACTAAGCCTGTACCATATTGGTGCTGGATTCCTTTCTGCTCCTGAACACTGACCCCTGGCAGTCATTCCAGCACACCAAGCATTTGGTGTATACATCCATTAGGATTTTTCTGTGGTTTGTCCCATCAAAGTCCTCATCTGAATCCTCTGGAGCAGAACTAATGTGTTAACCTCACCCTCTGGAGAGCTGACAGCTGTGCTGTCCTTTTGCCCTTCCTCCCTTGCATACTTATGCCTGGTGTCTCACCACATGGAGATCCCTCGTCTGCTCTAAAATATGTGAAGGATCAGTATCTGAACTGGTGGCTGCGATTCTAAGATTGAGTGACTGTGTCTCTTTATCTTCACTGTCTTCTTCCTCTTCCTCCACTGCTTCAGCAAGTTGTACTTTTTGGATATTTAAAATTAAAAAAGAACAAGGGTAGGATTGTGTTGAAGGAAGAGGACAACCAAACAAGTTTGTGGTTTTATCCTCTGCAACCTTTGCCTCAGAAGATGAAGAAGAAGTTATGAGAAATGGAGGATTAGGTATATGGATACCATGTCATCGTTAATTGTTATAGCACCAGCAGTGACCATGGCCTCAGTGATGCCCTTTCCATGATGGCCAGTACTCTCTCCCCCCCGGGTGCTATTATGTGTAGGTGCACTTCTCCTTCAGTGCTTTGCTGTTGCTTGCTGTTATGCATTATTTCCTTTTGCAGGAAAGCGGGAAGTGCATCAGTGTGTGTCGTGCAATCTATTTTAATGATGTGACTGTCAGAGTTGAATAGTTGCCAGTGTGTGGCAGCTGTAAATTGTGGGTTTGAGACATGCAGCACTGTTAAAATGTCTGAGAGTGAGGTAAAGCATATGAAATTTAGGATTGAGTCTGGATTCATAGGGATTATTGATAGTGTGGGGATATAGTGAATTGAACAGTCCATGAACCTTTTTGTGTAGGTTGCTGGGATATGCCATTTGAAGATGAAGTCACTCACTTTAAAAACTCATGTGGGATCTCAAACCCCTTCCTGTATTGCATCCACGTTTGATGAGCAATACTCTTAACATTGACATCTTGCTTGTTCCCAATGCCTCCTGAGCATGCATCTAGAGGGCCTCCTGCCTCCTGCAAATACTGGACATCTCTTCTCTTTTCCACCTCTTCCACCGATCCCTCCAGTGCAGTGTCTGAAAAACTGGGTGCTTGCTCTCTCTCATGTTCAGCCACTGCTCAAAGTATCACAGTATTGATTATAGTTTTGAAAAAAAGTCCAATCATTCCTTACAGTCACAATTCACGTCTACTTTAAGAGTTGCAGACTACCTTTAAGTGGCACTAAACACTTGTGTGTCATAATGCATAATAAATCTTTGAAGACATATTTTTAAAAATAAATAAACTGGGAACTTAAGATAGTCCCTCAGAGCTACCAGAAAGTTTTCGTGGATGTTTTTTTTAGAATTCGTTAATAGGTTGTGGGCATCACTGGGTAGGCCAGCATTTATTGCACATCCCTAATTGCCCTTGTTCAGATCAACCATATTCCTGTGGGTCTGGAGTCACATGTAGTCCAGACCAAGTAAGGACATTAGTGAACCAAATGGATTTTTACAACAATGGTTTCATGGTCATCACCAGACTTTTAATTCCAGATTTTTATTGAATTCAAATTTTACCACCTGCCATGGTGGGATTCAAACCCCAGTCCCCAGACCAATACCCTGGGTCTCTGAAATATTAGTCCAGTGACGGTACCACAATGCTACTGCCATCTTATCTCTCAATAGGACAAAAAGGACAAAGATACCCTTTCTGATATTGGCTCACTGTGGTTTCAGCCAGGAGATAAATTAAACTCCATTGACACATTCATTGTAAAAATGCAATTTTGCCTTGTCAAATCTAAAGGCTTTTGCCACCTAAAAACAAAATGTCATGGGAGAAGACTTCAGACTGTTAGTTAAAATACCACAATCCCTTATTTGGGACCATGACTTGGCACTGATGTGAGGTCACATGATACAGTGGCCATCTTGACACCCTACTAAAGATGCTGCAGAAAATTCAAGCTGCTTTTTAGAGGAATCTTCAGTGATGCAGACAGAATTCCTTCACAGGAAGAGAGAGAGAGAGAGAATGCGAGAGAGAGAGAGAGAGGGAGGGAGAGAGAGAAAGCCACTGACCTTTGGAGCCAGTTAAGCAGCAAAGTAACTATCTAGAATAACTTGAAAGAGAAATCAAGGCCATCTCTCTCCTGTAACATGTTCCTTCTTTAAGCCAACCTGTGAAAACAGCCTCCAGGTAGGTCAATCTAGTAACCATCACAACTTCTCTCTGCATTTTCCAGACCTTCACTTCAGCTAAAGTAACAACTTGACCATGAAACATCAGGCCTGCACTGTAGTAGAGAGGGAGTTAAATTACATTTTTATAATTTCTGTTTTACCTTCAACTGTATGTATCTAGATTGTGTACGTGTGTTAGTGTGGTTGAGTCATGTGAGATGTGACATTTCCGTTAAC
The DNA here is from genome assembly GCF_017639515.1 of Carcharodon carcharias. Classification (NCBI taxonomy): domain Eukaryota; kingdom Metazoa; phylum Chordata; class Chondrichthyes; order Lamniformes; family Lamnidae; genus Carcharodon; species Carcharodon carcharias. The sequence continues at coordinate 106,635,873 of NC_054472.1, forward strand.
TTCTGGGGTAAGTGAGTGAGAAATAAAATAACCTTCTTCATTTTTAAAAATACAAAGTCTTGCTCCTGGATTATTTAAATTAACTTAATCATTCTGAGAGTAAGAAATTGCACACATCCATATACAAATATATGTGATCATGGGAAATAGCATGAAAGAATATAAAAAACAGCAAAGAATGACAAAAAGATTAAAAAGGAGGGAAAAATTAGAGTGTGAGAGAAAGTTAGCTAGCAATATAAACATGGGTAGTAAGAGTTTCTATAGATATTTGAATAAGAAAAGTTAACAAAGTGAGCATTGGTCCTATAGAGAGTGCATCTGGGGAATTGACAACAGAAAGTAGGGAGATGGCAGATGAATTAAATGGGTATTTTGCTTCAGTCTTCACTATAGCGGACGCAAGTAACATTCTGGAAATAGCTGTAAATCAGGAAATCGAAGGGAGGGAGGAACTCAGGAAAATTACAATCACCAGGGAAGTGATATTGAGCAAATTGTTGGGGCTGTGGGCTGATAAATCCCTGGGTTCTGATGGACTTCACCCTAAGGTCTTGCAAGAAATGGCTAGTAAGATAGTTGATGCATTGGTTTTAATTTTCCAAAATTCCCTCGATTCAGGGAAGGTTCCATTAGATTGGAAATAGTGAATGTAACTCCTTTATTCAAAATGGGAGGGAGACAGAAAGCAAAAAAATACAGGCCAGGTAGCCTATCTGTCATAGGGAAATGCTAGAAGTTATTATTAAAGATATTATAGCAGAGCACTTCAAAAACTTTAAGGCAATCAGGCAATGCCAACATAGTTTTGTGAAAGGGAAATCATGTTTAACCAATTTATTGGAGTTTGTTGAAGGAGTCACATGTGCTGTGGATAAAGAGGAATGGATGGGTGTACTGTACTTAGATTTCCAGAAAGCATTTGATAAAGTGCCCCATCAAAGGCTATTGCAGAAAATAAAAGCTCATGGTGTAAGGGGTAACATATTGGCATGGACAGAAGATTAGCTAGCCAACAGGATACAGGCGCAGGCATAAATAGGTCTTTTTCTTGTTGGTAGGATGTGACAAATGCTGTGCCACAGGGATCAGTGCTGGGACCTCAAATTTTTGCAATTTATATAAATGACTTGGATGAAGGGACCGAAGGAATGGTGGCCAAATTTGCTGATGACACAAAGATAGGTAGGAAAGTAAATTATGAAGAGGACTTAAGGAGGCTACAAAGGGACTTAGATAGGTTGAGTCAGTGGGCAAAGACCTGGCAAAAGGACTATAATGTGGGCAAATGTGAAATTGTCCATTTTGGCAGGAAGAATAAAAAAGAAGCTTATTATCGAAATGGTGAGAGATTGCAGAGCTCTGGGATTCAAAGGGATCTGGGTGTCCTAATGCATGAATCACAAAATGCAGATACAGCAAGTTGTTAGGAAAGCTAATAGAATGTTATCATTTATTGTGAGGGGACTTGGTCACAACAGGAGACTTCCAGGGGGCAGCTTAAATGCTTTAAGGATGTTCACAAAGCTCCCCTGAAGTGATCTAACATGCCCGCTGACTCATGGGAGTGCCTGACTTGTGGTCGACCAAATTGGAGAAGGTTTGTTCTGAGAGGCATTGAAAACATTGAGAAACTTCTTCGGAGAGCACGCAGAGGTGAAGTCGAGACTTCGGAGAGAGTTCACAAACCTCCAAACTCCTCACCTATCTGACCCTTGAAGCAGCATCTGCCCTTCATGGGGCAGAGCTTGCACATCACGCATTGGATTTGTCAGCCTTCACAGAATCCTTCGAACTGGAGTGGAAGCAAGTCATCGATCTCGAGGGACTGCCTCAGAAGAAAATTGCCTGCAAAATTGTATATAGTGATGTTTATCGGTATCCCTATATGTAATAAATAACTTATGAGTTTTCTGTGCAATTTCTTTGAATTTATCAATACTGTGCACGTAGGCCAGGTTACTTGTGAATGATTGTATTTTTGAAAAGGTAGTTTTAGAATCTAAGCATTTTAGAATGTAACCCATTCAGTAATTATAAAATAATCATGTTTGTGTTTTAAATTTCTCTGAAGCAGCTCTGTGCTTCAGGGAGATTATGCAGCGCTCACTCGCACGCATGCGCAAAGCTCGTGCTCAGCCGGATTGTACTCCCCCACCCTGCTCAGCGCTGCCACTCACGTTTCACGCTGGGCAGGCCTTATTTGGCAGGCCTCACCAGCGTGAAATCGTGGTGCGATGTTGATTGAGAGCGGCGGTCAGCTTCCCAACTGCCTCTGTCGAGCACCCCCGCCAAGGGCAAAATTCTGCCCATGAGGTTGATCAGCAAACTGTAACTGATCAATATGTGGAACAAAAGGATCTGAAAGATGTTTTTTTAATGCACTTCATGACTATCACTCTAAGAGCCATAATTTCATTTCATGTCAAGGGCTATAATTTCAATCAATGTTCAAAGTAAACTAGCTGCAACTACATTGAACTGCGATTAAAAAAACAGCCAAATCAAGCTTTTAGCCACTGGCACACATCATTGAAATGAAACAGAGAAGATTAATCTTTTTGAGTATTGAGTGTCCTTTGGAACTTGCATGGTTGTTAACTGCTAAAAATTAAGTCTTGTTCACTAGCTACACTTAGGAATTCCGCAACAGGCTGTAACATGGAGCAACAAAACGCAGGTCTGCATTTGTGACTGCCCACACAGAAAGCACCAGGTTTCAATCATGCCACTGTGGGCAGTTGCTAAGTAGAGACCAGGCATTTCCCCTCCAGAAAATGAAAGAACAAAACATAGATCAATCATTCTGTTATAGAATATTCTTTAAGAACTTTCATTTGCTGTACAGAACTTTACTTCCTAATAGTATGTCATAGAGTCATAGAGGTCTACAGGTCAGATAAAGGCCCTTTGGCTTATCGAGTCTGTGCCGGTCAAACAAGTACCTAACTATTCTAATCCCATTTTCCAGTACTAGGCCCATAGCTTTGTGTGCCATGGCATCGCAAGTGCACATCCAAATACTTCTTAAATGTTACGAGGGTTTCTGCCTCCACCACCCTCGCAGGCAGTGAGTTCCAGATTCTCACCACCCTCTGGGTAAAAAAATCTTCCCTCACATCCCCTCTAAACCTCCTGCTCCTTACCTTAAATCTATGCTCCCTGGTTATTGATCCCTCCACCAAGGGGAAAAGTTCCTTCCTGTCTACCCTATCTATACTCCTCATAATTTTATACACCTCAATCATGTCCCCCCTCAATCTCCTCTGCTCCAAGGAAAATAACCCCAGTCTATGCAATCCCTCCTCATAATTAAAACTCTCCAGCCCAGGCAACATCCTGGTAAATCTCCTCTGCACTCTCCCTAGTGCAATCACATCCTTCCTATTATGCAGATTCCAGAACTGTATGCAATTTGCATTTTCTTCGGTGAGAGCAATAAAATGAGAGGGACCAATTCAGAATTTCTGTCTAGCTAATATTTCCAAGATGGTCAAGCCATGAACCCAGAGCCACAAGAGCTTGTTTTCCAGTGTGGATTTAGTTTACACCCTTTCCATCTATCAGAGACTACTGGAGTGTGAAAGGCAGAGTTAAGCCTCAGCGTCAGTGTCAGAAACTTGAGTCTTTTCAGCAGGGAACATTTGAGATTGAGCAACAATTAACAGCATTTAGTAGCAGCAGAGGATAAAGGTTTTCCAGGTTGTCCTTTCTGGAATGTAGTTACCAAGAAGCAGTGTCAGACAGTTTAGAAGGCAGACAATGTAGAAGAAGAAGATTGGGTGACCGTCTCCTTTTGCAAAAGAAGATAGGACTTGTTGGTTCAGGAAGACCCTGAATTATTGGAACTGCTCAATTGACACAATGGGCAAGATTTTCTCAATGCCTTTGGGATCCCAACTTTGGGACCAACAGGAGTTACACTGAAGCACTGATTAATAAGGAGGCAAAGGGCTTAGCTGAAATAAGTAATGAGAATATATTATCTGAGGAGAAAGGGAATGAAATGTGTGAGGGGTAATGAGAGCGAGAAATACTCGACTAATAGAATCGAAAGAATTAATTAAGAAATCCAGGAAAAATAATGAGGGTCAGTGTTCCAAAATGTTGGAGTGGGATTGAGTGGTATGTATGTGACTGCACTAAATTTTCAAACAATTGGAGCTTATAAGATTGATGATATTGCAGGGATGCAATATAATAATTATAATGGAGTCATGACTTGAGTTTAGCCAGTACAATGAACGTAATATTCTTGGTTATAATACTTTCAGGATTGATGGGAAATGATAGATGGATGTGGGGTATCAAATGTTAGTATCGGATTCTATCTTTGTGCTAGACCATGAGAATACCCAGGGGTAGTGTTAAAACATAAAATCCATGTGGATAAAGTTAAGGACTAGGCAAGAAAATGTTACAATTCTTAGAGCTGCATTTAATGCTGCAGTGGTCGCCTGGTCCAACAGCTGGGAATCAGGTAGCAGCCTCGCCACGGCCATTTCCAGGAGTCCTGACGGGATTAAATGCCTATTGGGCAGTTAACTGCATCTGCTTTCAGGGCTCCTGTGCCTTTAATATCAAGAAACATTCAGAGCCATTCAGATGGCTGACAGCTCTTCAGTCCCAGCAGTACCACTGAGAGCGGTGGCCACTGTTGGAATTGCAAGAGGCCCAGGAGCAAGAGCATCGGTGGAGGCTCCAGAAGAGAGTTGAGTAGGGCAGACTCGCCGAGGGCAGTCAGGCAGAACCTGGTGGGTGGAGCTCATTGTGAATCACAGGGTGTGCTCTTCCAGAGGGATTGGCACTTGCTACTTGAGGCACAGGGTGCCTGATCAGAAAATTCTCCCCTCAGACTTGGTTGGAAGCTGCTTGTGCTGCAAGGAAAATGTTGAAAAGTGCCTTTGGTTTTAACTCTTTGTGCAATGCCACTGCACACTGACATAGATTTTTAATATAAGGACAGGCTGTGGGAGAGACTGGTAAAGAAGTCATGCAGCAGAGCCTGGGAAAAAAAAATCATCAGGAATTGTTGAAGGATCACTATCACCAGCCTTATGACACTCAGTTCCTCCATTGCAAAGTTACAGTGATAATCATGGGCACGTAATAAAAATACAAGCAAAAATCTAACATACCTTAGTGTGAATTACATCGGAAACTTCACTGACCCATTCTTCAGCAGCATTGTGGTTTACTTGCCATTCATTAACATTTGAGTGAGCGGCTCAAACTAACCACAGTGTCAGTGGGGAGAAAATTACTTTTTTTAAAGTTCCTGTCCTGTTATGCTGCAGAAATGCTGAAGAAGTCCCCAGTAACTGGTTTCATTAACATGTAAGATCAAACACCAAAAAACTGATTTCCTATTGAGTGAATTTTGTGTGGGGGAGCGGAGTTAAACGCTGAGGTCTACAAAGGGCACCTGTTCAGTGTGAGTCACTGAAGTTGGTCACAATAATTTGGCTCAGAATTTGCTGTCAAAAAATGGTGGGCTGCTATCACTCACTATTAGTTATGTGACATTGAGTTCACCATTATAATCCACACTTCCTTCTCAGTCTTTGCCGTGTTCATTTTACAGTGTTTCAATCTGATTGGTTAAGGAAATGCATTTGTTCACTCAGATCCCAGAAGCTCTGCACCATGCCATTTCCATATCTCATTCCAGCAACATGCAACAGAAAATATCATTGCTATTAACAGGTCCGACAAGTTTAACGAACAGTGGGTATGGTTCATTGCCCTGCCACAGGGAAATTCTAGACCATTGTCCAGTGAAGGGCTGAGTCTGTAATCTGTAAAAAGTGAAAACCTTGTAACAATGGAAAATATGCATTCAGCAGTGAAGAATCCTACACGGCAGATTTACACCAATGTTGTTTGGTCATGTACAAATTAAGATGAGTAAAAAGAGAATATTTGCTCAGTGAGGCTTTCAATATTTTTAACTCTTTTATCTAAATATGCACTTGACACATGTTCCTATGCAAAATATGCAAGCCTGAGAAATAAGCTTTGTCCTTTCAAATCTCACTTCAGAAAATGCAACATTCCAATGTACATGGAGCTGTAGTTGATGAAAGTAATCAGTCATTTTGTTACCTTTTGGCTGCCCAGTGATGTCAGTAGGTCATCAGTCTGCCAGCATTCCCAAGCAGCATTACCTACTAGAGAATAGACTTCAATACGTTGACAATTCGTTTAATCTGTCAAATTGGTTATTGCAAATTTACCAGTAAATAATTTCACTACTCTAAAAGACAACAATGTGATATTTGAAACAAAAACAGAATTACCTGGAAAAACTCAGCAGGTCTGGCAGCATCGGCGGAGAAGAAAAGAGTTGACGTTTCGAGTCCTCATGACCCTTCAACAGATCTAGGTGAATCCAAGGAGAGGGGTGAAATATAAGCTGGTTTAAGGTGTGGGGGGGGGGGGGGGGTGGTGGAGTTGAGTAGGGGGAGAGAAGTGGAAGGGGGTGGTGTGGTTGTAGGGACAAGCAAGCAGTGATAGGAGCAGATCATCAAAAGATGTCACAGACAAAAGAACAAAAGAATAGAGGTATTGAAGTTGGTGATATTATTTAAACGAATGTGCTAATTAAGAATGGATGGTAGGGCACTCAAGGTATAGCCTTAGTGGGGGTGGGGGAGCATAAAAGATTTAAAAATATTTAAAAATAATGGAAATAGATGGGAAAAGAAAAATCTATATAAATTATTGGAAAAAACAAAAAGAAGGGGGAAGAAACAGAATGGGGGTGGGGATGGAGGAGGGAGTTCAAGACCTAAAGTTGTTGAATTCAATATTCAGTCCGGAAGGCTGTAAAGTGCCTAGTCGGAAGGTGAGGTGCTGTTCCTCCAGTTTGCGTTCAACACCTCTGTGTTTTATATTTCACCCCTCTCCTTGGATTCACCTAGTTCTGTTGAAGGGTCGTGAGGACTCGAAATGTCAACTCTTTTCTTCTCCGCTGATGCTGCCAGACCTGCTGAGTTTTTCCAGGTAATTCTGTTTTTGTTTTGGATTTCCAGCATCCGCAGTTTTTTGTTTTTATCAATGTGTTATTTGAGTTAACTTTTTCCACTGAACAGTACATGTGTCTTGATAGTGATGCGATGGCTGCAATGGATTGTTAAATCTGTTCCTGGTATTTTACTTCCTACCTTTCCAGTGCAAATGTATTGAACTATTTCAGCCAGCGTTATTGCATAATAGCATTAGCGACAAGATGAGATTAATTTGTGGATAAAGCAACTGATGAGTAGGGTAAAACTCTTTCGGCAGCTGCTTCTAACTATCTAGTTCCACCTAGTCTAGGATTACATGGAAGAAATTACTGCACGGAGGTAATTCCTGTATAACAATGAGATAATTACACTAGGAATTCCAGGTATGGACTGAAAAAATGGTGAACTTTTGTCAGTTCAATCACAATCTTTATATTTTTGATTGATTGGTTGATTGGTTTCTCCATCGTTATTATCTGTTAATTTAAAACTAAACGATTCATATTAGTACATTCCTTTGACCTGGAAGTGGGTATTCTATAGTTTATAGTCATTTGGTACTGCAGGTTGTGAGCACATAAATGAACATACATTAAAAGAGCTACATGGTTTAGATATTCAAATCTATAAGGAAGTGATGGAGTGTGACAATGTCTTGAAAGAACACGATTGAAATTCAGGTCTTCTGTTGCACATTTTAAATATTTTATGTGGAAAATTTCCACACAAAATTGTCAAAATTGAAACAATAAACCCTAAATTACTTACAAGTGTTATGACGTGGCAGATGATGTGTGCCAGGCAGATCGAATCCATAAGGGAAACTTGGTTGTGCTATCACAACGGTTTTGCAATCTGTATTTATTATGAGAAGTTGTGTGCACTGAATTCAGAAGTAATAAGTCTACCAAGACCTTTAGAGAGTCTAAAAACTTAAATTAAAATATGTATTAACAAAATTAAAGATTTCAAGCAAATACATAAGACTACAATTGCTTAGTACTATAATAACTCCTAAACTTCTAATTAACCTGACCCCCCAGTTACACCCCCTTTAAAGGTAACAGTCCAAAATAGATTTTAGATTCAAAAGAGAACCAGCAAGTTAACACAGTAACCACTTGACAGTAGAATTCCAAATGGCTTTCCCCCCACTTCAACTTCATTACATAGCAGATTTATGCACAAATTGCTGGAAGCTTAATTAAGGCTATTTCACACAATCCTGCTAGATCTTACATGGCCTTCTCCCACATAGTCTTTCATTCTCCTTTATATATGTTTCTCTTTTTTTAATATGTACATTCTATTATTCCTGTCTTTGAAACTGTTTCTTCCTCATAATATAAAAACTTTCATGTTGCCAATATTGTCAGAAGCCTTCTGGAAAAATAAACACATTCCTTGGCCTTGCTTATCTGGCTAGTTGTAAGCAGACAAAAATCCATTTGAAAGCCAACAATCCCTTCATTTATCTAAAAAAGCAAATCCCCTTCACACCTTACATGCTAAGATAGCATTCGTGTTTACTCATTAGCATGTAAAGCATATAACTTCTTTTGGTGATTTCAAGCTTGCAGTCTACTTGACTCCAGATGTAACTAAATCACACAGAGAGACCCAACTATACTATCCCCATAAACCTACACAGAGAAAAATGATATGAAAATTATTATACTTTTGTCACACAAGTAATATTATTTAAGAAAGACATACAGGGGTAGACATTTCCTGTCCCATGGACTTCTTTGTCACTAAAATTGAGAACATTCAACCAGATGCATCTGCCATTTCTCTCCTTTCCACTAATCCACCAGACCAAACTTGTTGTAAGGCTTCCCCTTGCCCTATCCCTGAACTCACATCTTTCTCTAGCTTTTCTCCTCTCTCCCCTTATGCCTTCACAAGTGAAACTTGTCCATGAAACCCACATCCTGCTCCTTCAGCCCTATTCCCACTAAACTGCTGACCGGCCAACTTTTCTCCTGGCTACCATGTTAGTCAATATTGTTAACGGTTTTGTTTCTTCAGGTACTATTCCCCTCACTTTCAAACCAGCCATTATCACCCCTATCCTCAAATAAACTTTGACTCCAGCCTCCTTGCAAACCACTTTCCCGTCTCCAAACTCCCTTTTCTCTCCAAAGCTCTTGAATTTATTGTCACCTCTCAAATCTGCCTCCATCTTTCCCAAAACTCCATGTTTGAATGCCTCCAATCAGGATTCTGCACCACCACTGTCCTGAAACTGCTCTTATCAAAGTCACAAATGGCTTGATATGTGACTGTGACAAAGGTAAGCCTTCCGCCCTTATTCTACTTGACCTGCCTTCAGCCTTTGATATGGTTGACCGCAACTGGGAGAGTTGAACACGGATTTGGGAGGTTGACCACATCATCCTCCTCCAATGCCCCTCCATCCTTGTCCAGCTGGATGGTACACTGCATCTGTCTGGTTCAATTCTTATCTATCTAATTGTAGCCAGTGAATCACTTGCAATGACTTTTCTTCCTGTTCCTGCACCTTTACCTCTGGTGTCTCCCAATGATCTTCCTTTTCCTCTCATATTTTTTATCTATATGCTGCTCCTTGGGGGCTTTATCAGACAACACAACATCGGTTTCCACATGTGCACTGATAATACCCAGCTCTACCTCGTCACCATTTCTCTTGACTTCTGCAATATCTCTTAAACAGTCATACTGCTTGTCCAAAATCCATTCCAGATGAGGAGAAATTTCCTAAATATTGGGAAGACCAAAGCCATTGAGTTTGGTTCCTGTGACAAAATCCATTTCCTAGCCATCAACTTCATCTCTCTCCCTGATAATTGTTGGAGGCTGAATGGGATAGTTCACAACCTTGGTGTCATATTTGTTTTTTATTGATATATGGGACATGGGCATCGCTGGCAAGGCCAGCATTTATTGCCTATCCCTAACTGTCCTTGAGAAGATGGTGGTGGGCTGCCTTCTTGAACCGCAGCAGCCCATGTGGTGTTGGTACACCCATAGTGCTGTTAGGGAGGGAGTTCCAGGATTTTGACCCAGTGACAATGAAGGAACGGCGATATATTTCCAAGTCAGGGTGGTGAGCGGTTGCAGGGGATCTTCCAGGTGGTGGCGTTCTCATGTGCCCTGTCCTTATAGATGGTAGCGGTCGTGGATTTGGAAGGTGCTGTCCTGGAAATGAGCTTCCAACTACATGTCAGCACCATGAATGTGACCACCTATTTCCATCTCTGTAACATACCCAACTTTGCCCCTGTCTCAGCTCATCTGCTGCTGAAACCCTTATTCATGCTTCATTAACTCTAGACTTGACTATTCTAGTGCACTCCTGGCCGGCCTCCCATTTTGTACTCTCCCTAAACTTGAAATCATTCAAAATTCTGCTACCGTGTGCTAATTTGAACCAAGTTCCATCCACCTGCGTGCTGATCTATATTCGCTCCCAGTTAAGTAACACATCAATTTTAAAATTCTCATCCTTATTTTCAAATCCCTCCGTGGCCTCACCACTCCCTAACTCTATAATTTCCACTAGCCCACAAACTGCAAAGATATCTGCCCTCCTCTAATTCTGGCTTCTTCCCCATCTTTGATTTTTATTGACCCCAACAATTTTGTCAGTGCCTTCTGCTGCCAGGGTGCGAAGCTCTGGAATTCCCTTAAAACCTCTCTAGCTCTCCACCTCTCTCCTCCTTTGACATTCCTTAAAGCCTATCACATTTACCAAATGTTTGGTCACCAGTCCTAACATCTCCTTTTGAAGTTCGGTGTCAACATTTATTCAATAATCCTCCCGTGAAATGCCTTGGGATGTTTTATTATGTCAAAGCCACTATATAAATGCAAGTTTTTGTTGTTGTTCCTGGATCATTGGATCGCTTTTTTTTGTAATGAATACAAGAAAATCATGTGGCGTCGCATGCAAGCTCTTATGAGATCTCACTCAATTTGCAACTAACTTTTGATTTGCAATTCTTCAAACTGCTGCTATGGCGTTAAATCCAACTCATACGTGTCCACTTAACACATGACAGATCACACTAGTGCATTTAGAGCACTCCATGAAGCAATACTCACAGCCTATGCATACAAATTGCATGGAGCTAATTTTAACTAAACCCACCTGACAGGAACCAGGTTATGAAAGGATGGGGACAATTAAAATAATGCATTTCAGTTATTAACCAATACCCTTTCCTTCTTGTTATGCCCCAATATTAAACTTCCCTCTGCAGCAAGACATCCCCAGGATGAACGTGGGGTCCTACTTTAAATATACAGATTGGGGCTGATGATACCATCTGCAATTTTCAACTGAATTGGCTCCTGCCTCAGGAAAATCTGTCCTGAACCAGATCACGGGTTAGAATATGCCCAAGAAGTAAGTAAGTGTTGAGCCTCCATTGTAGTGGGCTACCCCCCCCCCACCCCCGCCCCCCCACCAATAGTAACTACTTCCCTGCGATAGCAATAAGACCTGTAAGTAAGAAATGATAAGCTGCCATTTCAAGTGGAAACATCCAAAGGTCCTATAGAATGCTGGCTTGGTTGCTGAGCCCCTAAAGAAACAGACTGCATCATGTATGGCACATGCTGTGGTCAGCACCTGCATGCCATCTGACAAATTGAACCATTAGGCACTCATTTCACATATGTAAAACAGATGCATTGTGTTCCAGTTTCTAGGCTATTCCCTTGTAACATTCATAATGAAGCCATCTGGTGAAACAGATGTTTGGCCATCTGTTTCTGTTGATGCAGTTCACCGGTGGCCTCATTATGAATGTTTTGCTGACCTCCAAGGCTCACTAATGGATTAGCTCAATAGTGGTCTATTTTCACAGGTTCGAAATGGAGTGTTTGCTTTGATTTATTGACATTTTACGAGGTTATATAAAGTGCTTTTTTTAACTCTTTCTTTCAATTCTTGTATGTTTATTTGGGCAAAATTAAGAGGTGTGAAGTGAGCTAACAACGATACTACAATGTCTTTGTCTGATTAACACTTTTAAGGGAAGTTTTTTTTCAAAACAGGTTTATGAATTGGTGTTTTTTTAAGTGCATTGAAAGACTTATCATTGTTATTATGTGGCTCATTGGTTCTAGAGTGCATACTGGCTGAGTGGTCATGGAGGATGCAGGGGGCCATGGAAGTGAATGGGGTCATTGAGGGCATGGAAGGAGCATGGAGGAGGCATTGATAGGATTGTTTAAATATACTTTTTTAAAGGTTCGTGAATCCAGGCTATGATTCACGACTCAGCAGCTTTGACAGCATCTGTGGGGAGAAAGACAGAGTTAACGTTTCGAGTCCGTATAATAAGGACTTGAAACGTTAACTCTGTCTTTCTCTTTGCAGGTGCTGTCAGATTTGCTGAGTTTTTCCAGCAATTTTTGTTTTTGTTTCAGATTTCCAGCATGCATCCGCAGTATTTTGCTTTTATCTGATTCACGACTCCTCTGAGGGACTGTGAAGCATGTATCCTTAAGGATTAGGAAAACTTTGTCTATCATTTACCTTTATTTGGAGATGTGTTATAAAATATTGCTTAAAGTAAATGGTGGTAAATGAAACTACCCATTCCAACTGAGATTCTGGCTGATGTTATAATCCCAGGGGCCCCCATTGGAGCACCTTATTCGAGTCTGGTTGTAGAAATTTTTGATATGGAATGTAGCTGGGGCCTCAATGCCGTTTTAAAATTCAGCTGGGGAGATCATTCTTCATCATTCCAACTGATGGTCAAGCTGAAGTAGAGCTCCTGGGAAGGAAGGCAGACAAATCTCTAGGCAGCCTGCTCAGGACCTGGGCTGGGAGGCTTGATCAGTTCTGGAAGTCAGGCCTCCTTCATATTCTGTTGCCCATCTAAAACAGGCATCTAAGAGGCAAGGTACTAGTTTTTTTATTCATTTACGGGATGTGGGCTTCGCTGGCTGGATCAGCATTTATTGCCCATCCCTAGTTGCCCTTGAGAAGGTAGTGGTGAACTGCAGTCCGTGTGGTGGTGGGTACACCCACAGTGCTGTTAGGAAGAGAGTTCCAGGATTTTGACCCAGCAACAGTGAAGGAACAGTGATGCATTTCCAAGTCAGCACGGTGAGTGACTTGGAGGGGAACTTCCAGGTGGCGGTGTTCCCATCTATCTGCTGCCCTTGTCCTTCTAGATGGTAGTAGTCATGGGTTTGGAAGGTGCTGACTAAGGAGCCTTGGTGAATTCCTGCAGTGCATCTTGTAGATGTTACATACTGCTGCTACTGAGCATTAGTGGTGGAGGGAGTGATTGTTTGTGGATGTGGTACAAATGAAGTGGGCTGCTTTGTCTTGGGCGGTGTCAAGCTTCTTGAATGTTGTGGCAGTTACACTCATCCAGACACATTCCATCACATGCCTGACTTGTGTCTTGTAGATGGTGGACAGGCTTTAGGGAGTCAGGAGGCGAGTTACTCATCAAAGGGTTCCTAGCCTCTGACCTGCTCTTTTAGCCACAGTATTTATATGGCTAGCCCAGTTCAGTTTCTGGTCAATGGTAACCCCCAGGATGTTGATAGTGGGGGATTCAGTGATGGTAATGCTATTGAACATCATGGGGTGATGCTTAGATTCTTCCTTGTTGGAGATGGTTATTGCTTGGCACTTGTGTGGCGCAAATGTTACTTGTCGCTTGTCCACCCAAGCCTGGATATTGTCTGGGCCCTGTTGCATTTGGATATGGATTGCCTCAGTATCTGAGCATTCGTGAATTTACTAAGTAGGGAACATGTAGCAGATGTTCTACTCAGTAAGTAATTCAAAACTAAGTAGTGGGACTTCAGTTTGCGTAACTTTATAGGGTTCCTGACTGAGTGAGGCAGGTGCCTAGCATTATGATCCTAGATCAGACGCCCCAAATTTGTTTACGGTCCTGGATGAGACCCCCAAATTTCATTACGATCTGGTTAGGGAACCAATAACCTTTTTTTTGTTGAAGTAGATGAAATTTGAAATCCTAGTCACTCACTAAGAGAATAAAGCCACAAGATTCCTTGGTTTTAAACAAACAGAAGAAATTTTACTATACAAAAGTCAGCAAAGCAAACAATTAACAACCATCTATATACTCTAACATCCAGAATTAACATGAAGTAAACATGAATTAACAGACAAACTGTGGTTGGAAATACCCTTAGCTGCACATTAAATGGCAGGCACAACCAAGACAGGTTCCCTGACTTTCTCAGCAACTTGCCTAGAAGACAGTCTTCACTGTGAGTCACAAAATTCTTTCAAAACTCTAACATCCTTACGAGGGATTTCAGCTCCTCTTTCCCCAAGAGCTGGTTTCCAGCCGACCTCAGCTCTACTTCACCTGAGTACCATGGATAGGATCCTCACCCAAAGGGTGCAATTTTCAAATCTGCTGCCAGGCTCACCCTTCTTGGTCTTTTTTCAGCTGACCTTCTAGACGCTGTGTCCTCCAATGCTGACCAGGCTCTAAACCAGGTTCAGTCCCAGCTTCCCAGACATGCTTCTGCCAACAATTGCTTCTGGGCTTCCCCGAGCTCCAATCTCCTCAGCAACATTGAGAAATACCTGCTCCAGGGCATCGCTGAGCCTCATCTCCCCAGCAGCATGGAGTAATCCCTGCTCCTCGACTTTCTTGAGCCCCAACTCTTATCAGCATGGAGCTAATGGCAGCACTTCATCTGCATGAAGCCAATGCTCCTTTTTGTTTACTCCCCCACAGGTTGCTGTTCACTGCCCCTTGAACTCGTCTGTGTGACCTGTTAATATCTCCCAACAGGAATCTGCCCCTGTGTTGGCCAGTCTAATGTATCCAAGCTGGGTACATTCTGTACCTTAAATGTTACAAGCTCCAGTCAACCAGATGTCACCCCACAGAGATGCTAACTTACAAAAAAAAGACAAAAATCCAAAATTATGGATTCCCTCCCGCTAGCTGCCTGAAAAAATTGTGGTGCTTAAAGGACTGCTGCATGGGAATCAAGTGGTAAGGGTACTGTTTCCATTTTAACTGTTGTTCCACCCAAAAGGAGGAAGCTGGTCACCTGAAAACTGCAGAGAGACAAAATAAACTCTAGCATAGCTTGAATCAGTACTATCTGGGTGAAACTTGTCTTTGAAAAAAAAGCTGTGGCAGTTAAAAATATCTGTGCTTGCTGTGCTCCTATCCAATGCTACAAATTATCTGGGAAATTGTGGACTGGGTGCAGAAAGTGACATAAGTCAAGCAACTAAAGCACAGCTAGTACCCAAAAGAGACCAACACCTGGAAATAACACATTTGTATCAAGTTCTGCTGTCAACCATTTTAATGGAGGTGTGAACTTGTTTATTTCAAAGCAGTGTAATTTACAGGATTAAATAGCCAAAGATATTCTGTAACCAGATTGTAAATAAGGATCATGTTGCAATTATTATCATTGGACATTCCCTTGGGTAACATTTCATCATTCGTCACAAAATAAAATGCAGGACATAAAGGATTCCTTGGGGATATTCTGTAAACATGAATACATTTTTCAACAAGATTTAGGTTCGTGTGAATTAATAATGAGTACAGGCTGAACATTAATGGTTCTTTTTCAGTTATTTTCTCCTCTAAAATCACATTGCATAGTTTGGCTTCTTGTGAAGAACGCTTGATGCAATTGGCCACAAATACACTGCAATATAAGTCCTCATTCAGTTTAATTATTGAATGAATTTTGTGTTGTAGATCTTTTTATTTTGTGGCCTTGTTCATAAGTTAGCTTTACATTCACAATACTGAAATCTGGTTTTACTCGTGACACTATAAGGTATATTTTATGAACTCATAATCCCGGCATGCAAATTTGATTGCCAGGAGCACATACTGGGAGCTCAGAAGCAAGGCCAGTAAACACTGCTGGATTTTCATCTAAACAGTTGCAAAACTTTGCAAGACTCACTAACCTCTGAAATAGCTTCCAGTGGGTGGAGACCTATGCTGGGAGTACAAATTTAAAGAATATACATTCAGCCAAAGCCAGATTTCACACGATGCTTAATGTAGATTTCAGTATTGTGCTTAATATCACAGCCGGTATGCATACAGCTCTTTAATTGTCTTTTCTGAAAAAAAGGGTTCTGATCTGCAGTCCCATCTGACTGCACTTGGACATATCCTTGAAAGGACACACTCCTGCACTCTAGCGGCAGAAACAAAGGCTATGGGGCTGGAGCTGCATGGAAAGGTGTATCTTGCAAAGATGCAATCACTGTCAGCTCCTCACAAGGCAGCTGAGGTGCAGGGAGATCCTTTAACTTGAATGGGAATAGCAGGCACTCAATACAATGTGTATCAATATCTACCTAGGTTGTAGTGGTATTTTTATATTAGGCTGTAGTGGTACAGTGGCTGTCTGAGAGGAGGGCCACCCCCTGAAAAAATCTTGTCAGATGCCCCTGGCTCACCGTTTTGAAAAGCAGATACAGATAAAAATCCTACAATAGAAGTAGTCTGGAAAGGCCTTAATATAGGAAAAAAAGTTTCTTTGCAGCTGTTTAATTTTATTCATCTGGCAGCCCTGAACCTCGAGTCAAGCAAGTGTTTTTTGTTGCCATAAACGTGTTGTAAAAGGAGAAAGAAGACGTGGGAGTTCTCAAAACAGCACTGGACCTCCTCCTACCACCCCATCCTACTGGAACTGTGCAATGTGCACTGCAATGGTAGGAACCAGGGCTTGAATTGCATGCTTGTCATGTGCGCAAAGACAGTGGGCCTGGAAGCAGATGTAGAATCTGCTCCTGGGCAAGGTCACATTCTCCACATGATTTCACGCAGCATGGCCACTTAAGGCTACTTTCAGGGGGTGGCTCTCCTCCCAGACAGCCATTGTACCACTACAACCTAGGCAGGCAGATCTTGATGCACCCTTTGTATTGTGAGTGCCTGCTATTCCCATTCAAATTAAAGGATCTCCCTGCACTTCAGCTGCCTTGTGAGGAACTGACAGTGATTGCATCTTTGCACTTACATCAAAATACGCCTTTCCATGCAGCTCCAGCCCCATAGTGTTTTCTGGTTGGCCTGACAGCTTGGGCGGGGGTGTGAACGAGTCGTGCGCCAGGTCCAATGGTGTACCCCAGGACTTTAGTAACTTCAATTAAACTTCCAGTGGAAAAACAGATAGGTCCTACAACATGTAAACAAATTTGATGTTAATACTGGGGCTATTCAGCTATGAACTGATCCTGACTAAAACCTTCACTGACTCAATGTCTTTCTCTATATATTGTAGTTCTGAAATATGCCTTGAAAAGCTACAGATCCTGCCCAGCATCTGCCACTGATCCAACTAAACTTTGTGGCAGCAGTGGAAAAGATGTGGGAGGGGGGAAAAGAGTTGGGGAGAGGGTTCCCTTCAACTACTTACACAGTGAAGAAATAAAAGATAATGATGAACATTTCCCCAGCACCTTTCATGACTTCAGGGCGTCCCAGAGTGCCTCACTACTTATTGAAGTGTCATCACTGCTATAATGAGGAGAATGTGCCGGCCAGCCAATTTGCGCACAGCAAGCTCCCATTGACAACAATGTTGGATCTTTTACATCCATCTGAGAAAGTAGATGTGGTCTCAGGTTGACATCTTACCTGAACACTGGTACCACAGACAATGCAGCACTCTCTCAGCACTGTGCTGGGACTGTAAGCCCATGTGCTCAACTCTCTGGACTGGGATTTGAACCCATAACCTACTAAATTCCAGAGAGCAGAATGTGCCAAAGTGGTAGACACCCATACCGTCAAGGTTGCATCTGGTCTACCTGCTATTGCAGCAGTTCTGGACTGCCCGGCTGAGGTGGCGCAGCTAGGGCTAGTGGCTATGGTGGGGGTGAAATGAGAGAGGGGGTGCTGGGGGGGTGCAAACAACATGCGGTTGTTTCCTTGTGTAGGGAAATCCTTTTTAAAAAACTGTTTTTAATTATGTAGAGATCTGGTCATATTCCACATCCACAGCTGGGTCAGTTGGGATCCCTCCATACAGTATCTGTATGCTGGGTCATATTGAAGGTCTGGGTCATGGGGAGTCTGACATTCAGAGAGCCCCTACCCCCAGCCCAACACCACCACCACCCCCCACAACTTCTCCATATAACTACAGTGGCAATGTTCCAAATGGCCATGGATTTTCAAGGCCGATATCTTTTGTAAACGTCAGCATTCCCCATGATTTGTACAGACTGATCTATTTTGTTAGAACTTTGGCACAGATTTGTAGGTGAACCAGTTTAGAAAGCCAGTGCAATCAAAAGGAAATCGGCCAAAACTCAGAAATTTGACAGCAGCAAAATCACCAATAAAATGAATGTGCTTGTGCTCCAGGAGCCTTTTATCCTGCACTTGGGTGACAAATTGATAAAAATGTAACGCCTGCCTGCCCTTTTCACCTGCACAACGAGCACAAAATCACATATGCAACATAAAATTTGTGTTAATAGGCCTTTTAATGGCCTTAATTGGCCTTTTAATTGTTGGCGGGCGTGGCTCTGGCTTCCATGTGTGCCTAGCTACCTCAATATTACACGCTTGTGCTGTGACGTTGCTACGCATGCCCAACGTCATCTTGCGCATGTTCAGGTCGGGCGCGCACCTGGTGGAACACCATGGGCAGAATTCTTCCTACGGCAAGTGGGGGCAGGGCCCACTTGCTGTCGCGTAACATTTTACGTTGGGTGGGTGTCCCGATGTCACCGAGCGTCATTTAGATTTTCAGTTTGGCTGGGGCACAGCCGAGTCGGCTGCATGCCTGCTGACCTGTCAATGGCCACTTAAGGCCATTAATGAGGGAATTAAAACACTTAATGGACCTGCCTGACCATCCTTAAGGTTGGTGGGCAGGCGAAGAGCCCAGGCGTCCTTCAGAAAAACATGAAACCTCATCCATGGGTAGGTTGAGGTTTCATGAGGGTTTTAAAATCTTAACATACATACTCTTCAAATAAAAGTGATGGACATGTCCCAGCTCATGTGACAGTGTCACACAAGGGGACATGTCAGTAAAATTTTTTCTATTCTTTAATTTGTTTTTCACATTTGAGCCAATCTCTGTGAGGCAGCTCTTTGCCTTAAGGAGATCTGTGCGCTCTTTCACACGCATGTGTGAAAGGGTGCACTCCCGGCTCAGGGAAATCCCCCCCCCAACCCCCCAACCCCGTCCGCACAGGAAGCACATAGCGCTCCCAGGTGCACGTCACGTTGGACGGGCCTTAATTGGCCCGCCCACGTAAAATGACGGCATACCCCCGACTGGGTTACCGATTGGGAACCCGCCCACTGCGCCTGCTCTAGCACAATCCCCCCCAGTGGGGAGAAGCTCCTGCTCCATGAAATTCTGGCTCAGGAATTTTTCCCCATCAGAATATTTCAAACCAGGTATTAATGGGAATTCCAATGAGAGAAAAAACAGCCACTCTGTGGTGCAGCTGGACCTAGGTACTTCAACTCAAATTTATTTCACAATATGGGACCAGTAAAATAGCACTTTCAATGATCAATGTTTAAATTTTATCAATTATCTTGCAGGGACCTGAGATTTAACAGGATCAGAGAAATCCCACCAGGAGCCTTTAAGAAGCAGAAGAACCTGAACACACTGTGAGTGATTACTTAGTATGACTTGTTTACCTCATTTTATACACTATGCAAGAAAACTGCAGTGATGCAGCTGTGATCAAGAATTCTGCACTGCAGATAAACAGTCAGAAGAACTATATGCTTTTTGTCAATGCATTGCATTATCTGAACAATGTTATATTTGTCAAAGCTAAGTAAAATTAAAATTACCATATATTCCCATGTAAAAATGGATCTCGTAAAGGACCACACCTTGAATTTTGGCCTAAAAAACTAGCTTTTCATATACCTCATGTTAGAGGGGAGGATCGGGCTTTGCCAATCAAGTGCAATCCCCCTGTACCAAGGCATAGGTCAAGTGCAACATTTTTCAAGGGCGAGGCCCTTCCCCTATCCTTTCCCCTCCTTGGCCCCTGAGCAGCATTGAAACTTCAGGCCTGGATATGTTCCTTTTGCCTGCAGGGGGCAAATCCCTGTGTATGAGTATATGTAGAGCACCTAGTAAGTGAGCATATATATATGTTATATGTATATATATACACAAAACCAAAGCCCATAAAGGTCTATTGAGCCCTATCTGTCCATTTGCAGGTTTTGGGGTAATTACTGCATCTTTCTTTGGCCTACAGCTGCCTTTCTCCAGCATGTCCTGGGAAGCAGCAATAAAAAGGATAGACAGTAGGAAATCCACCAGGAATCCAGGTTCATCAGCATTAACATTAGCAATTTATAATTACTGGGAAAGTCGCAACCACAATAGTCCCAGCACAGGCATGTAGAGGAAAATCTGGCTCAAAGCAGAAATGTAGTGATAGGCCTGACTGCTTAGTTTTGTCTGATTTTCTGGTATTATCCCACCTGATTTAAAATTGGATCAGGATAGGAAATCCAGTTTGATTTGCTCTTCACAGTTTTTTGTAGCTCTCAATCCTCCGCCCTCAACATACTGCAAATACACTAAATGCCTGTATCCATCAATGTTATATTGAGTGGTCTAGCCTGGCTTTCTATCCCCCAATGTGTTCAATTGAAAATCCTTGTCCTTATCTAGAAATCCATCCATAGCATGTGTTCACCTCATCTTTGCAACCTCAGGCAATTTCATCTCTTTCTGAATGATTTGTTCTGATTCTGGGTTCTGTGAAACTTGCTGCCTTCTCTCCCACATTGGTAGTCAAACCGTCAGTGCATTGGGCCTACTGTTTGGAATTCCTTCCATGACTTCTCTACTTCCTGACCACTTCCTTTACTTTTAAATACACTCCTTATCATCCCACCTAATCTCTCCCTTCCTGACTCAGTGTCCATTTTTGAAGTGCCTTGTTATTTTTTTAAATAATTAAAGGCAATATGTAATTGTAAGTTGCTTGTTGTTTTGTTACATTCAAAGTGAAGAGGTCATGACATTCTTTTGGTGTGAATCAGAATTATCATAAAAGTGAAACTCATCTGAAGACTTGAATCTTTTGTTTTAACATAAGCATATTCATTCATCTAGATGTTATAATGCAGACTATACAGTTTATTGAGATTAATTAACCCTCGAGTTGATCTTACCAGAGCTGTTTTTGGGACTGCAAGCTCTGCAATAAATGTTCAACTTAGTACTATAATGCGGAACAATTTATTCCGTAGCATGAATCACCGATCTGCAAATTATTTTATGCATTCTCTAGAGAACTCATTGGATATGTGTTATCATTTTCTTGCATTCTAGTAGGAATATTTCCATGCTTTCTAATGATCAGTTGAATATGTATTCCAGTTATTATGATCCTTATTGGGTACATATCCCTGTTTCCCTGGTTTGTGGTAAATAAATGTTCATGTTCTTTGACGTCTAGTCAATATACTGCTGTCTCCCTGTGTTGGCTTGTTCTATATGTGGCCAAGCTCCCCCGATGCCTATTGAGTAAATGTCTGGGCTATCTGAAGTTCACATTGATCTGTGTCCAAATTAACGGGTAATGTAACCTCTCTAGCGGTACAGTAGGGTATATAGTAGGGTCCCACTGAAACATATTGAACTTTTGAGGAGCTTGACAGGGTGGATGCTGGGAGGATGTTTCCCTTGGCTGGGGAGTCGAGAACTAGTCTCAGAATAAGCTGTCAGACATTTAGGACTGAAATGAGGAGAAATTTCTTCACTTAAAGATTTATAAATCTTTGGAATTCTTTAACACAAAGATTTTTGGATGCCAAGAAAATCAAGCAATATGGGAATAGTGCAGGAAGGTGGAGTTCAGGTAGAAAATCAGCCATGATCTTAGTGAATGGTGCACAGGCTGGAAGGGTCTGCTTTTATTTCTTTTGTTTGGTAGTACAGAACTTGAGTATTGCTTAAAAAAGAGACATGTCTAAGCTTTTCATCTTGTACTGATCAGGACACTCGCAAAAATAACAATAAAAGGGGGAGAACAACAATTTATACTGTATGTGCAGAGAGTGCTGATTAGTTAGCAAGTCGCATTGTCATGGAGAATGCACCACTGATGGTAACTGACAGTTAACTGCCAAGCATTGTTTGAAATTTAAACCAGACAGCTTGACCCTGATTGGTCAAGGCATTGCCCTGAGGAATGAGTCAATGAATGGCTGTCACTTATTCTGTTTAGCTGAAACAAGCACAATGTGGTTTATGTTCTTTCTGCCTGCAAAGAACAGGGCTCTGTGTACTAATATATGTAGCTTCCAGTACATGCAAATGCACCACACCGTGAGCTTGAGTGACAATTTTAAATTGGTTGTTAGCGTAACTCTTAGCACATTGAGGATTATTTAGCAAATGTTATCCAATTGCGGAATCATGTCGGACATGTCCTAGCCGCTGTTCACAATGGGCAGGATACAGACAGTATCCAACCAGCAAAACTCAAAACGCAGTGTCCAACATTAGATGTGATTCTGCAAATTCTTTTGTTCTCATGGTGGGTGACCTGGCGATTCTGTGTGTTTCAGTTTATTGGAGAGCTAAGACGACTTTTATTTTTGTTTAAAAATTTCTGTTTAAAACCTTGATTTTCAGGAAATCTTGATTCAAATTTAAACTTCAAATTATTCCAAATGTTCATGTGAATACTTAAATACCAATAAAGCATTGGTAAGTCACAAACCATTTCCTTGTCTGAACATTTTACTGTCCTTTTGGATATACATAAATGATTTACGTTGTGTACAGTGTTTATTGTGCAAATTATATTGCTGTGAATCAGATTAGCTATCATCTCAGTGAATGGCAGAACAAGCTCAAGGGGCTAAATGATCTAACCTTATCCTTATGTAATGTATAAATATGTTACTGTCACCAATGGAAGCATTTAATTCTTAATTGCAACTATTCAAAGGCTCAGTCCTTAATTACAACAGCAGTAGATATGCTTCTTTAACAATTCAGTGGGTTTTGAGCAGTACTATATCCCTGTAGCAGTTGTTTGGAGATATTCATTACCAAATGCAGCACAGTTAGACAAGTCTCCAGGCCATTTAGTTTGTATTGCGCCATTTCCCACACAGCCAGATTTCTGCAAGATTAGGTCATTTGATCTGAAATATGGTGGAATTGTACGAAGATAGAAGACAGCCTGCAGGTTCAAGCTAATGAATTGGAGAACTATATTTTTGTTCTGCTAATCACAAAAATGTTAGAATTCTTACCACCTACTGATATGTTTACGATGACATGGAAACACATAATTGGTCTTACAATGAAATGCAGAGGGTTACACAGGATAAAAAGTATTTACTGTATCATATCTGGGCTATAACTGTTGATTTTTTAATATCTAAATTCCTCCTGTAAGCTATTAAGAGATCCATTACCAAAGCACCTAATTTAAGAGCTTTTTTTTATCAGCAGGGAAGTTAAGTGATTATGACAATGTTTTACAACAGCCTGAGTTGTTACCAATAGCAACAGCAGCATTCAATATCAAGAGGGACTGAAAGTCTGCTGTAAGCTTTCCCAAAAATACGCAGTATTGAATATTTTACTGATATTTTCATATAACACCATCTGTGAGATAGCTTTGCTATAACTTCAAAAAATGGCATCGTTGTTGCACATTACATACTCACAGTGTGTTGTCATTACATGCTCCCAGTCTGTTCCTATGTTAGATATTGATAAGTGAATGATTTATTAAGTAGTAGACATGACTATACAACTGCCAACTGAACAGCGGTGCTGCCTCATCATGAAAGGTGATGCAACACCAGATCTCTGATGATGAAGAAGCACCATCACTTGATCAGATACTCGCAGCCACCAGCACAGATATTGGCACTGCACCTATGTTCGAGGGTTGTATAGAGGTGAGGTCAGCAAATGGGCATGAACGGGCACCAATGGGCTGCAACCAGGAAAAGGAGGAAAGAGTAGTTTGTATGCTAGCTCATGGAGGGTAAGGTCACAGATGATTTTTGCTGCAGATGATTCAGTTGAGGACTTTGATGGGGCCTCTACAGGAGAATGGTGATAGGTATGTACACTGAGTTGGTTGGTGTGTTGGCAGGCCTGCCACATAGTCTGTTGTCACTGGAGGAGTCCGGCCCCAACTTGGCACAAGGCTCCATGCAGAAGCTGGACTCCATCCTTTCCAGTGTGGAAGTGATGGCCAGTTCCATGAAACACTTGTGGACTCACCCGTGATCTAACATCTGGCGCAGATACCTCAGCTTTCATTGCAGCATAGGGAGAAGTTGTGTTACCATGGAAGCTCAGACTTAGGGCATGAGTTCTATGCTTGCTTCCATGCAGGATACCAGTGCTCAAAGCACTTGCAGACCCTCACAGCAGTCCAGCACTCTGTGCTTCAAAAGATTATTAGGATTGCTAAGGCACTGCCCTGGGAGAGTGGCACTGGCTCTGTGGAGCACAAACCAGCCATCCTCTCACTGGATGACAGCATTTGTATCCGTTCTTGCTGTTGCATTCCAGCCAGCCAACACAGATTTCTGCCACCCGTGCCGAAATGGCGCAGCCCCAAGCCAGGTCTTTTAGGCCGAAACATGCTTAAGGCCATCCTGCAAGACCAGTTGTAGTCTCCCTCTATGAAAGTCAGCAGCCTTTCACTGGCTACTGTTAGTGGTAGCATCATATAGGAGCACTAGACAGACAAAGGCACCTGCAAGACAGGTATTAAGATAATGCACATAGGTTGAATTTGTATTATTGGATGTGTTGTTGGATAAAGTCTTGGAATAGTTTTTTAGTTGGTGGTTTTTGTTTCAGGATTTTCAATTGCGAACACCATGATTGTACACAACAGATGGATTGATAGGTGGGGAACTATTGAGCAAGCGTCATGTAGGGAGGAGATCTCAGGGAAGCGGAGTCTGAGTATCTGCTCACATACAGCTCACCTGGAGCAAAAGGGTCCCAGTTGCCACCTTCCTTCCTCCACTTCCTCCTCCTCCTCCTCCTGATGTGATATCTGAAGGCCTAGAGGAAAGAGCTGCCCCCTCATGATGACAAGGTTGTGGAGGATGCAACAGATCACCACAGACTTAGAGTCTTGCTCTGGTGAATGCTGGAAGGTTCCCCCAAAGGTCAGCAAAACCATTGTTTCAGGATGCTGCTGGCTGGCCCCACAACGTACCTGGTGGCTGCATGTAGGTGCACTCTTCATGTGTGGCTGATTGATGGAGGCGAGTCATGAGCCAGGTGTAAATTGGGTATACCTGGTGACTCAGCAACCTGCCTCTGGTTCTTCTTGGTGGCAAAAGGTGACAGATATGGCTGACTGATGCAGGATTACTACATCATGACTATTGCCAATGTATCAGGCAATCACCTACAGATCCTTCATTGCATAAAACTGGGAAAAACACAATCAGAAAGAGCTCAACACTGTCACCACTGCAGTCGAGCATTATCCTATGGCCAGCTTAAGGCAGTGGCCACTGAAGGTACTGCAACTCATAGCCAAATTAACCAAAAAGAGCAGTAAGAAATTTGCATAGCTATCAAAAGCTCCAGATAACATTAAAAATCCTGCAAAACCTAAATGATGACCACAAAATTTCTAACACAATTCGAAGTCAATGGATCTCCTATCTGAATTTACTTTATTCAACAATTTGTTGAGCTGTGTTTTCTGGACCTCAATATTTCCAAACCAGACAAAAAAGCCATGAACATTTATTGTTATAGGCAATGAAGGCCCCCACAGAGTGAATATGTCAGCTCTGTCCGACAACCACTTGAAAAATCCAGAAAAATATGGTCATTACTTAGTTATGATCAGTTACAAAT
Source organism: Carcharodon carcharias (assembly GCF_017639515.1). Classification (NCBI taxonomy): domain Eukaryota; kingdom Metazoa; phylum Chordata; class Chondrichthyes; order Lamniformes; family Lamnidae; genus Carcharodon; species Carcharodon carcharias. Next base: position 106,661,750 of record NC_054472.1, read on the forward strand.
GAAGCTCAACTTCAGAATACTGTGTCTGGAATTCATGCTCTAGGCAACAAGCAACAGAGACCATTGACTAATTCATAAATAGATGCAGAGACAAGGGTCATGATTGTGACTGAATGGCAGCAGAGCTAACTGACAGAATGACCAAACTTGTGATAGCACCTACACTAATGGGAGGGTTCTGACAGACATTTTGGGCCAACGCAAATGCATCATGGAAGAACTATTACAAAGTGGATGCAAGTATGAAGCCATACTAATAGCTAGATAGAATCTACAGGTGATGGTGATTCGGCCACCATTGACACAATAGCCAATTGGGACAAACATAGCTTGCATTAGTAATTATGGTTTTATTTAGTATGTAATGTATCTTTAAGAATAATGCTTGTTAAGGAAGATCACATGATCTGCATAACCAATAGGAGAGTAGCATGGGCTACCTCAGGAGTTAGCAGTGTAGAGATAGAGTTAGAGTTGAAAGCACACATGTAGTTGCTGCTGAGTACATTGTAAATAAACTTAAGATTTCCACCCAAGAAGTGTCTGTGGATCGACTCTATCAAGAATAGCAACTTGGCCACCCTCACAATCAACTGGCGATGAGGATAAAACAGGATTGAACAGAAGAAATCAAGTTAGGAAGAAATTGGCACTGTACCTCACCCAGTGATTGTAAGTAGCAAGCTCCATTAGAATTGAAGAAGTTATCCTCTCTCAAAATGCCGTAATTTGGGAGAATTGATCCTTTTGAACCAGCCACAGATGATTGGTCAAATTTCATAGAATGCCTCGTGTTCTTTTTACAAGTGAATGAGATTACAGGGGAAGAGAAGAGGTGAGCGATCCTCTTAAGTACATGTGGGAGTAAAACCTATGGTTTGATTCAATGTTTGATGGCACCAAGTGCCCCAGATTCAAAAAGTTTCATTGAATTGGTGGACCTCATGGAGGGTCATTTCCAACCAAAGCTGTCAGTCACAATGCAGAGGTTCAGATTTAATTCGCGCAATAGAGCCCCGGGTGACACAATTGCATGCTACGTGGCAAATTTGAAGCAGCTAACGGAACGTTGGTATGTCCCTAAATGATATGTTTAGAGATCATTTAGTGTGTGGTGTGAATGAGGACACTATTCAGAAAAGATTATTGTCCGAAGTGAATTTGGATTTCAAGAAGGCACAAGAGATAGCACTGGCCATGGAAGATGCAGTAAGAGATTCAAAAGCAATACAGGGTGAGCCAAATGGCACCATCCCCCACACCGGGTGGGAAACCGCAGCAGAAAAGGATGTGAAAATGCAAGACTCTGCCAAGAAGTGGGAAAACGCTCCCCCTAACCAAAGAATAAAGAAAATAACCTAGCAGCGAAATCAAAGAATAATTTTAATAGATGCTGAAACAAGCAGTCTTTTAGCGATTGGCAGAAATATAGTGAGGCAGTGCCAGGAAAGTTTCAAGCAGACCTGTAAACAAAAGTCCAATGAAATCTACAATGTAGAAGAGCCTGAAACAACAAATTCAAACATTTACTCATTGTTTATTCTGGAAGTTGGAAAGACAGAACCAACATTTGTCACAGCGAAAATAAATGGCAAACCTGTTAGAATGGAAGTAGACACGGAAGCTTCCACTACAGTATTTGGGGAACATACCTTCAGGTATCTGAATAATGGGGAACATCAATTAAGTTTAGAAGAAACAGCTGTCAAACTTAAAACATACACGGTAAAGAAATTCAAGTAAAAGGCATAAGCAGAGTAACTGTCCATTATGGAAGCCAATCGGCAAAGCTACCTTTGATGGTGGTAACAGGCCAAGCCTCCTGGGGTGAAATTGGTTAAAGGAGATTAAGTTAGAATGGGCTGAAATTTTCCAGTTGAGAGCAAGTGGGATACCAGAGCTACTTCGAAAGTACGCCATTACCTTCAAGGAGGAACTTGGGAAAATCCAGGAGCTGCAGGCAAAATATCATGTGGGCCCTGAAGCGACCCCTCGCTTCATGAAGGTGAGAGCAATGCTGTACGCACTGCGAAAAAAAGTCGACACTGAAAAGGACAGACTAGAGAGACTGTTATACAACCTGTGCAGTTCTCAGAATGGGAGGCGCCCATAGTCTCCATCCTTAAACCCCACCAAAGCGTCTGAATTTGTGGACACTACAAAATGATGGCTAATAAAGTAGCTAAGTTAGACAGACACCTCATTCCAAAATCGAAGACCTGTATGCCAAGCTGGCAGATGGAACCACCTACACAAAGCTTGATACGAGTCATGCTTATCAACAACTAGAGTTGGATAACGCCCCCTGGGAATTTGTCACAATTAATACCCACAAAGGGTTGTACCAATATACATGATTGCCTTTCAGTGTCTCCTCAACACGCGACATCTTTCAGAGAACAATGGAAAGCTTACTGCAGGGACTGCCTCAGGTTGTAGACTATTTAGACAATATATTGCTGACAGGATTCACTGAAAAATAACATTTGGCAAACTTAGAATAAGTCTTAAAATGTTTCTTGCAAGCTGGAGTGTGTTTAAAAAAAGAAAAGTGCATGTTCCAAGCGAGGGAGTTAATCTATTTGGGTCACTGCGTAGATTCACAGGGCCTCCACCTGGTTTAGGAGAAAATGAGAGCCATAAAAGAGGCACCCGTGCCAAAGAATGCCTCAGAGCTCAAATCATTCCTAGGAATGATCAACTATTATGGGCAGTTCTTACCCAATTTGTCTACAGTACAGGCCTCCCTGCATTATCTACTCAAAAAGAACCAATGTTGGTCTGGGAAGGCACCCCAGAAAGAAGCTTTCATAAAGGCAAAACTATTGTTGCACTTGTCTAACCTATTAGTGTATTATGACCAGACAAAAGAGTCAGTACTGACATGTGACGCATCTCCCTATAGATTGGGAGCAGTACTCTCTCATTGGATGGACGATGGCACGGAATGGCCAATAGGTTACGTATCAAGAATGCTCACTGCAACAGAAAAGGGATACACGCAGATAGAAAAAGAAGGCCTGTCTATCATCTTTGGTGTCAAGAAACTTCACCAGTACGTACACGGCTGACATTTTACAATCATTTTAGACCACAAACCATTGCTAGGATTGTTTCGTGAGGATAAGACTATACCATGCATAGCCTCAGCAAGAATACAATGAGGGGCTTTAATCCTGGCAGCATACAAATATACTTTTGTACATAGGCCTGGCAATCAGAGTGAAAGTGCCGATGCACTTAGTCGTTTGCCTTTACAAGAAAATGATGAGCATGTCCCAGTTCCACATGAGCTTGTTTTATCATTAAATTTCTTAGATTCCTCGCTGGTATGTGCTAGACAGATCAGAGACTGGACAAGTCGGGACCCAGTCCTATCTCAAGTACGAGAACAAGTGCTGCATGGTTGGTGACAGGAGCCCTTATCTGATTAAATAAAACTGTACATCAATGGAAGACATGAAATAACCAGCCAGGATGGCATCTTATTGTGGGGAGCATGAGTGATAGTTCCTCTAAAGGGAAAGGAGCCACTTTTAATTGAACTACACAGTACCCATCCAGGAATTCCCTGAATGAAGACCATAGCACGCAGCTACCTATGGGGGCTTGGGATGGATGACTAAATAGAGAATTTAGTAAAGCATTGTCTGCAATATCAGCAACTGCAAAGGTTGCCAGTGACAGCTCTGTTACGCCCTTGGGAGTGGCCACGTAGACCTTGGTGCAGTTACACATTGACTACGTTGGACCCTCCCTGGGAACAATGTTTCTGCTCATTGTTGATGCCCATTCAAAGTTGTTGGATGTATATGAGGTGAAGTCACCAATGACAGCCACTACAATTGAGAAACTATGTCAAAGTTTTGCCATTCACGGACTACCAGAAATAGTTGTTTCCGATAATGGCATGACATTCATGAGTGCTGAGTTTCAACGGTTTATCAGCATCAGCGGTATCACTAACGGTATGTAAAAACTTTACCGTACCACCCTTCCTCAAATGGAATGGCCAAAGGGGCAGTTCAAACAATCAAGGCAGGCATGAAAAAGCTAACTGGCAATTCCTTGTCAACCAAGTTAGCATGCTTTCTTTTCCATTACAGGACTACCCCTCACATAACAACAGGTGTCACACCTGTGGAGTTATTGTTGAATCGCCGTCTCAGGACAAAATTGAGCTTAATAATGCCAAATTTAGAGGGGAGGGTGGAAAGGAGACAGGGAAGCCAGAAAACTAGGCTGAACTGACATAGTCGCGAGAGGAAGTTTACTGTGAAGAACTTTGGAGAAGGACCAAAGTGGTTACCGGGTGAAATTAATGCGGTGACTAGACCTCTATCTTACCACATGGAGGTGGAAGGCCAAATCATCTGGAAACATGTGGACCATTCAGGAGCAGACACAATTCCAAATGGTAATCTATTAAAGTAATAACAACAGAATGGTGTTATAAAAGTTGCCAGCAATCCGATTCTTTGTCCTGAAGCAGCTGCTAAAATCCACTGCTTGATTCCAACTTGCTGAATAGAGTACTCTTGGCTATTTGGCGAGACTCTCATCCACTGAGGCCATCAGATGGATCCCACTTTCCACTGATTTGTTTAGTTGAGTTAAATCCACAGAGATTCTAATTGACCCATTTGACTTTGGGACTGTGACTATTCCAGAACATCACTTTGTCTGAATGAGATAACACCATTGTTCTTGATTTCACCCTTGACTTTGTCCAAGAGTGGGTGAGGGACTTTCCTCAGCGTGAAGTGCCATGTTGGTTTAGCCTCAGCTCTTAGGGTAACTTGGTATACGGTCTTCAGTTTTCCCAAGACCGTAAATAATCTTGGAAATTCATTCCTGAATGTAATGCCGTAATGCTCGTCAGCAACTTAACCAACTTTATAGATCAGTTTCAATTCTAAGCATGCCTTCCTGCTTAATAACAATGATTCTTGGTTTAGTGTGATGAACAGAGGTTCAATAATTTCTATATCCTTATATTCTAATTTTGCCAGGTGTTGTCCTATGACTTTCAATGTAGTCCCACCTGGACTTTGTAACTTGATGGATGATAGCTGTAGCAGAGTGTGCTTAAGCAATTTTACTTTGTCAGATAAGATTGAAGCACCAGCCGTGTCTAATTTTAAACAGTGTGGGGTCTCCAATCACTTTGAGCTTAATGCTCTAGTATTTATTTTCAATTTCATGTACTTTCCCTAGGAAAGTTATTTCTGTAAAGGGTTAACTCTAATGACAGCCACTGATCATGTGCGTAAGGATCTATGTCACAATGATAACATTCACTGAGAGAAGATGACTGAGAAGTATGTTAGAAAGTAGCTCCAGCTGTGTCTTTGTCTTACTTAACCTTTGTAAATAGTTAGCATATAAATAAATGTGTTTTCAACACAAGACAATTGTCTCCAGCAAGCTCTCTTCCAGGCTAAGAAGCTAAGAAATCCTGAGATATAACCATAATAACAGCATTTCCTTTCTTTGTGGTTCATTCATTTCTTGCATCTGGCTTGGCCTTAATATACTTACTTTGTTTTTGCAGCTATCTGTGTTTTAGATTGGCAGGCAATTTTAAAATGTCCTAACTTCCCACAGTTGCGGCACTTGCTTCCCGTGCTGGGCATTCCACCTGCTCATGCTGGCTTTCCCTGCCCCACTAAGAGCATTTCATGCTTGCAGTTGGCGTGCTTTTCCCCATTTTTGCGGTCTTCTGTTTTGGAATGCCTTCCCTCTTCTGGCCTACATATTCAATGGCCTCATTTAATTGTTTCCAAGGGATCTCACTTTCCCCATGAACAGGCAGTCTATTTTGCTTTCTGAACTCTGTTTGCCTCGCGATTCATACTGCCCTAATTAAAGTTTGATCTTCTTTCATTTGAAAGGGATCTGAAAGAGTTTCATCTAGGATCCCAATGAATATGCAATCATGAATCAGTTCATCCCCCAAAATTCCATAGTTGCAATTTTTTGCCAGCCTGTAAAGACAGTTGATGAATTAATCCATGCTTTCACCTGGTCTTTGTTTTTACTTGTTAAATTTTGCCCATTCTATAATTAAGTTTTTATGAACACTGAAATATGAATCAAATGCCTGAGGACCTCATCGTAAGAGCTTGAAGCCTCATCGAGTCCCTGTCTCACTATTACGTCATAGGCAATAGCTCCAACTACATAAAGAAGTGACCTGATCCTTTTGTTCCTTTTTATGTAAACCAGAAGCAGTTCTATAACTGGAAAACCTCTTTTTCCAATTTTCCCAGTGCTGAGCTTGTTATGATCCTTCAATGTTTCGGAAAGGTTCTGTGAGTGGCAGTGTAGATTCTACGTCTGTACCAAGCTCTGGACTTATTGCTGCTTCACTGGTGTTGATTTTGGTCCATGCTCACTGCTGTCCAGACTCCAGGTCTGTGTCTCAGCTTGCATCTGCTGCACCTGCGATGCTACAGCTTATAGGTAATCTTGAATCTGTTCCTTTCATCTTTCTTTTAAGAATCTCTTGACTTCCAGGTCTTTAGCTGCTTCTTGGAGATTTTTCTTGGTCCTTTACTCACTGGCCGCTGCCACCATGTTTTGCATGTGTTCAGGTTCTTCGGGGTTTGTCTACTTTCCTTAAGTAAGCTGCTCAAGACTTTAGTTTTTTAAAACCATTATCATTTATTTACAGATCTATGTACATCATAGGAACTCTGCATGAGTTTGGACTTCTCCCTCTATTATTTAATCATGTGATATTAGATCATCATTACATCAGCATCATGTGCTTCTGATGTTAATCTTTTAGTCTACACAGCTGAATTTTCTTTAATTCATTCATTCAAGGGATGTGGGCTTTGCTATCTAGGCCAGCATTTATTGCCCATCCCTAATTGCCCTTGGGAAGGTGGTGGTGAGCTGCCTGCTTGAACCACTGCAGCCCTTGTAGTGTATGTACACCCACAGTGCTTTTAGGGAGGGTCTTCCAGGATTTTGGGCTCCATTTGTTAGCATTGTAAATTTAAAATCTTCCTGTGTTAGGAGGGCCTGGAGTGCTCCCCCAAATCCACAAGCATCATAAACCTCTCCAATCCCCACTTGGTTGAGGACCCCAAAATCTTTTTGCCCATTGGGTAAAACCAGCCACATCAGCTCACTCCAAGCATTTAGATAAGGCTGATAACCAAATCCTAACAATCCTTAGGACTCCTGCTTTGGTGTCATTCCAAGATTCCAGATTATTAACACGTCTAAGAGTTTTCTATTTCTAAACAAATAACTACTTGACATAAAAATACTACTTGTGTCTATCATAGAATATGTTAATCCTTGCCCTGCTGGATAAACAGTAGCTTTCAGATAATGCAAAAAAAGGGAAAAATAGGCTTTTTTACTCATCATTTCAATATTTCTAGGATTGGCTTTAATTTTTGAAAATGACAGAATTTGCAGTAGCGGATCAGTTGCCCCTCTTACACCCAGGCCAACTTTCCTTCCTAGAGGTCAATGGAAAGAAAGATTGAGCAGTGTTGAAGAGGGGTGTCTGATCTGCTGCTGCCCTTGTCAACAATGAAAATCTACCCTACAGAATCATATAGTCAGCACCACAGAGCCAACGTGATCAGGCACATGCCTGCCTTTGGATTGCGAGTAGAGTGCATCTCCGTTGAACCACCATTGAGGGAAGGGAAGCAGAAAGCAAAACAGGCAATTACCTTAACCAACACCCAAATCTGATCATACCTACTGGGGTGAAAGCAATCATCTATCGTGAATGCACAGTCATTCAATGTTCAGTCATTCTAAGCGTACATGGTGTTGCTGGCTTTTTCTCCTGGGAGAAAAGCACATTGGAATCCAACTTCTGTTTTACCAAAATAAATCCTATTTGGAACAGTTTGTTTTCACTGTTTGGATCTATGTTCTTCCCAAGGGAAATTTGGAGCAGAAACATTGAGCCAGGGACAGAAAAACTTCCTTTCTATCTGACTGAAAGTCTCATTGACAAGACTCACTAGCAGACTCTTAGTTAGATTGTTATGGATGACATAGGAATTTTAAAGAAACTGCCTGCAATTGTTCTGTAAGTATACATTCCAAACCAATATTTGTATAGCCATGGTTGACTGCACATAAAATCGTTGAACATTTCGTTTTAGCAAAAAATGAATACAGATTCTGGGAATGTGTCAGGGTGACCAGTGGCTGCAGTGGTTGGGAAATTTAAGATTACAAGACGTTAGCCAGTAGCCTGACTGAATTTTTCATGCAACCTTGTCAACTCCAACCACACTCAATTAAAAAGCTAAAATAATGTGGAGTTTTTATTTCCTGATTCAAAGTACTACTGTAAAGGATTGAAAAACTGCACAGATAATTGCAATATTCATGAGTCTTGATTGTCCACAATGCTGCAATTTAAGTCATCCTAGAACACAGCATGAACTCTTGTGCTCACATTCCATTCGCAAAGGAAGCAGTGACCTGAAAAGGTCAAATGTCAAACACCTACATGTGTAGATATGAAAGCTCCCTATCTAATTAGCAGAAAACTAATCTCAGATGAAAACTATTTTTTTCTCATATACAAATGCTCATGTAGTTCATGTTGATCAAAAATCTGAAGCTTGATGGAATGTTAGCCCTTTAAATGACCTCTTGTAAATCAAGCTTGCCAGACAAAAAAGATATCAAAATTGTTTGAAGATATGATCATGTTAATACATGTCTCAAATTTTTTTCTAAACAGTTATTAAAGGCTGCCTTGATGGCTCAATGAGTGCGTTCAATGAATAAGTAGTATCATAGCAGCAAAGTCTTAGGTTCAATTCCTGCCCTACACTCACAGAGATGTTTGCAGTAGGGATGCTTCAATTAGGCTCAGTTCCACGAGATTAGAGGGAAAATTCCATTAATTGTTTTGTCAAAATAAATGTGAAAATATGGTATAGAAATCTTTGATTTTTTCAAACGCTTTGTGGTACTATGGAATATAGGACTTTCATTTGGAAGGATCGAGTGAGCGAGATACACAAGAGGCCAGAGTTAGGAGCAATTTCTTCAATTTCTTTTTGCTGCACATGGCCCATTTCTGGCACCGGGTGTACCCTTTATGATTGCCACACATCCACGCAGCCTGTTTGTCCTCTCCGTGGGACATTCCTGATTGCTGGATGGCCAGGCACCCGTGTAGCTTCGAGGGAACATTGGCTGGAGGAATGGAAAATTCTGCTCAGGGTTTTAGGGCTGGAGGCGATTAGAGATATGGAGCGAGGGTTTTAAAAAGACATTGCTAGAATGTCCCTCTCTTCAAGAAACATTTCTGTTGCAATAATTTAAACTTTTCTTTCTTCATATTGAATCACCTTGTAATAATGGACTGCCTGTACAAGTTCCATCCAGCAGTACTGGATGTTACAGCTTACTGAAATATCATTATCAATATTTGGGCAACTGCTTCCAGCAGAAGTAATGCTAGACTATATATTTGGCAAAAGTGCAGTTATCTGTCAGAGCAGTTTTCTTGTCCATATACCAACTTAAGCTACTGCAGTGCTGCTGCTAAGCCAACAGAAAGGTGGAGAATAATACAGAATATTGCAACAACAATTTGTGGAGCTTTACCCCAGAATAGAACCAGCGTTGCTGTTAAACTGTTAGTTGAGATTAATTGTCAATTTGGTTCAGTCGATTTTCAGCACATAACCTAGGCTAATTGAATTCAGTGCAGTTCTGAGGGAGTGGAGATGGAAATTGACTGCATATACTTCCTTTCCTGGGAGAGAGTGTGGTGGACATCAGATGAGGGCCCTACTATTGAACTTTCCAATTCTAAATCCAGCTGAATCAGCCAAGGTAGTTGGGTAATACTCTCATTTCTGGGTCAAAAGATTGTGGGTTCCCAGTCCAAAGACTTCAGTACAAACATCTAGGTTGATAATCCAGTGTAATACTAAGGGAGTTCCAGAGTCCCATCTGCTCTCTCGGGTAAAAATCAAAAATCCCACAACACCATTTCAATGAAAAGCAGCAGAGTTCTCTCCAGCACCCTGGTCAATGTTTATCCCTCTGTCAGCATTACTATAGGACAGATTATCCCAGAATTCCATTCCTGTTTATCAGAGATTGCTTGCTTGTTTCCTACTTGCTAGATTTTCATGGAATTGGGGAGACTTAGTAGAGCCAATTTCAAAAATCCTGACCTATTTCTCGGCGCCCCAATTTTCCTCAGTGTGGGTTAAGCTTGCGGCCTGGTGCAGATCACCTCAGAGCTATCATGAACCATTGTCTGGACGAGGAAATCTTTTGAAAGGTAAGTTCAAAAGGTTTTACCCCTGTCCTCTAAGCCAAACTATGCCCCCACCCACCCCCCATGGCCCCTCATACTCCCTATGACAAACTATGGCCCCTTACTCACCCCATAGCCCCTCATATTCCACATGTTAAGCTGTGCTCCTCCACCCACCCCCATGGCCCCTCATACCCCCCCTGCCAAGATATGTTTGTCCATGCAACCCACATGGTCCCTCATAACCTCCATGCCAAGCTATGGCATTTCCATGCCCATTCACCCACTATATACTCTGTATAGAACCAATGAGCCCTGTATTGACAATGGGACGTGTGATAAAGCTTTAATAAAAGTCATTCGTTCATAACTTTTCACTTTCTTAAAAAAAACTCCTTTCACTATAGCCCAGTAATAGGGTCAATCACCCAGGCCCTTTAAAATACCAATAGAAGAAACTGAAAGCACTTGTAATCTCTTCATTTTGTGTAAATAAACATCATGCAATTGACGGAATAGATCAGAGATCAAGAGCTATCAATCAAGCAATGTTTTCCTGGGGTACAAGTGTTACAACAGTTGAATGGATTTCTGGGATCTCATCCAAGCTTATTATGCATTCTTGGATAATGTGTAATTTTGGTCTTCCACTGAACAACTGAACCAGTGGTCCTTAAAGTGGCAGCTGATTACTTTCTAGAAAATGCTGAATTTTAAATAAGCCATGTGTTAATTTTTCAGGCAGAATTATATGACTTACTTTGCAATACGTTTGTAGAACACAAGCTAGTTAAAATAATTCTAGCGTTTACAGGAGTACAGGGTGGAGAGATTGTGCTGGTAGTAATTCATCCAGTGCTGTAAGTTGCTTATTTTCATGACACAACAGTGTAGGGTGCTGACAGTTAACAGAAGATTTTGTTGAAACAACTGACATTTTCAGCTTTAAAGAATTCTAATCTATCTTTCTATTGGGGCACAGTGGCTCCTGACAATATGACAGTGTCGGACTTACCATATACTTGACAGTTTAAGTGCTAACCTAGATGGGATTTCATATTGGGGGTGAGTTCTAGGTATTGGAAACATCTCTGATTGGGAACCTGGGATGGAGAACTAGGGCAAAATTTAATGGTTGCAGCAGTGCGCCGGTTTACTGGCTATAGAGTCAGTGGCAACTCTGCCACAGCCATTTCCAGGAGCCCTGTCAGGATGAAATCCCAATCAGGAAGCCTGCTGGCTGCCCTCAAAGTTCCCATTTCCTACCAGGAAGTTTCCTGGAGCAATTTCTTCTGCAGGGCAGATGTCCCACCTTCAAGAGCTGCCTGCCAGTCAGAGATCAGCAACTCTTCAGTGCCAGCAATGCCACCAGTAATGATGGTACTGACTGCTGATACTGCAGTAGCCAGAGGATCAGGATCATGGCTGGAACCTCGGAACGTAGGCAAGTGGGGTATGATTGTGAGAAACAGGCAAGGATGTCCTGGGAGGAAGGATGTCACTGTAAAGGGTGAGGGAGGTGGCTGGGGGTGGGGGTTAGTTTCCTGCAGGTCCCTCAGTTGCCATTGATGTGTAACCTTGTTGGACAAAGGGTGCCCAAGAAGAAGGGACCCCCCCACCCCCCCCCCCCCCCCCCCCCCCCCCCCCCCCCCCAACCAGGCCACAGATACACTCACCAGAGTTTAACTGGCAGTTTGCCCACATGACATGGCCTCATCATGGTTGAATGCCAGTGACAGTGAGATGTGACCCTTAAATAAGGCTTCTGGGTGGGAAGGCCATTCTCAACCCTTCCACTCCAGACTTAGTTGAGGGGCATCTGGAAGGAGATGGGTTCTTCCCCTTAGCCTTCCTGCCACATTGTACATCCTTGGCATAACATTAAATACTTTGCTGCAGGATAAAAACATGTGAAACAGTTTACAGGAGCAATCATTATGAAAAGACTTTCAGTTCGTGACCACATATATCTAGGGTTTATATATGGGTTTTCTTTTGGCAACTCATTTATCAACTCACGCCTGGTCAGCCGAGTATTCCACCTCTCATAGATGTTGAAGGAGAGACTCTGGAATATGTTGAGTACTCCCGTACCATGGAAGCTACCTCTCCCAAAAGTTCACCATTGGTGAGAAGACCCAATCCCTGAGCGCCAGCTTAGCCTTCTTCACACTAGTGCAAGTGTTTGAGAACAAAGACCTATGCAAGTCAACAACAGTCCTAGTGTACAGAGCAGTTGTCGTCACTGCACTCCTGTACTGCAGTGAGACCTGGACTGTGTATCAGCGACACATAAAAGCACTAGAGAAATTCCATCAGTAATGCCTCCACCACATCCTATGGATTCAATGGGGCACTGTCGAACAAATACCAGTGCCCTTCTTGAAGCCAGCTACACAAACATTCAGGTAAAACTCCTGCAAAATCAATTTTGATGGACTAGACACTGTGTCTGGATGGCTAAAAAGTGTCTCCTCCACCAGATGCTGCTTTCGCAACTCTGAAATGGCCCAACATTCACAGGGGGGACAAAGAAAACACATCAAAGATACCATGAGGCTCTATCTGAAGTGCAGCAGCATTGACAGTAATGATGGGGAAGAGCTTGTTACCAATCGTTCGGAATGGCGATGACTTGTCCATCAAGCTGCATCATGCTTTGTGTCATAACATCTTAATGATGAGACAGAGCGGCAGAAGGATAGAAAAGGATGCAAATCATGCACTCTGGATCCAACAACCTTGTGGGACATCCACCCCATGTGTCCAAAGATCTGTCGGTCAAGAATCATTTAGTCACATGAAGGCCTTGGCAGAAAGTCATGACTCTGTTCTGCTGGACAAGGGTCTTCATGGCATCTGCCAACATGTGGGCACCATGCGGGCACCACTTCATCAGAAAGCAGGTGGAAGTACTCCTCCGCCTCTTGAGCCACTCTGTTGAGGGCTCCCAACAGCTCTGCTTGATGTTCCCACACTTTCTGCTGACTCTCCAGGATGAGTTGGAAAGCCAAATATAGAGGTTCATCATCTGACTTGGACCTCACAGGTTCCTTTCCCCCAACAGTCCTCTGAGTGCTGAGGAGCTTGGCTGAACCTGCATCCCCTTGTAGCAGATACCTGTCCATGCGGAGACCACCAGATTGTGAACATGAGCCTGCTCTCGGTCTAGGTCCCAGCTAGGTGTGTGTCTCTGCTCTGGTGGAGGGTGTGGGTAAGCACTGGGATAGGTCTTCCTGGCTGCTTATTTCCAAATCTTCAATGGAGGAGGTATCCTCTTGGCTGGAGATGAGGACATGGGTGGAGCTGAGGGACCGGCTGGCTAAGGGCGTCAGTCACTTGGCAGAACTCACTGTGAATCAAAACAGAGATAATTAGTGCATGGCAACAGAGTCAAAAGCTGGAGAGAGAGCACTCGCAGTTATGTTGAGAGAAAGATGATGTAGTGCAGGATCCTAACGAGGTTGTTCGCCACCAACCTCACTGTCACTGCAGGCACTGTCCATGTCCTCGAAATCATGCTCCTCAAAGTGAGTGAGGGGCCTAATGTGGGCCACTCCACCCCCGGTCTGGGACCTCTCCCTGCTGTTGTGAGTAGGCTTCTCTTGCATGAAAACAGATGGAGAGAGTGTGAACAGAACACGTGGCACTGCGTGAAATGTTTGTGTGGTGAGCAGCACCATGGACTGGATGAGAGTGTGAGCTCCAGAGAATATGAGCCTGGTGGAGATGTGAGGGTGTGTGAGAGTTAGTGGTGTTGTCCCTTGAGGTGTGAGATCCCTGTGGATGTGTGATGGGCTTGTGAGTGTGAGTTGAGTGATGAGAAGAGTGAGCTGTCTTGGCAGAACGGATGAGATCATTCATCCTGTAGCGGCACTGGGTGGCTGTCCTCTTTTGCAGGGCACTGGCACTGGCACTGACCATCGCTGCCATCATCTCCCGTGCTGGATTGATGATGCAGCTGCCCCTCCTGCAGCTAAAGAGGGGGTAGAGGACATCATGGCAGGCCTCCACCGTGTCCGAAAGGTGCTCAAGGGATGCATCACTAAACTGGGGGCTTTAGTCTTTTTGCCTTTCAGGGTCACCCTGTCTTCTGTGCAGCAGTCCTGGGTTTGGAACACTGAGAGGTGTGCGCACAGCTGCAGTTTAAATGTGGCACCTGGTGTGATGAAGCGGTGAGGTGATGGCATGGTGGACAGATGAGAACCTGCCCGCCATCGAAACAGCCTGTTTCCCAGGAATGCAAGATTAATGCTGCAGGTTTGGGATGATACAGTGTGAGAAGCAGCCATTGCGGCCAGCGGGTAAAATGTCATTTTCTCCACCCACTACTGCACTTAGTGCAAATCAAAAACAATCCCGCCACTAATTGCAATACTTTAGCATTGCACTAAAAGCCCCACTTGCCAGAATCATCCCCGACATTGGATCACCCGGGCATGTCAGCTTAATTGCGCCAGGACTTTGAGGTGTGTTTGCCCACTTCGAACAGCACTCGCAGTCATCAGCACCAGGCTTCGCAGACAGCACCACATCATTTTTAGGGGGCATCACGGGCAGGTGCCTACCTACCAGATCAGTCCTAAAGCGGGGGTGGCTTTTCAATGGCTGCAGGGCTAGGACTTGCTTGGGGAAAGGGGAGAAGTGGCCTCAGGCAAGGGAAGAAGCTGCAGGACAAGAGCTATGCTGTGGGAAGGTAACCCAGGGTGTGTGTGGGGGTACATGTTGACCTGTTCAAGTGTCCTCAAGATGGTGAGGGTTGAGGAGGCAGTCTCCAGAGGAAATGAGACCAGTTGGAGATGTGAGGACGTGTGTGAAAGAGTGAGTGGTGAGATGCCAGTGAATGTGTGATGCGCTTGTGAGTGAATGAGTTTAGAGTGATGAGATAGTTGACTTACCCTGGTGACATGGATGAGATCATTCATCTGTTTTCTGTACTGAGTGGCTGACCTCTTGTGTGCATCGTTGGCACTGACCACCTCTGCCACTGCCTCCCAAGCTGGAGTGGTGAGACTGATGGGCCTCCTGGGGCCAGCGCTGAGGGTAGGGGATATTGTATCTGGCCTCCACAGCATCCAGAAGGCACCACAGGGATGTGTCAATGAATCGGAGGGCTGCACTCTTCTTGGCTTTTGGGGCCATGTCTTCACCGGTGCAGTCCTGGGCTGCAAGCATTAAGAAGTGTGCTCATGGCTGCAGTTTAAGTATGGCGCCCTGCATGAGGGAGCGCTGAGGTGACAGCGCAGTGGACAAATCAGAGGCTGCTCACCAGCCAGATGACTTTTCCTGTAGCTGCATAATTAATAAGGTGGGAAGTGGATGATACGGCGCGAAAAGCTGCCATTGCGGCCAGTGGGTAAACATTTTATCACACCTGCTACCACACTTAGTGCAAAGCTGGGATGATTCTGCCCTGAGTCATTTTTATCCATCACTCCCCTGCCCTCATAAATCTGCACGGAGCCCTCCTGCCCAAAGCCTTATGATTAAAATCCCCAAATCACCCCATAATCTCACTGCATCCACCTCTGCAAGTTCTTTCATCTCTACATCACTGAGGACAATCCACTTGTGGCCTATGTGTAAGATAACTCTTAGAAAAGTGTTGGGACATGGTCTATAACTACATAACTTTCTGAAAAACATTGGAGATGAATTTTTACTGTTGGTTTTCCCACTGGAGAATGTTGGATGGCAATTACTTAGTTAAATAGTGTAATGGGAAACTTGTATAGTGCTAAGATATACTGGAGATCATTGCAAAATTTCTCCTACTAAATTACTCAAGACAATGCTGAGGTTTCAGCAGCTGCTTTGCATCATGGGTAAGTTGTTGGAGAATTGCAGAACAGTTCCATTATTAGTTAGTTCATGTGTAGAGCGGGAAAATGGTTCAAAACAACTCCCTGAGGAATACTGGATAAAGGTCATTTTTTTACGGTTAAGTTTGAATATCGCTGAATGATCTATGTACTGGATACTTCACTATAACAGGGAATAGTTTGCATGCTGTCAATGTGAGGCCTAATGATGTTATTCAAGATTTGTGATTGCTTGGTATGAATATGATAAATAACTGCAGTGAAAATAAAAACTGGTTAACTGAAATTATTCAACATGTAATTGGCTTGAGTTACAATTGACATGAGACCTGAGAGACACACAGAGGGTGTTTTCTGTCAAATTATATAATTCACTTCTTAGCTTCTAAAACAAATAGATGAAAGAGTTAAGTGAAGAGCATGAATAATTAACCATATAGAGGATTTATAAGCTTTTCCCTAAAGCAATTATTTTCAAGTGGCACTATCAATCCTATTCTTCTGTCTATGTTCTTCTATCCACTCCTGCAACTTTATTTAACTCTTTCCACCCTCAAATGCACTTGTATTTGTATCTTTAGACATAAAATCATTTTCCATTGCAAAACCAATATGGTGTACCAAGAAGATTCCTGCCATTTTAGCAATGGTAATTTCTGTGAAGGGCGTCAGGCAAGAACTAAACTATAAATGCACAAAGCATTAGAGATAAAACTCTCCCTCCTTCTTACAACTTACTTATGGTATGAGACTAATAAGTTTGGCAGCCTTCCGTCTTGTGAGACGGTGGTTTGCAACTTGGTCAACTCTGTTAACTCTCTATCTAATCTCATGTTTTAATGTACTTCCTACCTGATAAAATTAGTGCAGCTAAAAGAATCAATGACTCAGGATAATTTGGGGCCGACCTATCTGTGTAATTAAAATATCTAATGTCAGTCTTTCCTTCACAGTGCGATGAACACAAGACATTTCAGAAATGTGATTTCAGAAAAGGAAGAATTTGCAGGATAACGGGGAGAAGGCAGGAGAATGGCATTAAGTCAATTGTTCATTTGGACAGCTGGTGTGGACATGATGGGCTGAATGTGCTCCTTCTGCAATGTGACAATTCTGTGATTTGTTTTTACATTAGCTGCCACTTACTACAAGACAGAGAGACACCAGCCTGAATTTTTCGGTTGGTGGGGTCTCGCTTCCGGCCATCCGAAGAGTCGGCAGGGAACACATCCCCGCTGACTCCGAGTGCCCTACAGCTATTTCATGCTTGAATGAATGTTAAATGGCTCAGGCGGGATTTCCATCCTTCACTTTGGAGGAAGTCTCATCTTTGAGCTGCTGACTAATCTGATTGGCCAGTAGCTCTCCAGTCCTGCAGCGACAGCGCTGGAGTGGACAGAAGAAGAAATGCAGGAGGATACTTGAGACTAAGGGTGGAATCATCTGGCCCAATTGGTAGCAGGCGTCATGGCAAGCGTGAGCGGACAACCAGGGTGAGAAAGCCAAAAATCGGTTTTAAGCCATTGTGAAAGTTTGCAATCATCTGCTCCACCTGCCCATGGTGGGCTGCGTTTCCTGCCACCACACATCGGGAACCTAATTTCAATACTTTAGCATCTCAATATAAGCCCCGCTTGCCGGAATGATGCCCCTCCCCCACCCGGGGCTGGATCATCAGGGCACACTGGCGTGGTTGCACCTGGTGCTCTTCACTCGGGACTTTGAGGTTTGTTTGCCTAATTTGCTCCAGGCAACACTCACAGTCATCAGTGCCAGGCTTTGCAGACAGCACCACATCACTTTTAGGGGGGGCTCACCGGCAGGACTCTACCTACCAGACCAGGTGTATGGCGGGAGTGGGTTTTCAATGGCTGCAGGGCTAGGGTTTGCTTGGGAAATGGGGAGAAGTGACCTCAGGCAAGGGAAGAGGCTCCAGTGTGAGGAAATTTCTGGGGAAGGGGCCTGTAGTAGCATGTTGACCTGTGCAAGTGGCCTCAAGATGATGAGGGCTGAGGAGGCAGGCTCCAGAGAATGAATGGCCAGATAGAGATATGAGGATGTGGGTGAGAGAGTGAGTGGTGATGTCCTTTGAGCTGGCAGTGAGTGAGATGCCAGTGAATGTCTGATGGGCTTGTGAGTGGGTGTGTTTAGAGTGATGATATGGTTGCCTTATCCTGGCGGCATGGATGAGATCATTCATCCTCTTTCTGCACTGGATGGCCAACATCTTCTGTGCAGCATTGGCACTGCTGCTGCCTCCCAAGCTGGAGTGGTGAGATTATGAACCTTCTGTGGCCATACTGGGGGTGGAGGATATCACAGTGTGTCTCCAAAAGGCATTCCAGTGGCAGGTCACTAAAATGTTCTTGGATTTCAGGGCCATGTCTTCACTGGAGCAGTCCTGGGTTGCAAACTGTGAGAACTGTGTGTGCGACTGCGGTTTAGATATGGCACCCGGAGTGAGGAAACAGTCAGGTAAAGGCCTGGTAGGCAATTCAGAGGCTGCCCACCAGCGAGGCGGCATGTTTCCTGTGGCTGCATATTAATGAGGCGGAAGCAGATTATACAGTGTGAAATCCTGCCATTGCATCTGGTGGGTAAAACATCATTTTTCATGCTACCACACTTAATTCAATTCTGGGACGATTCTGCCCTAAGTCCGGGTAACTTCAAGGGGTCCCAGGGTGGGGAAGGTAAGGAAGGCCTGTGGGGGTGCAAAGTGGGCGATCAGAAACTCGGGGGAGAGGCCGGCAGGGTGAGGGATATCCAGAGGCCAATGGACCTTAAGAGGTGGAAGGGGGTGCAAGACTTCAGAAGGGGGCTTCTGATGGAGCCATCCCTCCTCCACCCACCCACCCCCGTTACCACCCGGATGTAACTCTTGATTTTCAATCTTCCCCCACACAACTTCAATCTCCACGACAGCTTAAAAATTGAGCTGGGCAGCAAATGGCCCTTGAATAGCCATTAACTGGCCACTTTAGGGCCTCGAATGGGACCAGGGCAGGCTTCCCATCTGGGGCCTCACCCACCTCAGCACAAAATTGCTATGTGGTTGGGATGTGTGGGAACCCGGAGGGGATCTCGTCCCTTCAATTTCCCAATCCCCTCACCCTGCCTAAAAATCCACTGGTGAGGGAGTGTAGAATTCTGACCTCTGTTTCTGCTAAGTTAAAATGAGAATGATTTCTGCTGCTCCTATTTCAAATAAAAAAAATAACCATTTTGTAACTGGGAATGTAAATTTTTACATCAAAGTGACAGAACTGTTTCATTTTTAACCCATGAGCGCTGTTGGGCATAGATAGTTAACGTTTTGAAACTGTTAATGTAGCTAGCTGTATTACTGGCAACAAATAATTTATTCCATAATATTTTTTGCCATTTGATTGAATGCTATGTAGTCAAATATGTAAAATTTGTAACCAGACTTTCATTACATAATAAAATATTCTCAATACAGGCATATAAGATTCTCTCTCTTAAGGTACATAAGATCAAAGATAAAGCAATACAATGTTTTCATTCTAAAAAATTCATTTCACATTCAGACACATCAATTTTACCAAAAAGAAAGTATTAACTTCTCAGATAACATGCTGGCAATCACAATTCAACAATGAATTGCACGTGGTGTTCCTGAAAATCCTTCCAGGTGAGGAGGATGTTTTGTATTTTTTTCAGGTCTACTACTGACCTCTTCTCCTTTTGGCTTCTCTCACTTTTCTTGGTGTCACCACCATGCTGGTTGCACACCCCTCTCCATCTCCTCCTGTCAGTCACCCATTTGTCTTCCAATGTCATTTGCCACCACATCTTTCCACCTGGCCTTAGGCCTTCCCCTTTTTCTTCCTGGCATTCCCATCTCTATTACTCGCCTCACCACATGCCCTCTCTCTCACTCCACAGCAAATGACCATACCATTTCAATCTCTTCTTGGCTTCCACAATCTTCACTGACTGCCTGATGTACTGGTTCCTGATTTTGTCCTTTCTCAACACCACACACATCTGTCTTAGTATCCGCATCTCATTAGTATCCAGTCATTGGCTGGAATTTTCCCCTCCCATTGGCGGTGGGCGTCATGGCAGCAAAGGAGTGAGAGTTCAACAGGAGGGGCAGAAAGCAGTTTCACGCCAGTGTGAAATCAAAGCGAGATCATCCGATGGTCACCGCCATGGTGGATCGCAAATTCTGCTGCAGGCTGGCATGTACCCGATTTGCACCCTGCTAATGCAGAAGTCGGGACCTACCTTCAGGGCCTTGCTCAGATTGCGGACATCCGAGGAGCAGAAGATGCTGGAGCCCTACAACTACTGGACCCTGAAGGAACACTTGCATCACATGCTGGGTGGATACTCATGCACATGGCTCCGCCATGAAGCAGCTCTCAGAAGGTGGAAAATCTCCATGCAGCAACTTCAACTTCACTGTGGCTTTGGAATTTCACGGATTTTGCCATAGGCTCACACCATCTTCCGTGGTTTCTGCTGATGCTTCGGAACTTCATGGATTTCTCTATGGATTGGTATGGATGATCAGCAAAGAGTGGCGGGGAACACAAAGCTCTAGATGTGTGTGGGAGAGGAAGGTGCACTGGGGGAGTGGGGGTTGAGGTTGGAAGGGGGTGACGAAGGTGTCAGGGGGTGAGGTTGAAGGGGGTGGACGATAGTGTCGGTGGGGGTTGAGGTTGGGAGTGGGGGATGAGAACGTGTCAGGGGCGGTTGAGGTTGGGAGGGGGAAAGTGGATGTCTGGGGGGAGGAGGCAGTAATGGGGAGAATGGTGCAAGTAGGGAAATAAGTGTAGGGGGAGGAAGGTGTAAGGGAGGGAGTTCGGAGGGAGAAGGTGTTGGTTGGGTGGGGGGAAGGGACTAAGGATAGAGAAAGGAGTAAAGGTGGAGAAAGAAGTAAGGGTGGAGGAAGGGGTAAGGGTGGGGGAAGGTGTTGGGAGTTTGGAATTTCCAGGTGAATGTACAAGGCAGGGGTCTGTAGAGTCAATAACAGCCTCCTGGGGAATGAACTCAGGGTGGGTGTGGTAGGCTGGAATGGTGAATGTGAGCAGGGGCAGAGGGAGCTGGTAGGGTGGGAGGGTTAGGGTGAGTCAGTACCAGTAAGACGGGTGGCAAGGGTGGTTGGTGGGGACACAGAGGCAAACACGGGCCCTGGGGGTGGGAAGGAGGAGCTTGGGAAGGTCAATGTGGATGGGGCTGGAATTTTCAGGAAGTCAGAGAACCTGCACGTTCGCCTGGACATTCATGAAGGAGAAGGGTTCAGGCTCTAGGGTAATGGTGGGGAGGTCGAAGGTGATACCAGTGGGTTGGACTGTGATGGGGATTGGTGACTGGGGGGAGGGGAAAGGATGGGGGAGCTTATCTCAAACTTGATAGCTACCATTTCACAGAAATCAAAAGTGAGCGGAGCCTCGAGTTGGATGGGAACAGGTGCAGCATGGGAGTGTGATCAGTGGGTGGGCGGCGATGCAGGTCAACTCAGATGGACAACTGACAGAGAACCCCAGCAGGCAGCATTGAAAATGCTCAGGACAGTGAGATGAGTCTGATGGATGAAGGCTCTGCCTGTGTGGGAGAGTGCTTGCATGTGGATCTAAAAGGCCCTGCCACACACACACACACACACACACACACACACACTTCTTCTTCCAGATTCTCTCCTGGTCTGGCTGCATACACCTGAACACTAGTAGGGGGGATTGCAGGGGAAGCACTCGTGAAGCCTGCAAATGAAGTTGAAAGATAACATTACACATTGTTCAGTAAAAGTGAATATACTTCTCAACTTTTCTTGGCCTATTACTTTTTCTAGGTGCTGCCCTGACATCTGCAGCAGGAGTGGAGACAGCCTGTGCAATGCTTGGCCTTGTTGCCTCTGACACTTCGGCATGGGTCCTCTGGAGAGCCAAGGCCTTGAGGGCCCGGCTTACTTTGGCTGTCCTGCTGTGGGCCATCTGCTCTCTCTGCAGTGACAGAGAACAAGGCTGAGGGGGTCACAGGCAAAGTGAACCTGGAGGGAGAGAACAGCCTCTGAGATTCCTGATGGATGACCCAGGGGTGTCCAGCTGCAGCTCCTCCACCCTTTGGGTGCCCAAGGGCCCCAATCTGACTCCTTGAGGGGAAGGAGCATCTGGAGGGACATCGAGGTGCACTGCTAACCCCTCAGTGCCACTGTATGAGCTCACCCATGGTTACCATGATGGAGTGCAAATCTGCCTGCACCTCCATGTTCTGCTGGACCAGGGTCTTCATGACATCTGCCATCCTTCCCATGGAGACCTCCATATGCGCGTATGTGGGCACCACTTCGTAAGAGACCAGGCAGCCGCACTCCTCCAACTTGTGTGCTGCTCTTTCAGGGTTTCCAACAGCTCTATATGATGTTACCCCGCCTTCTGCTGACTGTCCACAATGAGTTGGAAGGCCGAGTACAGAGGCTTGTCATCTGACTCGGATGCCTCTTCCTCAGCAGTTCTCCGAGTGCCAGGAAGCTCATCTGAATATGCTTCATCCTGCTGTGGACAAGTGTATGTGCTGTGACCATCAGGTTGTGCGCCCAAGCCTGCTCTAGATCTAGGTCCCTGCGCTGTGGGAGGGTGTGGGTAAATGCTGTGATGGGTCTCCCAGGCTGCTTATTTCCAGCTCTTCAATGGAGGAGGTGTCCTTTTCGCTGGAGATGAGGATCTGGATGGAGCTGAGGGACTGGCTGGCAGAGGGTCGCTTGGCAGAGCTCCCTGTGAACCAAAGTAGGGATAATCTGTGCATGGCAGCAGAATCAAAAACAGGAGAGAGAGCACTCACAGTTGTGCTGAGAAAAGGATGATCTGAGTCAGGATATTCAAATGGGTGTTCGCCACTGTTCTCACTGTCATCGCAGGCATAGCCCACATCCTCACCAGTCAGCACGGTGGCAGGCTCCTCAAAGTGAGTAAGGGGGCTAATGTTGGCCACTCCACCCCTAGTCTGGAACTTCTCCCTTCTGTTATGAGACAGCTTTTTCTGCATTAAAACAGATGGAGAGAGTGTGAGCAGGACACATGCCACAGCAGATGACAGGGATGCATGGAATGTTTGTGTGGTGAGTGGAGCCATGGACAGGATGAGGACACAGGCTCCAGAGGACATGAGCCTGAAGGAGATGTGAGGGCATGTGAGAGAGCTAGTGGTGTTGTCCCTTGAGATATGACATCACTGTGGATGTGTGATGAGATTGGGAGCATGTGAGTTGAGAGTGAGAGTTGAGAGGGAGTGGAAGCATCTGGGCCTGGGAGGGACACCTCCACTCAGGCAGCAAATAAATAGAGGATGAGGTTTGGGGCCTTCACTTGCCCTCAGGGAACAGGAACTGCCAGACCTATGAGGGACACCTCTATTCAGGCAGCAGATAAATAGAGGACAAGGCTGGGGCCTTTGCTCACCTTCCGAGAGCGGAGACGTCCAGACCTGTGAGGGACACTTCCACTCAGGCAGCAGATAGAGGGTGAGGCTCGGGGCTTTCACTCACCTTCCCAGAGGGGAGAAATCCAGACCTGTGAGGGACACCTCTACTCAGGCAGCAGACTGAGTTTGAAAAAAATAATGCCCAGGAGTGACATCACAGGAAAACTGTAAGTTCATTGGTTAGTGAGAAGCTGCTGTTAGGCAGTGTGTTTAAATAGTTTAAAATTAGAAAAGAAATGATAAAGAAGTAGCTACTTGGATTTCAGTAAGGAACACTAGCAATAGGGAAGTAAAGTTAAATCAAGTCAAAGTGAAATAGAATAATAAAGTAAACCAACGTGAGATAAAGTTAGTGTAAGTGTGGTGAAGTTAAGTTACTTATAATTTATTATACTCATCCTACTTACTCTAAGTGTAATAAAAAGCTTGGTAGGTCAGCTTGGCCAAGTAGAGTGTACATCCTGCAGTATGTGTGAAGTCATGGAGGCACCATGTGTCCCTGACAAATACATCTGTAGGAAGTGTCACCAGCTGCATAAGCTTGAGCTCCGGGTTTCAGAACTAGAGGAGTGGCTAGTGTCACTGTTGTGCATCTACGAGGCAGAGGACTTTGTGGATAGCATGTTTAGGGAGGTGGTCACACCTGCAGGTCAGAAGCGTACAGTCAGAGAGGGAATGGGTGACCTGCAGGCAGTCTAAGAGAACTAGTGCAGGAGTGCCTTGAGTCTATCCTGCTTGCTAATCAGCTTTCCAATTTGGATGCTGATGAGGGCGATGATTCCTCAGCGGCATGCAGCCAGAGCTAAGCCTGTGGCACCACAGGTGGCTCAGCTATACAGCGGGGGAGGAAGAAGAATGGAAGAGCAATAGCAATAGGGGATTCCATAGTCAGGGGACCAGACAGGCACTTCTGTAGCAGTAACCGTGATTCCAGGATGGTGTGTTGCCTCCCTGGTGCCAGGGTCAAGAATGTCACAGAGGAGCTGCAGGACATCCATCGGGGGAGGGGGATCACCCAGAAGTTGTGGTTCACATTGTTATCAATGATATAGATAGGAATGGGGATGAGGTCCTGAAAGCAAATTTCAGAGAGGTACAGGAGGCAGTGGTATAGTGGTAATGTCAGTGGACTAGTACTCCAGAGACCCAGGGTAATTCCCTAGGGACCTGGTTTCAAATCCCACCATGACAGATGGTGAGATTTGACCTCTGTAAAAAATCTGGAATGATGACCATGAAACCATTGTCCATTGACATAAAAACCCATCTGGTTCACTAATGTCCTTTAGGGGAGGAAATCTGCTGACCTTACCTGGTCTGGCCTACACGTGACTCCAGGCCCATAGCAATGTGGTTAATTTGAGAGTCAGATTAATTGGGGATTTTTTATAGCTATTATAGTAGTAATTTTGTAGACATACGTATGTCTTATATTAATAAATGTTTAATTTAGTATTATAAAAAGAACCTCTTGAGACTCAGAGGTCTTATTACTACTGAATTCAAAGCCCGCATCTCGAAGCATACAAATTGCAAAAATGAGTTATGACAGTTGTTTCAAGCTTCCCTTTGGGATTTGAATAACTCAGCCTTTACCATAGTGACTCTGGTGGACCATTGCGGCCAGCGCGGGGGTTAGAGGGATTTGTGGTGGCCTCCACTGCGTCCAACAGGTGCCCTAGAGAGAGGGTTGCTGTCACCTTTGCTTTTGAGGCCATCTGTCACCTGGAGCAGTCCTGGTCTGTAGACATGAAGAAAGCTGCACTCTGGTGCACTTTAAATATGGCGCCCTGAATGAGGGAGCACTGAGGCTACAGCATGGTGGGAAAGTTTGAGCCCACCTACCAGTGATCCAGCATATTTCCTGTGAATGCATTATTAATGAGGTGTGACGTGCCAGGAAGGGGACGAAACAGCGCAACAATCTGCCATTGAGGCCGGTGGGTAAAATGATGTTTTTCATGCCTGCTGACAAACTTAATGCAAATCTGGGATGATTCTGCCCATTGTTCTTCACTTCTTGCTGTTGCCCAAGTTTCTGCCCCTCACTCCACTACACGTACAACAACCAGAGCTAATCTGTTGCTTAATTTTCGTTTTTATACATCTTCTGCCATCACTGATCCCACATACTTGAAACTACTCACTTTCACCAAGTCTTTATCCATAATCTTTACAGCTTCACTCTGATCGTCTTCCCTAGGTTTAAACTAACAAACCGTAATTTGAGTATTTGGACTACTGATCTTCATACCCCTGTCTTCCAGTGCATTTCTCTAGTCCTCCAGATACTCAGTCATCTTCTATCATTTCTCCACCAAATGAGCCCAATGTTACCTGCAAACATCATTGACCATGGCACTTCTGTCTTACATGCTCAGGTAGAGCATCTGTGGCAATCAGGAAGAGGTCTACTCCTGCACAAAGACCATATTTGGGCTCATTTTTAGTTCCAACAGTCCAGCAGCTTTCCTATCAGTTCCTCAGGTCTTGTTTCTTATCTCTGCAACCAACAACATACTCTGAAGAAGAGTCATATTTGATTCAAAACGTTAACTCTGTTTCTCTCTGCACAGATGCTGTCAGAGCTGCTGAGTTTTTCCAACATTTTCTGTTTTATACCACCACCTGGAAGTTTCCCTCCAAGCCAATCACCACCCTCACTTGGAAATATATCATTATTCCTTCGCTGTCGCTGGGTAAAACCCTGGAATTCTCTCCCTACAGCACTGTGGGTGGACCTACACCACAGGGACTGCAGCGGTTCAAGAAGGCAGCTCATCATCACCTTCTGAAGGGAAGTTAAGAATGGGCAATAAATGTTGGCCTAGCCAGCGATGCCCACACTCCATAAATTAATTTAAAAAAGCTCCTGATTTTGGCCAAGCTGGAAGTTCAGTGTTCTTTCCTTCATTGTTTATACCTTTAAACAAATTATGCGCTTTTATCAAATACTCACCCATATCTAGGGTTTAAAGTCCATTCCTTTATCCATTTCATTATTTCCTTAATGGTTCTTCCTTAAAAACAGGCACCAAAAAGTCCATGGCACGGGAGATTCGGCAGCCTAGGCAACAGTCCATTGACTTAAGGCTGGACCGGATGGTCCCAGCAACAGGCAGGGCCATAAAATCCCACCCCAAGCTTAAAAGTCCAACATCCTTCAGTTCCTTCTCAAATGATTGTAAGAAATTGGACATTCACTTTAAGTAAGATCAAATCCTCAAATTTCATTGTGCTAATTAGAGGTACATCAATTTATTAAAAGCAGTCAGCGTTGTTCCAAGAAGCTCAAGTCACTGTGACATTTCTGCAAGGTTCTAATGATACAAATGAGAATAAAAATTGTTATGGACATAATAATCTGTATAATAACAAATAAATGATGATATTCACCCAGGTATGCAGTCTCAAATTAAGGAAACTCATCATTCGTAATTCTCCAGGGTGGATAACCCTTTTTGCAATGTCAGCATTAAGTTGTTGCTTACTCTTGTGACATACTACCTCTCCCTATTCTGAATCACAGGCTCAAAATTAATGGGGAAATGGGGTGGCCAAATCTGACAGCTTTCTTTCCAGCCTCACTTTGAAAGGATATATTTACTTGAATAATTGGGAAATTCTTCATCTAAGCTAAAACGGTAGGACCATTATGAGCTCTGTACCATGCTGTTTCTGTAGCTTTAACAACAGAATATAAAATGGAACTGAAGATAAGTGAGTAATTCATGGAAAATGATTTCCTTTATGATTTCTCCATCTTAATCCCTGAACAACAGCCTCTTTTTAGGGGATCATTGGGGTGAATTTCTCTGGATTTGCACCTCATCTTGTTAGCATCACATATCCATCTTGAACCATAATGTATGTCAGGTGGAAACACTTGTGATTCTGAGTCAAAAGGTTCTGGGATCATGTCTCACTCCAGGTCTTAAGTATCAAAATTATGGGCAGAACTTTATGGCTTCTCCCGCTGGTGGGATTTTTCTGTTCCACTAAAGTCAGCGGACTTTCGAATGGCTCGCCGCATTTTATGGCCCTGCCCCCACTGCGAGGGGGCTGTAAAATTCTGCCCTTAGTCTGACACTCCAGTGCAGTATGGAGGGTGTGCTGCCTGCCAGAGATGTTGCCTTTCAGATGAGATGTTAAACCAAGGCCCACTTGCCTGCTCAGGTGGGAAGTAAACCCCATGACACAATTTTCCCTGATGTCCTGACCAATATTTATTGCTCAATTAACATTACAAAAACAGTGTATCTGGTCATTATCATATTGCTGTTTGTGAGAGCTTGTTGCGTACAAATTGGCTATCACATTTCCTATTTTACAAAAGTGACTACACTTCAAAAGAATTTCATTGGCTGTAAGTGCTTAAAGAAATTTGAAAAACACTATAGAAATGCAACTCTTTCTTTCTTATTTCCTCTTCTAGCCTAAATTTTCTTCGGTTAGTTTTACACATTGTGATACAAAGAAAGTCAGAATACACTTGACAGACAACTATAGTGAAAACTAAACTCCCCCAACTACTGCCATTTTAGCAACAAGTGAACCCCCAACTTAAAAAATCCTCAAGCACTTAATCCCACTAATAGGTACTAGTGTGTTTAGCCCTATCCTGATTGAGAGATGTTGGTTTCTCTTTGAAGCATGGTGTGTCAGTACCTTAAGTACAACTTGAAATCAATAGGGTCACAATACTTTCCTGAGCCACATTAACCATTTGTTGCAATGACATTGTCAACATGATTGAGCATGTCTAGAAGTTGTTCATCAGTGCATCTTCATCATCCATTCTTCATAATGGTTACGTCACACATGACATATCGAATCTACAGACAGCAGTATTCTAATATAATGCCACATGTGATATCAAATGCAAGCCATTCCTGCACTTTCAGACTATTTATTAAAAGATCAAGGAAGTGTGTCAGAACATCTTTGATTAGAATCTCCTCCTGCATGATCCCAATGTTTTATGCAGTGGCCAATACACTCTTTTCATTGTTCAGTATAGGAAAGTATACACACATCTCTAGAAGAAAGCTGTTATTTAACTATTTTAGCTACTATTTCCTGACTTTCACAAGATTGTGCATTGGATCTAGATTGATACCCATTGGTGGATTAATCCCAGGTGATTTATGTTTCTTATGTGTGTTCTCACATGTCCTGCTTTATGACCCTTAACCTTGGTTCTGGTTATCAGAAAGTTTACTATTACCACCAATGGCCACCTGGGGTGCTGATTTTACACCCCTATTGGTGGGAGTTTGTCCATTTTATGATAATGAGGTTGACATTAGAAAGCCACACAGAATCAGAGTCAGTGCTCTTTCTGCATTGCCCTGTTTTGGTTCAGTTTATGCCGGATTGGAAATTCTAGCTCCTGCCACAACAAACAAACAAACAACAGACTCATGAATTCTTCACAGATATTGGAGAGTAAGTAGTAGGAAAGGATAGAAAATTGAAGGACAATCATCCTGGATATTATTGATCTAAACACTCCTGGCCAGTTAAAAATGATACTGATGTAGACCTGGAAGAAAACCATCAACCCATTATACAGGAATGGACATGAAGACTACAGAAGGAGGGGGAGTGGGGTGTGTGTGGGTGGAATGGGGTGCAAAAATAATAAGTTGCTCAAAAAATAATTCTAACAGATTAAAACATACCTGCCAAAAAATGGCTTATGATAATAAATAATATATGATCCTACATTACTATCAATGGACTTTTTTTTGTTATGTTCACATACACCACAGCCTTCATAGGTTATGCAGTTCCTCCTGCGACATTAAATTTATTGGATTCTGTAATATTAAACAATAATCTTTGCAGTTTTCCAATTTGGTATGCAGAATTTTATAGTTTTTCTTCCCAACAGTGTCCCGCATGCTGTTTTATTGTCGGTATATTGCTAATTTTGCATTCTGCTCATAAGTAGCATTTGACAAAATGCTGCTTTGCTAGCTCAATAACATAACAAAGGGCTGACTGAATCTTGTTCTTTTATTGCTCTCATACAAATGGCAATTGAGTCCCTGAGCCTCGTAAAGGTAGAAGAGGTCAACCTATTGAAATGAAAAGCTCATGTTTTCTTTTAGCTATGGCCAAAATAATTTCTCACATTTCCAGTTCAAAACTGAACTCTTGTTGATAACTTTCTTGAATTGTATATTTTCTTATTGATTTTGTGTTTCTCCCCACTCCAATTTTTCTTTCTCTCATGAAACCTTCATTTAATACTGGGATATAAGTTTACAAGCACTTGCTGCACTCTGGTATCTTGCTCATGCAGTGATTATTGGCAGGTATCACTGCTATGTCCAATCACACCCTTAACTAACGTTCACACATGTATAGCCAATAGAATTTACTAAATACTGGTTTGGAGGAGGAACACTCTCATTACCAGGGAAGTGGACCAATTGTAACATTACTACTGCTATTCCAATTTCAGTTAATTCACCACAGCCCAGCAACTGAGCCTGGTATTGGCATAACTTGATTGGTATCTGTGATGTGGAATGAACAAAGAAACTATTAAGTTCCTATACTTTCACATTTACTGGGAACTGGAAAGAGACGACAGCAGTGTCTAAAACTAACATTAAACAGTAAGGGGCACACGGTCAGGAGACTACACCTGAGTGAGACACAGCCCGAGTGAGTAGTGAATTAGATTCACAGAGGAACTCGGTGCACGGGAAAAGAGATGCTTTAAGTAAGGTTTATCGTAACGTGTGGTGTGTTAAGCAATAGCCAGATTTATCAGTGCTAGTAAGGCTTATCAATAGTTGTAAGGTTTATTAAGTTAAGGCCAAATAAAATTAATATAAGTAAACCAAAGTAAAATAAAGTTAATGTAAGTGAAGTAAAATTAAGACATGACAGGGCAGCTCAGTCACAGGGAAGCATGTCCTGTCATATGTGGGAAGTGGTGAATGCTACTGGTGATCTAGATGACCACATGTACAGGAAGTGTCACCACCTGCAGAAACTTGAGCTCTGGTATTCGAAGCTTGAGCAGCAGCTGGATTCACTGTGGTGTATCCGTGGGGCCGAGAGCTATGTGGATAACATGTTCAGAGAGATGGTCACACCGCAGGCTAGGAGCATGGAGGCAGAATGGGAATGGTGACTGCCAGGGAGTCCAAGAGAACCAGGCAAGTAGTGCAGGCATCCCCTGAGGTCCCGCCTACAAATTGGTTTTCTGTTTTGCATACTGGTGAGGGCATTGGTTCCTCAGATAAGTGTAGTCAGAGCCATGTTAATGGCATCACAGGAGGCTCAGTTGTACAGGAGGGAAGGAAGAAGAGGAGAAGAGCAGTAGTGATAGGAGATTCATTGGTTAGAGGAACAGTCACGAGTTTCTATGGCCATTGACATGACTCCAGGATGGCATGTTGGCTCCCTGGTGCCAGGATTAGGATGTCATGGAACAGCTGCAGGACATTCTTCTGGAGGAGGCTGCCCAGCCAGAGTTTGTGGTCCACGTTGGTACCAATGACTTAGGTAAGAAAAGGGATGAGATCCTGAAAACAGATTTCAGGAAGCTAGGAGGGAGATTGAAAAGCAGGACCTCCAAAGCAGTAATCTCAGGATTACATTTTTTTTATCCATACACAGGATGTGGGCTTCGCTGGCTGGGACAGCATTTATTGCTCATCCCTAGTTGCCCTTAGGAAGGTGGTGGTGAGCTTCCTTCTTGAACTGCAGTCCATGTGGTATAGATTTACCCACAGTGCTGTTACGAAGTGAGTTTCATGATTTTGACCCAGCCGAATGGAGATATATTTCCAAGTCAGGATGGTGAGTGACTTTGAGGGGAACTTCCAAGTGGTGGTGTTCGCATCTATCTGTTGCCCTTGTCCTTCTAGTTGGTAGTGGTTATAGGTTTGGAAGGTGTTTGCTAAGGAGCCTTGGTGAATTCCTGCCGTGCATCTTGTAGATGGTACACACTGCTGCTACTGTGCGTCAGTGGTGGGGGGAGTGAATGTTTGTGGATTTGTTGCCAATCAAGCGGGCTGCTTTGTCCTGGATGATGTCAAGCATTGTGGGAGCTGCACTTATCCAGGCAAGTGGAGAGTATTCCATCACACCTCTGATTTGTACCTTGTGTAGATGGTGGATAGGCTTTGGGGAGTCAGAAGGTGAGTTACTCATCATAGGACTCCTAGCCTCTGACCTGCTATTGTATCCATAGTATTTATATGGCTAGTTCAGTTCAGTTTCTGGTCAATGGTAACCCCCAAGGATGTTGATAGTGGGGTATTCAGTGATGGCAATGCCATAATGAACATCAAGGGGCGACGGTTGGGTTCTCTCTTGTTGGAGATGGTCATTGCCTGGCACTTGTGTGGCACAAATGTTACTTGCCACTTGTCAGCCCAAGTCTGATATTGCTGAGGTCTTGCAATATTTGGACATGGACTGCTTCAGTATCTGAGGAGCCGCAAATGGTGCTGAACATTGTGCTATCGTCAGCGAACATCCCTACTTCTGACCTTATAATAGAAGGAAGGTCATTGATGAAGCAGCTGAAGATGGCTGGGCTGAGGACACCACCCTGAGGGACTCCTGCAGTGATGTCCTGGAGCTGAGATGACTGACCTCCAACAACCACAACCATCTTTCTTTGTGCTAGGTCTGACTCCAACTAGTGAAGAGGTTTCCGCCGATTCCCATTGACTCCAGGTTTGCTAGGATTCCTCGATGCCACACTTGGTCAAATGCTGGCTTGATGTCAAGGGCAGTCACTCTCACCTCATCTCGGGAGTTCAGCCCTTTTGTCCATGTTTGAACCAAGGCTGTAATGAAGTCAGGAGCTGAGTGGCCCTGGCGGAACCCAAACTGGGTCAGTGAGCAGGTTATTGCTAAGCAAGTGCCACTTGATAGCACTGTTGATGACCCCTTCAATCACTTCATTGATGATGGAGAGTAGACTATGGTGGTAATTGGCCAGGTTGGATTTGTCCTTCTTTTTGTGTACAAGACATACCTGGGCAATTTTCCACATAGCCAGGTAGATGCCGGTGTTGTTGCTGTACTGGAACCGTTTGGCTAGTGTCGCGGCAAGTTCTGGAGCACAAGTCTTCAGTACTATTGCCGGAATGTTGTCAAGGCCCATAGCTCTTGCAGTATCCAGTGCCTTCAACCATTTCTTGATATCACATGGAGTGAACCGAATTGGCTGAAGACTGGCATCTGTGATGCTGGGGCCCTCCACTCGGCACTTCTGGCTGAAGATTGTTGCAAATGCTTCAGCCTTATCTTTTGCACTGATGTGCTAGGCTCCTCCATCATTGAGGATGGAGTATATGTGGAGCCTCTCCTCCAATGAGTTGTTTAATTATCCACCATCATTCATGATTGGATGTGGCAGGACTACAGAGCTTAGATCTGATCTGTTGGTTGTGGGATCGCTTAGCTCTGTCTATCACTTGCTACTTGTGCTGTTTGGCATGCAAGTAGTCCTGTGTTATAGCTTCACCAGGTTGACACCTCATTTTTAAGTGTGCCTGGTACTGCTCCTGGCATGCCCTCCTGCACTCTTCATTGAACCAGGGTTCATCCCCTGGCTTTATAGTAACAGTAGAGTGGGGGATATGCTGGGCCATGAGGCTGCAGATTGTGTCTAAGTGCAATTCTGCTGCTGCTGATGGCCCTCAATGCCTCATGGATGCCTAGTCTTGAGTTGATAGATCTGTTTGACATCTATCCCATTTAGCATGGTGGCAGTGCCACACTTCCAGTCTCACATGCTAGTGAACATTGACATAGGAGAATTGAATGATTGAACATGTGGCTGGAGAACTGCTGTAGGAGGGAGGCCATCAGTTCTGAAGCTTTGGGACCGGTTCTGGTTCAGGTGGGACCTGTACAAGATGGATGTGCTGCATCATAACAGGACCGAGACTAGCATCCTCGCAGGGAGATTCTCTAGTGCTGTTGGGGAGGGTTTAAACTAGATTGACAGGGGGATGGGAACCTGAGAGGGAGCTCAGTTTCGAGGGAAGCAAAACTGGTAAAAGGAAGTAGAAAAGTAGAAAGCAAAAATAGAATATGGACGAAGCATAGGCAAGCGTTAAATAGGATCAAAATAGAGAATAATGTTAAAAGAAACAGAATTAAAGGTACTCTATCTGAATGCTTGTAGCACTTTTAAAAAGGTGATGATTTGAATGCACAAATTGAGGCAAATGGGTATGATTTAATTGCCATTATCGAGGCATGGCTACAGGATGACCAAGATTTGGAACTGTATATCCAGCAATATTCAGCATTTAGGAGGGAAAAAGGCTAAGAGCAAAAAGGAAAAGGAGGTGGGGTAGCGCTCCTAATAAGGGACAAGATCAGTACATTGGTAAGTGGGGATCTTGAATTGAAGGATCAAGATGTAGAATCAGTTTGGGTGGAGCTAAGGAACAGCAAGGGGCAGCAACCATTGATGGAAGCTGTTTACAGGCCATCAAGTTGTAGTACTAATGTTGGGCACAGTATAAATCAGGAAATTAAAGATGCATGTTACATGGGTAATACATTAATAATGGGTGACTTCAATTTAAATGAAGACTGGGTTAACCAAAAAAGCAGTAATGCTCTGGAGGAGGAATCCCTGGAGTGTGTACGAGATCGGTTTCTGGAGCAGTAGGTTGAAGAGCCAACTAGGGATCGGGCTGTTTTGGATTTTGTGTTGTGTTATGAGGAAGGGCTAATTAATAACCTTGCTGTAAAGGAGCCTTTGGTAAATAGTGACCATAATATGACAGAATTTTGCATTAAGTTTGAATGCAATTTGGTTCATTCTGAAACTAGGGTCTTAATTCTGAAGAAGAGAAATTATGAAGGTATGAGGGGCAAGTTGTCTATGGTGGATTGGGAAAATATACCAAAAGATTTGACAGTAGACAGGCAATGGCTAGTATTTAAAGAAATAAATACATGGTCCAAAACAGATATACATTCCTCTAAGGCACAAACAATCAAAGGGAAAGGTAAATTGCTGTGGTTAACGAAAGAAGTTAAAGATTGCATTAGACCTAAAGGAAATGGCTTATAAGGATGCCAGAATAAGTGGTAAGCCTGAGGATTGGGAGCAATTTAGAACCCAGTAAAGGAGGACCAAGAAATGGATTCAGAAAGGGAAAAGGGAATTTGAATGCAAACTAGCGAAGAACACAAAGGCTTACTGTAAAAGTTTCTTTCGGTTTGTGAAAACGAAAAGATTAGCAAGGACAAATGTGGGCCCATTACAGGTGGGGTGACAGGAGAATTTATAGCTGAGAACAGGGAAATGGCGGAGAAACTAAACAATTACTTTGCATCTTTCTTCACAGATGAAGATACAGAGAATCTCCCAGAAATACTAGGTGACCAAGGCACTTGTGAAACAGAGGAACGAAAAGAAACGAGTATCAGTAAAGAGGTAGCACTTGAAAAATTAATTGGATTGGAGGTTAATAAATCCCCTAGACTAGATGAGCTTCATCCAGAGTGTTGAAAGAGGTGGCTAGAGAGATAGTGGATGCATTTGTGGTTATCTTTCAAAATTCTATAGACTCAGAGAAGGTTTCTGCAGACTGGAAAGTAGCAAATCTAACCCAATATTTAGGAAGGGAAGAAGAGGGAGAAAGGAGAACTATAGACCTGTTAGCTTGACATCAATAGTAGGTAAAATGTTAGAATCTATTAAAGAAAATTTGAAAACTGGATATTTAGAAAAGAATGGTAAAATTGTGCAGAGTCAACATGGATTAATGAAAGGGAAGTCATGCTTGACAAACTTGTTGGAGTTTTTTTAAGGATATTACTTGTAGCATTGATAAAGAAGGGCCACTGTATGTGGTGTATTTGGATTTTCAGAAGGCTTTTGATAAGGTCCCACAGCGGAGGGTATAAACAAAATTAGAGCACATGAGATTGGGGGAAATATACTAGTATAGACTGAGAATTGGTTAGCAGACAGAAAGCAGAGAGCAGGAATAAATAGATCATTCTCATGATGGCAGGCTGTCACTAGTGGGATATCGCAAGGATCAGTGCTGGGGCCACAGCTGTCCACAATCTATATAAATGATTTGGATGTGGGGACCAATTGTAACATTTCCAAATTTGCTGATGACACAAAACTAGTTGGGAATGTAAGTTGTGAGGAGGATGCAAGGAGGCTTCAAGAGGACTTGAACAGGCTAAGTGAATAGGTGGGAACATGGCAGATGGAATATAATGTAAATAAGTGAAGTAATTCAGTTATGTAGGCAAAACAGAAAGGTAGGATATTTCTTAAATGGTGAGAGGTTGGGAAGTGCGGGTTTCCAAAGGTACCTAGGTGTGCTTGTTCATGAGTCACTAAAGCTAGCATACAGGTGCAACAAGCAATTAGGAAGGCAAATAGTATATTGGTCTTCATCACAAGAGGGATTTGAGTACAGGAGTAGAGATCTCTTGCTGCATAGGGCCTTGGTGAAACCTCACCTGGAGTATTATCTAAGGTGGGGTATACTTGTCATGGAGGGAGTGCAATGGAGGTTCATCAGATTGATCCCTTGGATAATGGGATTATTTTATGAGGAGAGGTTGGAGAGATTGCATCTGTATTCCATAGATTTTTGAAGGATGAGGGATGACCAAATTAAACTAACAACATTCTTACAGTGCGTGACAAGCAGGATGTAGATAAGATGTTTCCTCTGGCTGGTGAGTCTAAAACCAGGGGACATAATTCAGGATAATGGGTAGGCCATTTAAGATTGAGATATGAGAAATTTCTTCACTCAGAGGCTGCTGAATCTTTGTAGTTCTCTACCCAAGAGGGTTGTGGAAACTGAATCATTGAGCATGTTCAAAACAGGAGGAGAAGGGGAAGCTGGAGTGAGATCGAGCTGCCTCGCACCCTTCTCACATACACACTGTTGGAGGCCAACTATGGCATCAGTGATGGAGTTCAGTCCGCTCAGCAGTGCAGAACCGATGGCCTGGACCAAGGTCTCCATGGTGGCCATCATCCTGGCAGTGTTGCCCTCGGTACATTGGCATGCCAGTGTGATCACCTCAGCCTGAAGGTGAATGGACTCCTCCATTGTAGCTTGCAGTCTGAGGATTGTGACAGACATTCCTTCCTGATGATCCCGAGCTTGCCTTTGCAACTCCCGCAACTGAGGTATGACCAAGTCCAGAGGCTCGTCATCTGACTTGGACTCAGCAAATTCCTGACTTCCAGCAGTCCTCTGAGTGCTGGACACCTAGGAAGTCCCTATCACTGCCTGCTGTGGATCAGAAAGTGCAATGTGCTCACTAGATTGTGATCCCAAGGCTACTCTAAAGGTATGTCCCACTGAGGTGTGTGTCTCTGCACTGGTGGAGGGTGTGGGTGAGAGCTGTGACAGGTCATCAAGGAGGGTGTCTTCAGATTCCTCTTCAGAGGTTCCTTTGGGGCTTGATTGGAAGCCCTGGTCATGGACTCCATCGGCTCTGTCCCAGATATGCCTGCGGAAGCAAAGAGAGATAATTAGTGCACGGCAGTGGCCTATGAAACAGGATACATCACTCACAGCATGGTTGTCTGATGGATGTTGCACTGCTGGATCCTCACTTGGTAGAGAACTGTCGATCTCACTGTCAGCACAGGAATGGTCCAGAGTCTCGCCGGCCATCTGGATGGCTCTATTTTCAAAGTCCGTGAGGACATTGATTTCAGGCATTCCTTTACCAGCCTGTGACCTCGCCCTCTTATTCTATGTCAGCTTGTCCTGCGTAAGTAGAGATGGACAGAGTGTAAGCAGGACGCCTGCCAGGCCATATGCCTGGCATGTACGGGTGGTGAGTGGTCCCATGGATGGAATGAGGACAATGAAGGTGTGTGTGAGTGTGAGAGGGTGAATGGTGATGTCCCTTGAATTGGCAGTGAGTGAGGGCCCTGTGGATGTGTGATGGGTTTGTGAGTGTGTGAGTTGAGAGGGATGAGAAGAGTGACTTACCCTGGCGGAATGGAGGAAATCATTCATCCTCTTTCGGCACTGGGTGGCTGTCCTCTTTTGCAGGAGGTTGGCACTGACCACTACTGCCAATGCCTTCCACAGGAGTGGTGGTGTTGCTGCCCATCCTGCGACCAGAGCGTTGGTACAAGACATCATGGTGGGCTTCCACTGCTTGAGGGACGCACCATTAAACTGGGGAGGCCTGTTGTCTTTTTGCCTTTCGGGCCATGTTTTCCATGCAGCAGTCATGGGCTGGAAGCACTAAGTGGTGTGCGTGCGGCTTAAATATGGCACCCGGCATGGTGAAGTGGTGAGGTGATGATGTGACGGGCGAACGACAGCCCGCCCACCATCAAAACGGTTTGTTTCCCGGGAATGCATAATTAATGTGGTGGGTTTGGGACGATACGGCGTGAGAAGCTGCCATTGCAGCCAACGAGTAAAACATCACTTTCCTGCCCACCACTGCAAATCTGGGATGATTCCGCCCCCTGTATCTGGGGCACATTTGACTACCTTCAAAGGTAATAAGACATCAACAACCTATTGTTGTGAGGTATGGCAGTGTACAATGCAAAAAAGAAATCATAGATTTATCAATAAATTATTTTTGTTATTTTATTCACTTCTTTGTTTTTATGTGCAAGTTTTATGAGGAGCATTTACAAAACAATTTTAAAAATGGCTTCAGCCTTATAAGATACTTCAAAAAGTTAATAATGCTGATGTTTCCTAGGTGAAAAACCTTTATTAGTTATCCAACTTAGATAAATTGCACCCTCTTGGAAGAGGCACATGGTACTCTGCAGGATGTCAATGAATTAACACCAATAAAAGCCCATGGAAATAGCTGAGAACAATACTGTTGTTCCTTTCCAAGCATACCACTTGATGTCAGTGTGAGGTACAGCAAATACTGCTACTCAAACTTGAAATGTAGAGATTTGGGAGCCAAAATTTCTCAGACACACTGAGCAGAAATCAATGCCCTCCCCTGACATGGGTTTGGTGTTGTGGGGGCATTTAATCAAGGAGGAGGGTGCAGGGTAGGGACCACGCCACTTTCCCACTTGGGCCATGAGAAAGTTCGGGGCAGGAAGCCTTGTGGGTGGCCTTTCAACCCCATTGTCAATTGAGGCTCTTAAATGAGCAATTAATGCACAATTAAGTGCCTCATCTTGTTGCTGCTAGAATTCACCCAGTGACGGGAAGAGGTCTCACCACGCAGGAAGCCTGAAAAGCAAACCCTGTCAGGGTTGCTTGTGGGCTTCTAGGGACTCTGTGCCGGCATCAGGAAGTGGGGGGGGTCACTGAGAGCCACTCCCCTACTCTTGCTGCCAAGCTCCTCCCAACTCTGCCATGACCCTCAACCCGTGATCTGCTCCCACCATCACTCACCTGCAGCCTGGGTCCCTCAGTGATCCTGGGTCTCAGGTGGATGCATTAGCAGCAGCAGCCACTCCCTCACTGATGGTGCAGAGGCACACTTTGATGTGCAAATGATCGCATTTTTATTTTGAAAGACATCAGATTCTCCTTCACATTCGCAATCCCGAACAATTTTCCTCTAGCCTTTTTCCAGATCGGAATGCCTAGTGTGCAAAGTGCAGTCCCACCCGCCCATTGCGGCTGGGTTCCCCATTTTAAATGGGGAATGGCAATCGGATTTCCTCCCAGACACCACTTTTGTATGGTTTTGGAAGTCCATTAAAAGAACGCCAACTGAGGGCTTGTGAAGAAAATTGAAAGCTTGCTGAGGAGTCAAGAACATTCTGAAAGGTAAGTATAAAATTTGACACCTTCATATGTGATGTACGTGTGTTTTTAATGCAGTGATTCATCATAGGATCTGTCCTGCACAGGTGAGTTGATCCTTACATTTACCAGCATTGTGTAATTGTTCATATGAACAATTTCCGATCATTTGCTTGGCATTACAGAACTTGAATATTGCTGAAAGGAGAGACATGTTGCCGAAGCTTATCATCTTCCACTTATCAGCAAAAATGCAAGAATGCCAAATTTCAAATGACCACAACTGTTTATACAAGAGGAGAAAAGGGTGTTGATTGGTTGGCAAATTGACTCTGATTGGCTGAGGCATTGCCACGGGAAAGCAGTGGGGAGCAATAGGCTCCCCAATCACATGGGTAATTCAAAAAAGTGCAAGGGTTGAAGTGATTCACAGAGAACAGGTCCTTGCTTATGAACGTATGTTGCTTCTAACAAGCATTAATGAGACACATTACACAAGTTCGACTGATTATCTTAAATTGGTTGTTCATATAATTGTTAGCACACTCAGGATTGTTCAGATGTTTTGTTTTCAGTTTTGCAAGCATAGCTGGTTGACTATAGTCTGTACTTTGTCTATTACAAACAAATGAAGGAACATAAAAACAAAAAAACTGCGGATGCTGGAAATCCAAATCAAAAACAAAAACAAAATTACCTGGAAAAACTCAGCAGGTCTGGCAGCAACGGCAGAGAAGAAGAGTTGACGTTTCGAGTCCTCATGAGGACTCGAAACGTCAACTCTTCTTCTCTGCCGTTGCTGCCAGACCTGCTGAGTTTTTCCAGGTAATTCTGTTTTTGTTTTTGAACTGAAGGAACATGCTGTTTGATTCAATCAGCCAATTGCTGGGACATACAGCCTACGTACCTGGCATTGCAACGGCACTGAAATTCATACATGACATTGCTCACTTGTTTTGTAGGCAGTACACCCTTTTGGGCTGATGGCAGCATCTGTTAGTGGAAAGTAACACTAGCATAACCATTGCATAGTAGCAGCATGAAACCGCTTGCTTAACCTGTTGTTCACATTTTTGGGATACTTTCCCTTTCCAGGTTAATTTGGCATTTCTCAAGTCCCAAAGTGGTGGCCTTTGGCCCATTTGGGTGTTTGTGCAATACACAGTGAACAATGATCTGATCAGGATAGCCATTGTACCACAGGATAGCTTTGATGCACTCTATTTCTACATCAAGCTTCAAGGTGAGCAAATGGTTAGGACACTATTTACAAGATTGTTGATAGCGCATGGAGCTCTATGAATCCTAACACATACATTTACTGGTGTAGGTAGGCTTGCGATAGAGAGTAGTGGAGAACCTATTAGTGGATTTCTCAACCAGCACATTGAGGAAAGTGAATATGAGTGTGGGTTGGAGCATAAAGTCACACAAGGGTCAGGTGTGCTTCTTGCAAGCTGCAAAACTGCACAGGTTGGGGTTTCTTGAGCCTTGACAAAAATACGGCCCCAGCTGTTGGTATTGATTCTGCTGTTAGCATTTGCATCTCCACTAGATTCACCTTTTGTTTCTTCTCTTGTCCCATTACCATTTTGTTTTGCCTTGCACCATCAACCCTTTTGCCATTTAATCTCTCCTGCCTTCCACCCAATGACAGACCTTCCATTTTTTATGTTTGTTCCCAGCTCTCCTTTCCTCTGATTTCTGAACTTGCTTAAAACCTGCTGTATCTCTTTACTTTGCCCATATCTGATAAAAGGTCATCAACCTGACGTGTTAACTTTCTTCCTTTCTCCATAGGCGCTGCCTGACCTGCTGAATATTTCCAGCATTTTCTGTTTTTATTTCACATTTCCAACATCCACAGCACTTTGCTTTTGGCTTGTGAGAGGATTAGAATAGCCATGTCTAGAGGTAACAAATTCATGGACAAGGGTTTCAGCACCAAATGAGTTGAAGCAGGGTTGGAGTTGGATGATGTTAAGGAAGTGGAAATAGACGGTCCTGGTGGTAAAGGGAATATGTGGTTAGGATCATTTCTCTTCGTCAGATATGACACCAAGGGTAGGAACTAACTGGTTCAGTCTCAGTAACCAGGGAGATGGATGAAGTCTGCGGCATGAGAATAGAATCTACTGGGGGGGAACCAAAGACACTGGACAGAATTTTCCCAGCCCATTGGAGGCTGGTTTAGGAAGCAGCAGGGTGGGAACATCCTGGAAATTGGCTTTGAGTTGGGGTCCCAATGTGATTCTCCTCTCATCCGGCTTTTCCTGGGTGCCCTTGAAGGTGGGTGAGATACCCCCTTGGATTTTCTTTGTATGTCAATAAGAAGTTGTTGATGTTATTAAAAAGGGAATTCCAGGGTGTTTTAGCTGTGATTCTTGGATTTTCCAGCCATGGAAACTGTTTCCTCACCTGTCAGCAACTCACCAGGGTCAGCATGGTGAGTGCTGAGTGAAACCAATAGACTGGGAAGGCATTAATTAGCTTGCCTGAAGAGTTTCAACCATGGACATTGAGAGACTGCTCTTCACATCAAGTCTGCTCTCAGAGAGTGCTTTCACTGCTTGACAGGGATTGCCAAGTTCTGGGAAGGCATCTCACCTATCGACCACTTCACTTATCTTCAGCAGCACTTCCCTGCTGTCAGTCTTCA
Source organism: Carcharodon carcharias (assembly GCF_017639515.1). Taxonomy (NCBI): domain Eukaryota; kingdom Metazoa; phylum Chordata; class Chondrichthyes; order Lamniformes; family Lamnidae; genus Carcharodon; species Carcharodon carcharias. The sequence goes on from NC_054472.1 coordinate 106,703,702, forward strand.
AAATGGCATGGGAGCAGCTTCAGCAGCTGCACTTTCCATCTCTTCTGAGGGCCAGGAGAGGTACAAATATAGGTTGGAAAGTAAGTTGTGAAAAAGAAATAAGGAGGCTACAAAAGGTTATAGATAGGTTAAGTGAGTGGGCAAAGATCTGGCAAATGGAGTATAATGTGGAAAAATGTGAAAATTTCCATTTCAGCAGGAAGAATTAAAAAAGAAGCATATTAACTAAATAGTGATTGCAGAGCTCTGAGATGCAGAGGGATCTGAGTGTCCTTGTGCATGAATCGCAAAAGGTTAGTATACAGCTAGAAATTAGGAAAGTTAATAGAATGTTATCGTCTGTTGTGAGGCGAAATGAATACAAAAGTATACAGGTTATGCTTCAGTTATACAGGGCATTGATGAGATCATGGGCAGGATTTTCCACACCTGCTTGCCACTGCGATCTTCCAGTCCTGCTGCAAGTCAATGGACTTCTGGATGGGGTGCTGCCTCTCCCGCGGCGGGTCCCTCATCCGGCGGGACTGGAAAATCCCGGCCCACGTCTGGAGTACTGTGCATAGCATTGGTCTCCTTATTCAAGGAAGGATGTGAGTGCTTTGAAGCAGTTCAGAGAAGGTTTACTAGACGAGGCTTGTCCAAAGCACAGCCCAGCCCGCGAAGCCCCTCTATGCAGCCCCCGGACACAGTTTTCAAAGTTCTGGTCAAACAGCTGAGTTTCAATGGAAGATTCTGCAAGGAGATGCTCCTCCAATCACAAACTGTTCCTCTCCTCTGCATTTGCTGTTGAAAGGCTCACTTGGTGGGGTGTGGTGGGGGTATGTGAGTGGGGTGGGGGAATGAGTGAGTGTGAGTGTCGGGGGGAAAGAGAGAGTGTCTGTGAGTTGGGGGCCGATGAGAGAATATATCTATAAGTGGGGGGTGCGATGAGGGAGTGGGGGTGTGGAATGAGAGTGCAAGTGTGAGTGTGGGGGGAGAAATGAGAGAGTGTGAGTGTGGGGGGGCGGAATTGAGAGAGTGTGAGTGTGGGGGGGGATTGAGAGAGTGTGAGTGTGGGGGGGATTGAGAGAGTGTGAGTGTGGGGGGGAATGAGAGAGTGTGAGTGTGTGGGGGGGGATTGAGAGAGTGTGAGTGTGAATGTGGGGGCAGACTGAGAGAGTATGAGTGTGGTGGGGGGGTGAGAGAGTGGGACTGTGGGGAGGGGATGAGAGAGTTTGAGTGGGGGGGAATGAGAGAGCGTGAGTGTGAGCGGGGTAATGAGACATTTGAGTGGAGGGTGCTGGGTGCGTGAGAGACTGAGTGCATGTGTTGGGGGAGGTGCGGAGTGCGAATCTGCCTTACGCCAGACTCAGGTTTCTTTCTTACTCTCACCACCACTCACCAACACATACACAAACACGCACTCACAGTGAGTGAGGGTGAGTGAGTGAGCACCCTGAGACTGGGAGTGAGCCAAACACACACACACTGATCCTCTCACACACTGGTCATTTTTATTACTTGCTGTTTTTTAATTTAACAATTTATTGCCATGATCCTGCTCTACTTTTGCTCAGCAGTTGTTTTTTTCCTTAAAACCTCAACAATTTTTTTGAAATTCAGTTTATTGTTGTGCTTAACTCTATCTTTCCAAAATTTGCTCATTGGCCCCCTGAGTGAGCAAAATATGCAAATTGCCCCCCCCCCCCCCCCAACCCCGCCGAATGAAAAAGTTGGACAAGCCTGCACCCAGTCTAATACTGTGAAGGAGAAGGTTAGGTAAGTCAGAATTTGGAGCTTGGCATATTGGAAATAACATGTCACTCACCTTTCCAAACCTCTTGAAGTCATGGATTCTCTTGGGGCACAGTCTCGAGGTTAAATGGAACATGCTCCTGCTGCTGACTTCCTCGGCCAACTTCATCCACACCTACCTGGTTGGAGAGGTTGTCCTCTTCCTCCTGTCCTTGGTAAAGACCACCTCACTGCAGCCCCTCAGAGCCCTCAGCAGGCCCTCCAGGTTAGACTGAGAGACCCACTGAGGGGGAAGGGTGGTGAGGTGGGGGCAGGGGGGCAGCCTGGTCTTCCCTACATTCCTTTGGTTGCTTCAGCCTGAAAAATCCAAGTGCTGGTGAGCTTTTCTCACCCACACTGTGGTCCTTTTTAATTAAAAATCCCTCCTTTGACAGAATGGATGTGCCATTGGTTAGGTAGCCTGGTAATAAGCAACTGCTGGTTGAAAAGCTCAAGCACTCGGATTTCAAACGAAATGACCCCGACGTTCTGGCACGGACTTAGGTGATATGATTCTACCTAATTACTTTGGTCTTCCCAATATTTGGTTGAGAAAATTTCTGCTCATCCAGTATTGGATCTCGGACAAACAATCTGAAATTTTAGAGACAGTGAAGAGGTCATGAGAGATGGTGATGAGGTAAAACCAGGTGTCATCAGTGTGCATGTGGAAGCTGGTGACAGGTGTTCAGATGATGTCACCAAGGTGCAGTTGAAGGGCAGCAGTGAGGTCAGTGTTACAGGTCATCTGTGTGCTTCCTGTGTAACCACATCCCACCAACGCACACTCACACAAACACACACACACAACACACACATATAGATTTCTAGCCTCAATCTTTGTTGTAAATGAGTAAATGGAGTATATAATTTCCCTGTATGTTTCACACTTTTCATAGGTTCCTCATACTAAATGTAACAATTTCAGCTTTGCACCTGAGTGAACTATAGTGCATAATTTTACACTTAGATAGATTGGCCCACCGTTCCTATTAAATTATTATATTATCCTAAATGCTGTAATGGAAGCTTTCAGTACATTTACCAGTGTCTCATTAGACAAAAATTTATGTGGAACCTAAGCCTATGAAGGGAATTTTACCCACCCCACCCCCCATCCCACCAGGCGTGTTTAAGGTGGGGGGTACATAAAATAGGACAGGTGGGTAGCCCACTGCCTTCCCACCCATCACCGAGCTGCCCCCCATAATACGCTGGGCAGGCAGCAGCCAGCCTGTCCTTTCTTAGGCCTATTGATCAATTAGGGGCAGTTAAGGGCTTAATTCCACTTCCATCACCTTAATACGGTGGACAGTGGAAGGTGCAGGAAAGTGGCCAGCTCTCGTTTTCGTTTTCTCGCATCTGAGTTGAAAAGGCGAGAAGAAAGTGAGAAATCTCCTTTGAGGGGTGGTCCATGTGCATTGTGTGCACCTCCCCCATGATGTTACCCCACTTTATGTCTCCCCAAGTCTTCCAAAACCCAACCCTTCCCCCCTCCCTAAGGTTCCCGATCCCTCCTCACCCAAGCCCAACTAACTTTAGTCCAGCAAACATGACACTTCTTCCCAGGGACTCCCTTGTAATCTCAGTAGCAGCCACTTCTCGCCTCTGGCACTGCTGGGATTACTCAGCTGCCAGCTCTCGAGGGACTTCTTTCCCTGAGGGGTAGTAGTCTCACATCTATCTCTTTAAGAGCACCCCCAGCGTATTATCATTGTGTGAGCAACCATTTTTACTGACTGACTTTTCTACTTGATGGGGGCGTGCAATATGTCGTACCCAGCAATCCCCTTCCCCCTGACACTGTGTAAAATCCAGCATTACATTTCTAACGTACACTCTGGGAGAATGAGGCTCTGCTAAAGAAACAGAAGAAAAATGATAATGAGGTCCTGCGGTTAAGCTTGGCAGGGCATCCACGCCTTGCTGGGTCCTTCAATTCTCAATGGCCTCACCCCCACCCTCACCACCTCTTCTTAACTGTTGGGGCATTGTCAATATAATATGGAGAAGAAACAGCATTTTTATAAAGTTTCGTATGACCAGAGTGACTTAATTTCATTCTTACTAACTTATTCCAATGTTTGCAAAAAGAAAAGTATTTTTTCAACACATGCTTTAGGCCAGGAAAGCAGAACTCGATTTCATAAGATTTAAATCATTAACATGTGAAAGAATGACTTTGCAGGATATATGGACAAACCTTTCCACTAAATCTCCCAGTGGATAATTCTTTTCATGAACAATGTGAAGTGGCACAGTAAAAGTTTCTAATTACTAACACTAACCAGTGAATAATAAAAGAAAAGCTTATTAACAGTTGTTTTCAAACAGAAGTGCTTAACTATGAAAACCCAAGAAACCTGAATAATGATTGAAGAAAGATGACCTTTTAGTTATAAGTAGGTATTCAATTGGAGATAATTTGATGACGTGTTTTAGTCCTTGCTTTCTTAAATCAGTTAACTGTACAATTTACAAACTGAAGAATTGCACTTTTTTTCGAAAAACTAAAATCTACAAATGACTAAAAAGTGATTTTAGTGAGTGACTGTTTATGGATTTGTATGATGATGCAGGTTTTTCTACAGGTGTTAATGTCTTGGCTGAAATAGCAGACAGGGAAATGTCAGGAGGATGCTCAGTATTCATCAGCTAAGCATTTCTAGGCTTAGATGTTCAGATGAAACTGTGAATCTACGCACTACAGAGAATCTTTCTTTAATTTATTTTTGGCTACATTTTCTCTCAAGCATAACAACCCTAAAAATGTTACTAATCTTGCCTTTGAGACACATGAGTTTGTGAGGGGGGGTGGGGGGGGGGGGGTGGGGGGGGGGGTGGCGGGGGTTGGGGGGGGGGGGGGTGGGGGGGTGACGGTGGTGGTGGGGGGTGGGGGGGGTGCAGGGTTGGTGGCATGGGTGGCAGTTGGGGTATTCTCTATGGAGTTGAGTAGGTTTCAAACTGACACTCATGGTGATGGGAGATTAGAATTGAGTCAATTTTTGAGGTAGATTATTTCAACCAACACCACGCATTTTAGGATACTGTCGCTCAGTGAGCAAACAATCTGGTCCAACCAGGAGATATGGACCTGACTGTAGTCATTGGAACTCCTTCTATTTATCTCCAGATAATCCAGATAGTTAGGGTGGACCTAACTGAACAAGCAACATGAAGCTTAGCAGTGTTCTGTGTGGATGAGCACATTATTTTAGCCATCTAAACGTCACCAGTACCCCTACACACACTTGTGGCTTCCTATGCCTTGGCTATTATCAATTTGTGCCAAGATTCTCCGGGCTTAGATAAGTGGGATCTGTTCTTACAAAAATATGAGGCAAATAGGAACTCTGCTAACATGAATTTTTCAGTTGTTTGGTTTGGGCGCTCAAGCATTGTGTGGCTTTCCTCATGAATCAGACACCCAGCTGACCAAAAGAAAATGTCAGCATGAAAAATACAGGCTTCCAGAATTTGCTTGGCAAGTGACCCAACATTATTGCTTGCTGTTTATCAAGATTGGATGAGCCAGTGAGAGAAATCTGGAACACCACATGCCTTCTGTTTATCTCAACTGGCCCAGGAGTCCATGATCTGTTTTAAATTGTACATTTTTCAGCTCAATAACTCTTTTTCAGCTAGCATGGGCACAATGGACTGAATAGTCTCCTTCTATGCTGCAAACTTATATGATTCATTAAATACTTTTGAAACTTACTGCCAAAACTAATTTTTTTAAAAAAAGGGGAATTTGTGTTTGTCTATCTTTTTGAACTGGACATTTTTCATTTTGTTTGCCTATTAACAACTGGACTAAGACTATCCAAATTTATTTTCTCACAAGCAGCCTGGAGGGAAAAGTTTTATATCATTATTTTGAGTTGAGTTTGAACACAGATCTCTGAAGTGAAATAAAAATATCTGGCTCCCTAAAGCATTCCTAGGCATCAGGGCATCAATACTCTTCTAGTTTTTTGAACCTCCAGTATGGGGTGCCTATCCTGTGACCAGAGAAATCACAAATCACTGCCCACAATATTTTCCACCCTGTCAAACTTACTGTAGATCCTTGACCAGCTAATTTTACTCCTTACCCTTCCAACTCCCCACATTCCCTTTACGTTGGCAACAAAGAGCTGTCTACAGGGCCATAGCTGTTTGACTGGTATGAACAGCTTGCCGACAACATACAGGCCTATAGACCAATTTTCCTTCTCCATCTTTATACGCATGCGGCCTCTCCTGTACCCCAATCATGTCCCACTTCTGATATAATCCAAGTCTTTAGTTAGTCATTCTAAGTTAAGCGCTATTTTTGTTACCCAACTTTACTTTTGTCATAATTAGAAACACCTAGGAAGGACTTTTTAAATTTCCATGCAAACAATTAAAGAAAATACTTAGGTAGCCACCTGAGATAATCCTGTATCTTTAATTTTGCAATAAAATAATATGTCAGAGCAAATGCTGCAAGCTGCCTTTTGAAAGACATACAATGGTGCAAAAATATTTCAATGCCTGTGTGACCTTTACTATATGAATCTATTATTAAGTCTAAAGTTGTCACTAGTCCAAACTACAGCATCTGGACTCATTGAAAGTCCATTTGCTTTCATTTTCATCCTCCCCAACTGGAACTTGTGATGAATGACAAGGGAACATGACTGCAGTTTGGGCTAATCCCCCGTACTGCTTATTATCTTTTCTGATGGTGTGAAATGCTGCGAGTGCAGTTCACAGATTTAGGAAGTAAAATTTAGAATTTGCCGCAGTCGTAACCCAGAGGCCAAGCGATCATAACTACCCTCTGCTATTTATATTCCAGTACACACTCGATAAGCCAAATGGGCTTCTTCTATGCTGTAACCATTCCCTGAATCTCCGATTTAAGTATTAGCCAAGCAATTACAAAAAATTAACAAAAAGAACCTTGTGCAATGCTGAAAAAAGAGACATGCTGTTGAGGCTTTTCATCTTGCACTCATCAGGACAGCTCACAAGAAATTACCACTGTAAAAGGATCATATCACGTAAACTCATGAATGGGCCTTGGCTGGCATTTTCGGTCCTGAAAAGTGCCCAGTCTACCTCAGATTACCCTGGAAGGGTAAGATGTCTCAAAAGTTTGAGCAACAGGTGAAGCTAACCATTGCACACTGTTACTATGTAGTCGACACAAGGAGGGTATTCTTTACTAACAGTATGCCTTTAAGCCAAAAAGAGGTTCTGACTATTACACAAATGAGCAATGTGGTATATGAATTTCAATGCTGGTGTGATGACAGGTGTAGGCTGTACATCCCAAGGACTGGCAAAAAATTTCAAACAGCATGTCCCTTCAGCTATCCACAACAGGCAAAATACTGACTGTGCTCAATCCACCTGGCTTGCAAAACTCAAAAGATAGTGTCCAACATTATTTGTGATTCCGTGATTGGACAACACTTGCTAAACAATCCTGATTGCACTAAGAATTACACTGAAAACCAATTTAAGATTATCAGTCAGGCTCATAGTGTGGCTCACTTACACATGCCTGTCCTTTGCAGACAAAAGGCGCATGTCCACACATTGCACCTTTTTTTTATCTAAACAAAAACTTGGGAGAACAACTGTTCCCTGGTTCATTCCCCATGGCAATGCCTTAACCAATCAAAGTCAACCTGCTTGGTTTGAATTTGAACAAAAGCCTGGTAGTTAACTGTTCCCTGCTACATTCTCCATGGCAATACCTCTACCAGTCAGAGTCCACTTGCCAATTAATCAGCACTCTCTTCTCATGCAGTATAAATTGTTGTTCTCTTTTTCTGTTGGTATTTCTTGTAAGCTGTCCAAATGTGTGCAAGATGAAAAACTTGGATAGCATGTTTCTTTTATCAGCAATACTCAAGTTCTGTACTACTAAATCTTGTGCATATTCTAAAATCTTTCATCGAAGTTCCCGCACTAAAAATAATGGGCTGGATTTTCCCCGATCTTCAGGACACCAACATCGGGACCAAATGTTGGCCTAGAATGCCTAGTTCCTGGGAGTCAGACAGTGGGAGCTGTTTTCCAGGTGTTGGCCTCTTAGTTGACCACCTCCACTTTTGCCATCCTATTAAGGATGGTGGGTACGCTCCCAATGCTGCAGGACCAAGCACAGGGCCAGATACTTCAGAGACTTTAAAGCCCACCGTGAGAGATGGGTACTGCTGAGGCAGGTAGGAGAACATGAGAGCGCCTCAAAATGGAGACACCCTCAGAGGGTTAAAATAATTAAATATTTTTAGAAGGGGGAAGGCGGTAGGCATAGCGGAATGGAGGGTAAAAGCTCTATGGGGGAATTGTTGACTTTCCTGCCTATAGCCCCCTCTTTGGTAGATCGAGTCTCTGGCTCTGATTGTGCCTTGGACTGCCGCAAAGAGGCTATCTCTATTGAGATGGTGGCCTTTCTATGTTGTGGAGGGTCCATTGTACCACTGGCAAATTGCTGGCAAGCCCAGAAAAATCACCCATAATTGAGGCATTAATTCTTTCTATTGAATGCCCACCTCTGTTCAATAGCAGCTGATTCAGATAAAAGCAAAATACTGCAGATGCTGGAAATCTGAGACAAAAACAAAAATTGCTGGAAAATCTCAGCAGGTCTGTGGCGAGAAAGACAGAGTTAACAATTCGAGTCCGTATGACTCTTCTTCAGAACTACTGAATCAGATCCGGGAAACTTCCCTGATGGTGGAAAAGATAATGGGAATGGGTCAGAGAGTCATCCTGCTGTGGCTCTCCACTCTTTTCCTATCCCTCCCCACCTCCCATCCGCTCCTTTGCTCCACCTCCCCTAACAAGCCTGCCACCCTGGGGTTGGAAAAATTCTCTCTGCTCACAGCAGTAATCTTCTCAGCCACACACACATACACAAAATACTGTAAAGAAAGTTGTTGAATATGATTTTATTCAAAAAGTAATGATGCCCATTGGACACATGTTTATAGGGGAGGGTGGGGGCAGTACATTCCTGATGCATTAATGATGAATAATAAGGCCTGGAGTACCCCGATAATGGGCCTCAGGCATGGTATGAACAGACAGCTGAAGAAGTCAAACAGATTGGTCCTCTGCTAGCATTGCAATGCCCCTCAGATAAAGGAGGATAGGGGCTGAAGAAACATAGTGTAGTGGAGAGAGACAGTCGAAGGCCAAGACATGGGGATTAGAGGTAGGGTGAAGAAAGAGAGAAAAGACCAGAGAAGCTGGGTCAAGAGATTTGAAGCTGGGACTGGGGAATTAGTGGTAATTTGGGTGGGGGTGGGGTCACAGGGGTTGGCAGAGCAAGAGAGAGGTCACACAGTCCACATACTGTAAACGTGGGGTTGGAAGTAGAACTCCTGCTCTGACAGGCTGCACATTCAGGTAAAGAAATTTTAAAAACTTATCCTTTGGTAGTAGGAGATCCCAAAGTCAGATTTTACTAACAGCTGTCTCAGGGGAACACATTCTGCTGTGGGAGCCTCAAACAGGCTTTAGGCCCTTATTTGCATATGCAATGGACCTAATGCTGTTTGAGGTGTGAGTACTGCACAATGATTTTTTCTCTTTTCCCAAATAGGATGGATAGTGCATTTCAACCTGTAAACGTGCATAGAGTTCACATCTGCCATGTTGGGAGCTTAGTAAGTCAGTTGGCAACTGACAAATGTGCTTGGCCAGATATGCAGACTAATAGTTCTTCGGTTCACAATACGTGGAACATAATGAACTCATAGCAATGATCACTATTAATTACGAATTACTATTTTTTAATCGAAGTGTCAAATATGTTACATCATTACATTTCTGCAGAAATTAAATTGTTAAATAAAAGTTCTATCACAGTATAAATCATAATGCATAAATATTATGAAGACAAATGTTTCAGATTATTTTCTGAGACAAGCTCAAATTTTGGCTTCACATAATTTTACAATAGCATTGCAAAGACCTTGAAGCATCTTTTGCCTGTTTTCTGGGCCTATGGGCAAGTGATCAGATTCTTTGATCCCAGCAAAGAGCAGCAGGAAATACAAAGTTCGATTGCTTTTATCTTGAAGTTTTTTCAGATGATATATTACCTGACAACTGAGTTGGATCCATGACTATTCAGTCTTCCAATCAAACTCCTCTGAGGTAACCTTTAAGTAACTTATCCTTAATGGCCATAAATTAACAATAATTTCCATGGTGCCAGGTTCTTCTGGAAAATGAAGTAGAATCTGGACTTTCTACCTCTTAATTTACCAGAACTATTGCTACCTAATATGTAACAGTCCAACAATCCTTTAGGAGACTCAGTGAAGCTGAATTCAACTTTAACTCTTGATCCAAGAGGGCTAAAAGCAATTAAGGCAATAGGACACTTGGATAGAAATTCCAGAAAGGTTATCCGAAAGTGAAATTATACTTAACAGGCTTCTTTACAACTCTTTTGGCTGAGCTTTTCAATCCAAGTTTGGTCACATTCGATGCAACAATCCTCTCTCTTGCTCTCTGGTGTTGGTCTTTCATGGCATTTGGGGCAGAATTTTCCCCCCATTAGGGGGGAAGTGCAGGAGCGGGCTTGCCTCCGATCAGGGGCGCACCACCATTTTACGTGGGCAGGCACAAAAGAGCACACTCATCTCCCTGAAGCTAAGTGCTGCCTCAGGAAGATTGGCACCAAATTTGATTAGAAAATGTAGATGGAGATGGAGATGTAGAAAAATAAATGTCCCTTATATGTCCCCTCATGTGACACTGTCACATGAGTTGGGACGTGTCCATCACTTTTAATTCAACTTTTATTACATTTTTAAAAACCTATGTAAAACCTCATCCCGCCTCTGGATGAGGTTTCATGCTTTCTATGAAGCCTGCCAGGGCTCCCGGCCTGCCTATCAACCTTAAGGTTGGATGGGCAGGTCTTTTAACTACAGAGATAAAAACAAAAAAAACAGCGTATGCTGGAAATCCAAAACAAAAACAGAATTACCTGGAAAAACTCAGCAGGTCTGGCAGCATCGGCGGAAAAGAAAAGAGTTGACGTTTCGAGTCCTCATGACCCTTCAACAGAACTAGGTGAATCCAAGGAGAGGGGTGAAGTATAAGCTGGTTTAAGGTGTGGGGGGGTGGGGTGGAGAGTTTGGTAGGGGGAGAGAAGTGGAAGAGGGTGGTGTGGTTGTAGGGACAAGCAAGCAGTGATAGGAGCAGATCATCAAAAGATGTCACAGACAAAAGAACAAAAGAATAGAGGTATTGAAGTTGGTGATATTATCTAAACGAATGTGCTAATTAAGAATGGATGGTAGGGCACTCAAGGTATAGCCCTAGTGGGGGTGGGGGAGCATAAAAGATTTAAAAATATTTAAAAATAATGGAAATAGATGGGAAAAGAAAAATCTATATAAATTATTGGAAAAAACAAAAGGAAGGGGGAAGAAACAGAAAGGGGGTGGGGATGGAGGAGGGAGTTCAAGACCTAAAGTTGTTAAATTCAATATTCAGTCTGGAAGGCTGTAAAGTGCCTAGTCGGAAGATGAGGTGCTGTTCCTCCAGTTTGCGTTCAACATCTCTGTGTTTTATATTTCACCCCTCTCCTTGGATTCACCTAGTTCTGTTTAAGGGTCATGAGGACTCGGAACGTCAACTCTTTTCTTCTCCACCGATGCTGCCAGACCTGCTGAGTTTTTCCAGGTAATCCTGTTTTTGTTTAGGTCTTTTAACTAGTTCAATTAGTTTTTAAATAGTCTCAATGGGCTGTTGACAGGTCGGCGGGCGCACCGGTGATTTGGCTGCGCCCCCACCGACCTGAAAATGGAAATGATGCAAGGTGACGTCGGGAGTTCCGCCCAATGCCATCCCATGTCATTTTACCCATCGGCGAGTGGACCCCACCAACCCCCCCAAACCCCGCCCGCCAACCTCAATAAGCTGCCCTTGGAGAAGCTCTTGGCTTCTTGACACATAGTTTCACCTCTAGGGTCTTCTGTTGCTTTTGTACACCAAAGCTTTATGAATCCCTGGGCTTTAACCCCTTTATAATCATCACCCCATTTCATAATCAGATCCAAACTGGCCTGATAATTGCCCCTGACTGTTACTAGCCTGATTTGGTTGGTTTTTAATTATGACTCTGAATTGCTAAGGTACCTGTGCTGCAGTGAACAGAGTCCTATTCATGCTGTACAAGATCTTATTCACTTCCACTGATACAATATTCATTTTTCACAAAACTCTTCCACTGGTACAGCTTGATTAGTGCTCACTGTATCAAGGTCTCCAGCTTCAGGTTGGCAGGGGTGATTGGAGCTCGTAATGTGTTTGGTTAGCTTAGGCAACCATGTGATTGCATTACATTAGATTACAAACATTGTATTTAAACTACTACATTATTAAAAGTAATCAATACTGTAACTTAATCAATTATTGCACAAGTCAATCAAATACATAACTCAATCAAGGTTTCAGGGCTAATTGTAACTGACTGATTCCTCTTAATACAGTGATACAAAGTAAAACTGAGTGTTTAACCAATTTGTAAGTATCATATAATGAAGCTAAGTCTAAACACCCAAATCTCCTTACATCAGTTGGAGAAAATATCCACTATTGCTGTCTTTCAGGAATCTGCAAATTACTTCTCACATAATGAATTACTATGAAGTGCAGTTACTAATTCTACAAGGGCAACTAAAATTGGCATGATAGGGGTTAATTTGCCCATGAAACAATAACTGCACTTGAAAAGTAATACATTCATTGTAAAGCACTTTGGGATGTTGTAAGTATGTAATAAGGTGTTATATAAATGCAAATTTGTTCTTTTCCTTGCTTTAAGTGAAGCTTGTTACAGACTAGAGAAATGCAAATATTATGACATTCAGACAGTCATATTCCATTAATGCTATTACAATTGGCAGACTAAGTTGATTGTCATTAAATTTACACACTCGACATTGATTCTGCCTCTTTTTCCGGTCTCTGGATGGATGAAACTGAGTTCCATCAACAAAGTAGGGGATAATTTGTTACATCGCACTGCTTTGTAGACTTACGTAAATTTGTTCATTAATGTTGTCAATGGAGAACACTACACAAACTGCACAGTACCCATGGCGTTGCCTGCCTCTGGGGAACCCACATGAACCTACTTAGCACCATTAGGCGCGGCACCATGCCAAAAAATTTCTCCTGCAATAGTTGTTAGGGATGGAAAAGAGAACGCTTCCAAAAAATCTGAATAATGAAGAACATTTTTTTTCAAAATGCAATTTTCTTTTCCAGCAACATAATGACCTAGATACATGTAGGATTGTCATTTAATTTGATCTATTTACTTGGGAAATATAAGTGCAAAATTCAATAGTATGATAATTTATCAAATCAGTCCCATTTAAATTCAACATTGCAAGTGTTCACTATTTCTATACTGATGAAGCAATTGATCTGGAATTCATTAACAGGATTTCAAAAGTGGGAGAGACCTTGAATATCTAATGACCTAGTGGAACATGATTATAGTGTATGGGATTTCTTCCATACATGGGGCTATATTTTATGGGGGTTCAGACTGCATCCACCGCCTCTCACCCCGCCCCAAGCCCGGAAGGAAAGCTGGTCAGAAACTGAGATGATCGGAACAAGCTCACTCCACAGCCACAGCACACTAAAGGGGGGAGGTGGGAAGGGGGGTACCGGTTCAGGCTAAATTCGTTGAGTGTGGGACTTACGGCCCTCAGTGAGAGGAAGCCCGGCCCTTATGAGCTGCTTGGCCGGCAGCTCCAGCAGTCTCGGCAGTGCCCGAGCTCGGTACTGGGAGCTGCCGGGACTGCAGAGAAGAGGACTAAGAAAATCATGGCTGCCCCAGAAAGATAAATGCCAGAGCTTTAGGGCTGGGATAGATCCAAGAGCCCAGGGAAGGAGGAGGTTGGGGTTGAGGGCCAGATTTTAGAAGTCAGGTGGTGCAGAAGAAAGGGAGGTGACATCTTTGGGGGTGGGGTGGGGGGGTGGTTGCACCAGATGAGTGCAGGGCATCCCCCGAATAAGGTCCCCCCCTTCTTTCCCACCCTTTTTCATCTATGCCTTAAAAGGTGGCTTGCCCATTCCCGCCTGCCGACAAGCCTCGTTGACCCTTAATTATTTATTTACATATGGCAGAATGGGCTGCTAATTTTGGTGCCCTCCCACCAAGAGTATTATGGGAGTCAATTTTGGGGATGGGCAGGAAGGTAGCCATCCGACCTATTTTACTGCTGAAAACATGCCTGGCAGAGGCATGTATAGTCCAACCCAGGGAATCTAAATTAATCATTAAAACAAAATGTTGTGTTCCTACTAACACACATGACATTCAGAATGGATGAAGTCAATCACAATGCATTTTACAGTACAAGAGAAGACAGAACTTTAAAGTGTTGCCATTGTCAAGACATCGTCAATGGTTTGTAAGGTAAAAAAATCAATACAAATTAGCTGGATAAGTTTATTATAGGATGGCAGATTGCAGCACTTGAAATGAGCAGAATGTAAGGAGACTGAATTCATTGAAATACATGGAGCTATATTTATTAATGATAATAGGATCACTGGAATGCTAATGGTTACATCTAGCATAATAAGACATATTAATTATAAATCCATTGGAATCCCATTTGAAATAAACAGAGTTACGTTTATTGTGAACGGAGCGGGGGTTGAGGACATCATGGCGGGCCTCCACAGCATCCTAAAGACACTCGAGGGATGTATCACTGAACTGGGTGGCTGCAGTCTTCTTGCCTTTCAGGGCCATGTCTTCTGTACAGTAGTCCTGGGCTGGAAGCACTGAGAGGCGTGCACACGCCTGCACTTTAATTACAGTACTTGATGTGAGGAAGCAGCAAGTGATGGCCGGGTGAGCAAATGAGAGCCCGCCTGCCATCGAAACAGCGTGTTTCCTGGGAATGCGTGATTAATGAGGCGGGATTGGGATGATACAGCATAAAGAGTCACCATTACGGCCAGTGGGTATAATGTTCTTTTTCACGCCCACTACCGCACTTAGCGCAAACCGGAACAATTCCACCCATAGCTTCTGTAACCAAAGCTTTGATTATATACAAACATTTAATACTAATGGGCGGGAAAAGACTAGCTAGTGCTTCAGGCCTGCAACGCACCTCATAATAGCTGGAGCATCCTAACTGGATAATTCTGACCCCCCACCCCTCCTTCCCACCCTCCTGCAGCATGTAATATCTTAGCAGAGGCTAAGAGATAATAAGGGAATCAGTACTCTGGAAAATTCCTCATTACCACCCCATGAGGCAATAAAAACCAGTGCAGTTTATCTATAAGTATGCTTCTATGATGCAATCCATGCCCAGTCAAGAACCAGTCCAGCTTCCTCTTGAAGGCACAATAAGAGTTAGCAGCCACCACACCAGCTGGAAATGCATTCCAGAGGCTTACTAACTTCTGGGATTCAAGGAATTGTCTAACATCCAATCTGTCCATAGACTTGTACCATTTAATCTCATGTCACCTGGGTCTTATGAATCTGTTAAATTGGAATAATCGCACAATAAGCTACCCAGCCCTTTAATTGTTTCACAAACCAACATCAGGTTGTATTTAAGTCTATTGTGCTCTGAAGTAAATAGACCAAAGTCCATGAACCTACATTAATACCAACATGGTACTGACCCTGCCAGAGCGCAACAAATCATTAAACGCTTGTGGCACTGGATCCAGGTGCGCCGCACCATGTCGCGGGAGCTCAGCACCTCCGCAACCCCCTCCCAGGCATGTTTCGTCATGTGGGGGTCTCTTCCTCACATCCTGGGGGACCAACACCTCCCACCATTCTGCCACCTCCTCGAGGTGGGCAACAAGGCAGTCATCAGAAAAACGAGGGACGCACTGGCCTCCCGCTGGCCTAGCCTGCAGCCTGGCCTGCTCACCTGAACTCCTCTGTTGTGGCCTGGAACTGGCCATTGTGAGCAGCCTACAAAAGGTTGTCAGGCCTTCTTTTAAACAGACTGCCGGGTCGCCATTGGATGCGGTGGCCTGTGCATGCCTGCCGCCGCCCGCCCACTCCCGCTATCCACGGGAGTCGGGAAATACGCTGGCTGGGCCTTAGTTGGCCCTCCCAAGTAAAATAGCAGTGTGGACCCGATCGTGGGTGGTGATCGGGTACGCACATGCCTCCGCCCGCTACCCCCTCCCCCGCCCCACAGCCCCTGCCAAACAGAAAATTCTGGCCTATGTACAAATTACACTGTTGTGGATTCTTCCAAACATGTTATTTCCTGGGACAGTGACTAATCATTCAAAAGACTTCAAAACAAAGGAAGCTGAAATTTGTCTCTGAACTCCAGAATTTATCAAATAAAAACACCAGTGTATTAGTGTAACATTGCAATCTACATTATTTAACACTCAACAGTTACAATCTACAGATGACCTTACATGGCCCCTTGACAGATATTGCAATATTTTTTGTAGTAAATTGCACTATGTGTAAAGGCCCCACATTAAAAACTGGCATTCCTTAAGCTCCCAAACCTAACAGTTGCATTGAAACTTTAAAATCTGATCAGCAAGAAAATTCATTTTAGAAAAATCATGGATCTATATGAATGCCTTCTATAGCTTCTTACTGAATTTAAGTTAGTAATTCACTGGAGGGATGTCCAGTATCCTCTACGTATTTTAAAAACAAAGTTTCTTGGTGGAAATTTAAAATGCCTCCTTATGACTACTTGTTTTGAGAACAGTGCCTGAAACAGCGACAGATTTTATTGAAGACAGATATTGTGATGAGCAAACAATCCATGGTCCTGTCCTTTCATCAAGCTGGTCTGTATTCAATTACACTTAACTATACTCCTAAACAACCACCCATTATTGCTGAATTCCATTAACTTACATAGCAACTTTGGAAAAATACATTTCTAGAACACATTAATTTTGTTTAAGTTACATTCTTAAATGTCATAACTAATAATGAAGTAAAGCATTTTACATATATACCTGCTGTTTGAACAGATGAAATAAATTGAGGCATACCGTGTTTCTAATAGTGGAGTAAACTCTTTGGTGTAATATCTTAATCATACTAATGTATAATGCATAATTGTACTAACTGTTATGATCAGGTGAGAAGGGATAGAATGGCTCCCCTCTCCCCATTTGGCCACAACGGGATTTTTTTTGAAAGGGTATGCTTGCCAATTCAGTGAATGTTTAACTGTTTATGCGCTATGACTGTAAAATGCACGCACAGACAGATTTCCTTGTAAATGTTTTAAAAAGAAAATAGAATAGTGCTTATTGTACTTAACATTTGACTAAATAAAAATAATAAAAATGTTCCAACTCTCATTCACATAAACATTCAAGCGTTCACACACACAGTCAGTAGATTGATGCCTTGGATAATTTTAGACTAGGCCCAGGGGTCTTTCCAAATCCTACATTGACAGACAGTTTCTATTTTGTCTCCTGGAGTCAGCAGTGGTTGGGTTGGTTTTTAGATGCTGACATGGCACTTAGCAGGGCCCGATCTGCAGGCTGGATAGAGAGAGAGAGAGTGAAAGAAAGATAGTACCCACTCAGGGTCCAGCTTCTTGTGTTCACTGGCCTAGAGGAAAGAAGTTTCTTAAGATACAAAAGAGGGTTTGGTGGCTCATCAACTAACCAGTTACCCAAACGTGGTTATGGCAAATTGATTCCAGGTCCATGTTTTAGGCATGATTAGATTACGGCTGGATGAGTTACTCTCCTAGCAGGGTCCATTGTCCAAAGTGAATGTGTCTAATGGTACCTTCCACATTCAGTTGAATACGCAGATGATTGTCTGGATGCCTTATGAATGACTCAGGAGATGGGGTCGTTCACATTCTTCTGAGGCATTTGTCTCTAATGGGTTCTTCTAGACAGCCTGACTCCATTCTAATTGCTTTAAAATATTTGGAGTAAAGTTATGCAAATATCTGGCCATCTTAGAAATGCAGCATTTGTTCTAAAACTCAGCCCAATAAATAAAGTTATTTTTTGACAACATAACATATCATTTCTGGCCTCTTGTACATCTCTGTTTTAAATTGCCTCATCTTTGGTGGTCATGGTTTCCGCTCCCTAGGGTGAGATGGTGGTGTAGTGGTAATATCACTGGACTAGTAATCCAGAGGCCCAAGGTTAATGTTCTGGAAACATGTGTTCAAATCCCACCATAACAGCTGGTGGAATTTAATGAATCTGGAATATAAAGCTAGTCTTAGTATTGGTGACCATGAAACTATCATTGATTGTTGTAAAAATCCAAATTATTCACTAATGTCCTCTAGGGAAGGAAATCTGTTGTCTACAGCAATGTGTTTAACTCTTAACTGTGCTCTGAAGTGGCCTAGAAAGCGTCTGAAGGGATGGGCAACAAATGCTTGTCTTGCCAGTGACGCCCAGATCCCATGAAAGAATAAAGAAAAAAAACACTGGAATTTCCTCCTTAAACCAATCTGCCTCTCCTTCCTCTTTTAAGAGGTCCCTTAAAACCTACTCCTTTGACCAAGCTTTGGGTCATCTTTTCTAATGTTTCATTATGTGGCTGAGTGTCAAAGTTTGTTTGATAATGCTCCTGTAAAATGCCTGGTGATGTTTTCTACATTAAAAGTGCTTTATAAATGCAGTTTTATAAAAGACTGTCCCTAGATATATACATACATTTTTAAAAAACTTAATCATAGGATGTGGGCGTCACTGGCTAGGAGAGCATTTATTGCTTATCCCTAATTGCACTTGTTCAGAGGGCATTTAAGAGTCAACCACATTGCTGGAGTCTGGAGTCATATGTAAGCCAGACAAGGTAAAGACAGCAGATTTCCTTCCCTCAAGGACATTAGTGAACTAGGTGGGTTTTTATGACAGTCAGCAATGGTTTCATGGTCATCATTAGACACTTAATTCCAGACTTTTATTGAATTCAAATTTCACCATCTGCCAGGGCAGAATTCGAATCCAGGTTCCCAGAGCATTACCCTGGGTCTCTGGGTTACTAGTCCAATGACAATACCACTATGCCATTGCCCCCCTATATTATGGACGGAATCTTCTGTTCAGTGTGCGGGGCTTACCCCTGCACGGCAACGTGCAAAATTACATGCAGTGACATCGGGCATTTGTCCTGACGCTACAGAGTGTCATTCCAACCTTCAGTTCGGCGGGCGCGCACAAGAGTCGGCTGCGTGCCTGCTGAACTGTCAAAGGCCTGTTAAGGCTATTAATGAACTAATTAAACTACATGTCAGGGCAGCCCATCCAACCTTAAGGTTGGTGGGCAGGTGAAGAGCCCAGGCGGCCTTCTCATTTTTCATGGAAGCTCATCCATGGGCGGGATGAGGTTTCTTGAGGGGTTTATTAATTCAATAAAATGTTTCATAAAAGTTCATAAACATGTCCCAGCTTGTGACAATGTCTGAATAATTTTAAAAAATTCTTTCTTTCAATTTTTCGTTCTGAACTTAATCTCCCTGAGGCAGCTCAGGGAGATTTTTGCACTCTTTTGTGTGCATGCTCGAAAGAGCGCAGGCCCCGTCTCTCCCTCCTCCGCTTGCCTGAACAGGTAATGCTGAGCCAATTAAGGCCCGCCCACGTAACATGGCGGCACGCAGCCGATCGCAGGTGGCGATCTGCTCCGTGTCTGCCCGCGCCCGCTCCTGACTGGCCTGCCCAACGGGGAGAAAATTCTCCCCTATGTATAATTAAAAAACAAAAGATGAATGATTTTCACGGATCAATTAATGACAAGATAGTATCCACATTTAAGGCAGTGAGACACATTATAAGCATTGTTAGAGGATATATTAGAATCATTTCCTAACAACTTAGTGAAGCTAAAAAATTATATTTTTCACTGAAAAACATGTTAAAACATCCATCCTGTATTATAATTAAATTGTTACCAAGTTTGGGTTGTTTATGGGAAACCTTTAGGACTTTTCAGTAGACTTAAAATGAACTGATTTGATTAATGGAATTTGACAACAGAATTGACATTTAAGCCTAAAGTGGAAGGTTTATGATCAATGGATTGAACACAGCTCAATATCAGTGCCAGGTTAATATGGAGGCCAATGGTAGCGTAATAGTTTGCAAGAAGAAATGGGGTACTGAGTAAATTGTTAAAGTAATTATTACAAATTTGCAAGAATGTGTGATCCATTGAAAACAGTGCATCTGCCAAAGAAATTTCCAATCACGGTTTTTCTGTTAGTTGTTTTTTATGAAGTGCTAGCAGAATTGCCATGATATCTCTCACAGCAATCTAGGGTCTGCAGAATTTTGATGTCAGATGGCTAACCTAGCCTGTCCCTTAAGGTCACTGTGATCCACTCTCTAAAGCGGGTGATCTAAATAGACAAATCCAAGTAATTATTGCTCCTTGCAAACTGAGAAGTCAGTCTGTGGGTTATTATAATTGAGAAATAAAGAACCCATTTAGATTTGCTATATGTTTTTTCTCCCCCCATATTCCGTCAATAACATCATCACAACATGGAAACTCGATCGGATAAATCAGTAGAACTCCCAGTGCATGCCAATGTCACTCTGTTCCTGTCATTCTGTTTATTACAGCTCCCAAAATGCTGTCGCTTTGACAGACAGCAAATTCCAGGCTACACAGGGGTCAGTATGATGGAATAAATACAGATATCCCAGAATGCAGCTTTAGGCTGCCATCTTCTGTTCAAATTGGTGTACAAGGACATAATAGACAGGAAATTGTGGCATGTTCCATGAATTGGCAATTTGCTATGTGTGCTTTGAGGACACATCTCTCTGCTTTTAGGGTCTTTGGACATTCTAGATAGAAATTAGAATGTACATGGATTGGATCTGCACTAAATAAGTTAGGACTATCTTTTGCTGTTCTGGAATTTTTTGAGTCTGCTTTAAAGTTAATTGTAACCTGAAGGAATACCAGGACAAGTCCCTATTTCTCTTGAGGTTTAGTTTTGAAATTCTACACATGGCTTCACCTGCTGTGCTAAGTTCCTGAGTCAGATTGATGATCACACTAAACATCATGATCACAATGTATGTCTAGATTATCATAAGCATTGCTGGGAGAAATTAACTAACCTATAAAAGATCATAAATTTTGGGTGAAATGTGAAAAAATAGAAAACACTTTTTTTAAAAAAGACAGGAACTTAGGAAACAATTGGACGTTTAGATAGCATAATTAAATATAGTTGTTAATATAAATATTGGCATAGTTCCATATGGAATAGATCAGGATAGTCATTGAAGCAGCAGTATAAATGAGTTGAAGGAACACGTAGTTATGGTTATGGTAAAAAGTTCAGGGTGAGGGGCAGGAGGTTTAGGGGGAATGTGAGGAAAAGCTTTTTTACCCAGAGAGTGGTGGCGGTCTGGAATGCGCTGCCTGGGAGGGTGGTGGAGGCGAGTTACCTCACATCCTTTAAAAAGAACCTGGATGAGCACTTGGCACATCATAACATTCAAGGCTATGGGCCAAGTGCTGGTAAATAGGATTAGGTAGGTAGGTCAGGTGTTTCTCATGTGTCGGTGCAGACTCGATGGGCTGAAGGGCCTCTTCTGCACTATGTGATTCTGTGAAAAGAGGGGATTAAGAGGTATAATAAGAATATGGGAAGGTAGTGGTAAGGACAAGTAAAATATGTCAGGCTAAAGGAGCCAGTGGCCTTTTCCTGTTCACATAATGTTCCATGTGCTGATAGATTCATTAATGGATGGTAAATCCAGCTTTTACCTGAACATATTCCTATCATGACAATCCATGCCATTGTGATGGGACAAGCTATTGACAGATAATTTGCAACAATGACTAACAGTGTGTTTTGTTGATTCTCTTTCCTAGCCTTTAGTTCTCTATCATAGTTTGTGAGTGGGATGGAACAACAACTTGGTAGATATTTTCTAAATCCTTAACAATTGAGTGTATCTAAAATAGTTATCAAATATTGTTACTTTCAGCAAAGCTACAGCTTGTAATACTGTGCCAAAAGGAAGGAAAAGTGAGTAAGTAATTTTTGATACATTTTGCAAATGCCACAAAGTACTTTGTTCTGCCAGCAGTTATATCTTTATTGCTCTGATTCATATTCTATCCTCATTCAACAGCCATCCTTGTGTAACTCCAGCAAAATTCTCTTACTATTATTTAGAAGTAGGCACTCTGACCATTCGTTTTTCTATTTCTTGTGCAAACTAAGTTAAATTATACAATTCCATTGCCATCTTGGTGAAATCTTGTTACTTAGCATTGGCCATAAAATGATCTTGTGACTTTCCTGCTTTGTAACACTTAAAGCCTAGATTTTTCCTCTTTGTCCAAACATCCAGGAAGCTACTTGAAACACCTGAGCCCTAGGGAAAACAGCTCTGGATCTCTGATTTCTTCTGTCAATTGCACAATGTTTATTTACACAATATATAGAAGTTTCAAGTGCTTGTAGTTTCTGCTATTGATACTTTAAAGGGCCTGGATAATTGACACTTACACTTGCCTGTAATAAAAAGGAGGGTTTTTTAAGAAAGTGGAAATAATGACTGCTTTTTTAAAAGCCTTTTTTCGCACATTCTATTGTCACTTTATTGTTCATTGGTTCTATAATTATATAGTGGGTGAATTCAAATAGAAGTGCCATATTTTAGCATGAGGGGCATGAAGGGCATAGCAAGAGGGCAGGGGTTATATCTTGGCATGGGGACCCTGAGCGTCCATAAGCAGTGGGTGGGGGGCATCAGGTGACATGGATTGGGCATGATAATTTGTGGGGAGTGTGGGGTTGTGAGGGGTGAGGTCCAGAGGGCCTTACTTTTTTCACTATAACTAGGACGAAGTTCCACAGCATTGAGGCAGGCCTTTTAAATAGCTCGTCTCAACACCTGGCAGCCCTTGAGGCTGCCTCTGAACTCTTTTACCTGTATGGTTGGCCCGACTTCAGCCCGGACCTGCACCCGTATCTGCCCCCCAACCCTCGACAATGAAATTTCTGTCTTTCCTGGAACTTTCCCCAAAGGTAGGTGGGCCACACTGGGAATTTTCCCAACTCCTGCTACCCGCCTTAAGGATGAAAATCCAGCCCCAGATTTCCGACTTTTAACATCGAGTGAACAATCAATAGCTTAAATAATGAATGGTTGCTTGCAACATTCTAGTTCCAAAGCTATATTTCAACTACAGTAGTCATCAAATTCTCCAACTGCACCGGCCTATATCAACACCAGTGTTCCTTGTGGCCTCAAGAGAGAATGCCAATTTAATGCCAAATCACTTCAAATTAATGACCAGATTTGGCTGTGGATTAGAGTTTTATTGGTACTGTTTAAATTCATTACACCTAGGCTTTCTATAATGAGGTTGTACTGGAGTCAAAAGCAGATCCGAGAGGCAAAGGAGCATATTGCACTGTTAAAACTGCAGGAAGTTTAGCCCTATTATTGCGGATGGTGTGAGGAGTGGAATACATGCGCGGAATATGAGGCACTTTACACTAATTAACCTAACTCAGGAGAAAAATAGAAAATGACTGAATTCGCTGTAATGCACAGTTCTTGGACCCAAGGTGTTACACGGATAATCATACCACTTACACTGATACAAGTGTTTTGATTTTTTAGTGACTAAAACAGCACTTAAAACTTTATGCTTCACAGTTCAGCTAACCAGCCACTTGTATGGCTGGCAAATTAATCACCTTCTGCTCACAGTAGTAAAAGGCCATTTGATCTAAAGGAACTAAACAGTGAACATATTTAAAACTGAAATTGGTACATAATTAATTCTGACCTATCACAGGAACTTACTGAGTACCTGTGATTCCACTTGCCAACCACAGATCTAATTCAACTTTATGCAACATATTGAATTGATTTTTGATTTGCAAATTAACAATGGACCTTGCTGTTACGCCAATGAAATATTGGCCAGAATTCTTGCGTTGGCGTGCGGGGGTGGGCACAGCACGCCCATGCGTAAACTGACGCGTGGTGACGTCGGGCGAGCATCCTGACGTCACTGCATGCCATCGTGATAATTCGTTGGGTGGGTGTGTGATGATATCTGATGCGTGCCCGCCATTAATTAACGGACCACTCAAGGCCCTTGAGGTGCCAATCGACAGCGAAGATTGCACGGGTGCAACAGGCAGGTGGGTAGGACACATTTGTATAAACCTCATCCACAGGTGGGAAAAGAGGGCTCAGTGGGGTCACGAGTATGCTCTGTTGATTTTTCAAAGTTACTGATACTTGCCTGTGTGATCTGCAATACTTCAAAACCCATACCAGCTACTTGGTCTGGACTCACAACCTTCAGGTCAGCACTCTGCAGTGAGGAATCTTTTTTGGGTCTGCAGGTTTCAGGAAACCTTCCCTTAGGCTGGGAGTGGGAGCTGAACTGTCCACTGGAGGCATCTCCTCTGAGGAGGAAGGGAGGGCTGGAAGGGGGAGGAGGCCAGGAGTGCAAATTCAGCCTCCAGGGGAGCCACCTTTGAGAGGAGAGGTGCAGGCACAAGGGGTGGAGGACCAAGAGATAGTCCAAGGCGGAAGGTGCTGCAGAAGATCAGAAGACAGTAAGACGTTGGAGCAGAAGTAGGCCATTTGGCCCAAGACGCCACTATCCTGCTGCCAGGGTATACGGGCAGCGAAGAAGCTAGTTCAATATGTCTGAGGTGCAGTGCTGAAGGAGGCTCCAACTCTCAAGGGAGACAGTCAGCTATATCTGTCAGATGATTGGTCCTGAGATCTCCCCTAACTGTGTGGGTGGGCATCAGATGCCAGTGGCTCTAAAGGTCACAGCTGCCCTCAACATCTATGCCTCTGACTCATTCCAAGGCTCGGTGGGTGATCTTTGTGGTGTCTCCCAATCAGCTGTCCACACTAGCGTCAAGCAGGTTTCAGATGCTCTGTTCAGGCGTGCATTGACTTTCATCCACTACTGCTAGGACCAGGCAAGCCAGACAGAGCGAGCCAGAGGCTTCGCGGCCATTGCTGGCTTCCCCCACATCCAGAGGACTATAGACTCTACACCCGTGGCCATCAAGGCACCAGCAGGTGAGCCCGGTGTCTTCGTCAACAGGAAGGGGTTCCACTCCATGAACGTGCAGATAGTGTGTGATCACAGGATGCTGATTCTACAAGTCTGTGCCAGGTACTCAGGCTGCTCCCACGAAACCTACATCCTCAGACACTCCCAGGTGCTGGGGCTGTTCAGTGCTCCAGCTCGGCTGGATGGATGGCTGCTGGGTGACAAGAGCTATCCCCTCAGAAGCTGGCTCATTACGCCTCTCTGCCATCCAAGAACAGATGCTGAGCAGTGGTATAATAGGTGCCACGTCTCCACAAGGGCTCTGGTGGAGAGAATCATCCTTCTTCTCAAGATGTGCTTCCGATGCCTGGACCACTCAGGGGGTGCACTCCAGTGCATGCTGCACCCTCTACAATCTTGCGATGGAAAGGGGGGATGTTGTGGACGATGAAGATGTAGACGCTGTGTCTGCAGCTGCACACGATGAGTCCAGCAGTGCGTTCGGGGATGAGTACACGCAGGGAATTGCTGAGGGGATAGACGCTGACCCGGGCATACTCCAGGGAGGCAGGGACACCTGGGAGGCTCTAATCCAATGAACCTTCAGCTAGCCCACCACATATGGACCTCCAGGACAAGGCTGGGCTGCAGGCTCCATACTTGATACCTCAGTGCAAAATCTGCTTGTATAGGAATGTTAACTATGGGCCTTGTTAATAAAGCTGAATGTCCCACAAATCACTCATAACATTACTGGTAACCATCTACCTGCAGAAGAAACGAGGCAACCTCAGCCACGGTGACATGTCTGAATTTAACATTACATCCAAAGCGACTTAAGAAAATAAAATGACAATGGTGTTAAAAATCATACCAACTCATAAAGACCTCATTGCAGGCCAACACAAAATCACCAGTCATAAACTGGTGGTGTGCCTAAAGTGCCTTATGTTTACATTTTCGGTTGCTACATATTGGGGCTGCCCTCTCGCTGGGAGTGGCATCTGAGACAGCCTGCTGATTCTGCTGTCCTGTTGGCCTCGATGACCTTTGTGACCATCCTCTGACTCATGGAGCCTGTGCTGG
This sequence comes from Carcharodon carcharias, assembly GCF_017639515.1. NCBI lineage: Eukaryota > Metazoa > Chordata > Chondrichthyes > Lamniformes > Lamnidae > Carcharodon > Carcharodon carcharias. Next base: position 106,729,614 of record NC_054472.1, read on the forward strand.
CCCTGCCTGGGAGGGAACTGCCAGTTCCACAGCTGGCATCTCCCCAGTTGCCACAGCCTCACTGGATGCAATGGGGCAGAGGGGCGGAGGAGCTGCCACCCTCACGTGGAATGCCCTGAGAGGTGCCCACAGAGACGCCAGGCAGCTGCTGTGCTGACATGAGGTTGCTTCGGACCTCCCTGCTCACCGTGGATGGATGGGCACTAAGCTGGGAAACCTGGTGCCCAGACCATCTCTCATACTGGCACTGACCAGCTGAGGTCAATATCGATGTGAGGGCTTGCTGGTCCGAGTGCATCCCCTGGGAGCCTTGATGGTTCTCCTGGAGGAACCTCGCCACTCTCTCCATGGAGGACGCATGGTGCTTGGCCATAAAGCTCATTGCATTGGCGATAGTCCGCGTAGACTCCTCCACCACAGAGACCAAGCCAAGCACAGCTTCATGTCTCTCCACACCCGGCCGCATTTCCTGCACCTGCTGCATTATGGACGACTCCAGAGGCACATCATCAGTCAGCAACTGAGCATGTACCTGGTTCCCTGCAGTGCTCTGACTGCTGGCGCCATCAGCACACTCTGCCTCTGCCAGCTCCTCCAGTGACTGTGAAGTGCCCTCACCACTGTTCCCCAGGACACTAGCCGATGATCTAATTCCCACAGAGGTGCTAGTATCTGCACAGGTGCCTGCCTGGTAGAGATGGTATGAAGCTGGTGAGTCCATGACTTCAAGGCCCTCTGGTGTGAGAGGGGTCGACGACTACTCTGCCCCCCAGCCCTGCTCCGCTGATGCTGAAAGGAAGATCAAGGACATTGGATCAGTTAACATGGAGACAATGTAAATCTGCATCCCTGTGCCCTGGATCATTATGTGCTCATCCTTCCGTAAGCAATGGTCAAACCATGTTGCAGATTTCAATCACTGAACATTCAGCACTGCCATGGCTGTTGGGAGAACAATGGTGACCTCACAGCTGGGTGCACATACCTGCCCGTGGCACCCCAGCCTCACTGACACAGGTGGACCTGGGCACATGGCGCCTCTCCAAATTTAGGGCCTCCTGCTCGAAGCGGCTGGGAGTCGCCAATTTGACTGGCCCACCGCAAGTCCTCACTCGCTCGGTGGCATTAGGTGCATTCTTCTCCTGAAAAGGAGAGAAGAGCATTGATTAGTGCTACTTATACCTGGACTCTCTTCACGCACGGCCAACCCGAACCAGAGTGGAACATATTAGGGCTCCAGTGTCTCCTCACCCTGCTGCTACCGAACACTCTCAGAAAGATGCTGGGCCTGTACCCCCCCCCCCCCCCCACCCCCTTGGCCAAATGCTGCCTACATCACATTAGGCACCACATGGCCTAACCTTCCATAGCAAGGTGGCGCAAGCATGTGGAGCGCAGAGGGCAGCGGATCGATCAGTGCCAATGCCACCTTGAAGCTCCCCTCCCAGCATGTCATCCACCTGACTTGGACATGTTCTGGAGTTCCAGCACTGCGCCTAGGTGCAGCTTCTCCAGATTGCCCTGAAAACAGTAATGTGGGTCTCAGTTTACCACATCCTGTGGGTGCACAGCCTGTCTCTTCACCACCCTCTCAGGGTGACCTTGGCATGGGCAATATCTGCTGGGCCACCGGGCGAAGGATGCATGACGTCAATGATTCAATGCAGTCACTGCACTCAGACTTGGGACGGGGGACGCTGCGGGGAAAGCATACCTGCTGGGTTAAATGACCAATGCCAACATGGTACTCACCCCTCTTGAGCGCAACAGGTCATTGAAGCTCTTGTGATACTGGATCCATGTCGTGGGAGCTCATGATCTCCACCACCTCCTCCCAGGCACGTTTGGTTATCCGGGAGGGCCTCCTGGGGTATGATGATCTCCCGCTATGTTGCCAACTCCTCGATGAGGGCAGCAAGGCAATGTTCAGAAAACAGGAGGCACAGTGCCCCCCTGCCCTACCCTCCTGCCTGGCTTGCTCCACAGCAGCGCTCTGGGGAGCCCTTTCATGAGCCAGAATTCACAGACTTTGAAAGGCTGCAGCAGCTTTTTAAAACAGGCAGTCGGGTCGCCATTGGACCCGGCGGTCAGTGCACTCCCACCGCCGCCCGCCCACTCCTGCTATCCTCAGGAGCCGCGATTCACGCTGGGCAGGCCTTAGTTGGTCCGCGCTCGTAAAATGGCAGCCAGCCCTAATTGCGGGTGGCGATCGGGTCCATGCCCGGCCGCGCCCGTTCCCACACCACCTGCCTTCAGGCAGAAAATTCTGCCCCTTGTGTTACAAAACTGAGTTCTTTATGCAAATTGAAAAATGTTACAGTAAATTGAACTGCACAAACGGTGGTGATGGAGGAGATTAAGAAAGGCCACTTTGAAGTATAAATCCAATGCACGTACAGGACAGATTGTGTCTGTGTCAACATGTTCACCTTCAACACTGAGGACTGTATTGGTAATGTTTTTTACTTATTACTTTGCAAAATGTGTTTAATATGCAAGCAACTTTATTCTTATGTACCCAAAACCTCTTGCTCAAACTACAAATTACCTTTTTTTTTGCTCTCCTTTAACAATGAATTTGCACCATTTGCCCAATGTATTACCTTATTCTTTCCTTCTCCCTCCCTAAAACCCTCCTTTGTTCTTGTTATTTACAGAATTAGAAGCTACACATGTTTTTGCCTTAAGGTTCAACAAGCTTAAATGTGATTCCTCTGAGGCCACACTTCCAAATGTGACACTTTTGCAAAGGGATTCATAGATTTGGCTCATTGATGTGTTAGAGTGTGACAGTACCCCAATATTCTGTACTATGAGAGTGGAGGACACAAGTTCAATTGCCATCCCTCTGAGTAAGGATCAGAGTCGAAGTGTTTTTATGAGCATATATATTTAAGTTTGCAAAAAATGAATTTTAAACAGATAACAGATGATTTTCCTCCAAGAAAGATAAACATTCTTTTTTCATGAAATCCAGACAAGAATGACAGAAATATTCAAAATGCAGCTGTGTGCTATAATGTGGGAGTTGTGATACTTGAAAGATGAACTTCAGTAAGCTGAATCATAGTTACAGCACAGCATTCAAGGCACTGGATAAGTACTAGCAACAATGTCTTATCAAGTTCACAAATCCGGTAGCCAGAAGGGTGATCCAATAGCAAAGCCCTCTCCCTAGCCAATATACCAGCTTTGAGGTGATATTCACTCAAAATCATTCATATCATTCATATGCCTGATACTAGACTTCAGAAACAAATGCTCAGTTTGGCACTCAGTCGCAGCATGAGACTCCCAGCAGGACAACAGAAAAACTTTAGAACAAAAACAGAATTACCTGGAAAAACTCAGCAGGTCTGGCAGCATCGGCGGAGAAGAAAAGAGTTGACGTTTCGAGTCTTCATGACCCTTCGACAGAACTTGAGTTCAAGTCCAAGAAAGAGTTGAAATATAAGCTGGTTTAAGGTGTGTAGGGGCGGTGGGGGGGGGGGGGGGGGGGGGGGGGGGGAGAGAGAGAGAGAGAGAGAGAGAGAGAGAGAGAAGTTGGGGGGGGTGGTGTGGTTGTAGGGACAAACAAGCAGTGATAGAAGCAGATCATCAAAAGATGTCAACAACAATAGAACAAAAGAACACATAGGTGTTAAAGTTGGTGATGTTATCTAAACGAATGTGCTAATTAAGAATGGATGATAGGGCACTCAAGGTATAGCTCTAGTGGGGGTGGGGAGAGCATAAAAGATTTTAAAATATTTAAAAATAATGGAAATAGGTGGGAAAAGAAAAATCTATATAATTTATTGGAAAAAAAAGAAGGGGGAAACAGGAAGGGGGTGGGGATGGGGGAGGGAACTCAAGACCTAAAGTTGATGAATTCAATATTCAGTCCGAAAGGCTGCAAAGTGCCTAGTCGGAAATTATATAGATTTTTCTTTTCCCACCTATTTCCATTATTTTTAAATATTTTAAAATCTTTTATGCTCTCCGCACCCCCACTAGAGCTATACCTTGAGTGCCCTACCATCCATTCTTAATTAGCACATTCGGTTAGATAATATCACCAACTTTAACACCCATGTGTTCTTTTGTTCTATTGTTGTTGACATCTTTTGATGATCTGCTTCTATCACTGCTTGTTTGTCCCTACAACCACACCACCCCCCCCCCCACTTCTCTCTCTCTCTCTGCCCCCCCACCCCCACACCTTAAACCAGCTTATATTTCAACTCTTTCTTGGACTCGAACTCAAGTTCTGTCGAAGGGTCATGAAGACTCGAAACGTCAACTCTTTTCTTCTCCACCGATGCTGCCAGACCTGCTGAGTTTTTCCAGGTAATTCTGTTTTTGTTTTGGATTTCCAGCATCCGCAGTTTTTTTGTTTTTAGAAAAACTTTAGGAATGTCCTCAAAGCTTCTTGAAAAGGTCAAACACTCCACTAACTCATGAGAGTCCCAGGCTTGTGACAGCCCAAAATGGTGAAGGTTCATTTGGGAATGCACAAATCTAAAGACTCCGGCTGGGAACATGCAGAAGCAAAGTCGAGGTGCAAGGTTTTTTCATTTGCAAGTCAACTTAAATCTTTGTCAGTGGCAACAGTTTCTCCCTATCTAAACCTTGAAAATCTCCACCAAATCTCCTCTTAGGAGAAATCTCCTCAAAGGAGAAGCCCCAGCTACTTCAGTTAGCCTAAGTTCCTCATCACTGGGAACATTCCCGTGAATCTTTCTGCACTCTCTATAAATCCTTCATATCCTTCCTGAAGTAAGATGCCCAGAACTGGATGCAATACTCTAGATGAGGCCATACCAGTGTTTTGCACAGGTTTAACATAATTTCCTTCCTTTTGTACTATATGCCCCTATTTATAAAGCCCAGGATTCCTTATGCTTTATTAATAGGTTTTATCAATCTGCCCTGCCACATTCAATGATTTGGGTTCATATATCTCTGTGTCCCTCTGCTGCTGTATCCCCTTGAGGATTGTGCCCTTTATTTTATATCGCCTCTCCTCGTTCTTCCCACCAAAACGAATTGCTTCAACGCTTTTCTGCATTAAATTTCATCTATCACTTATCCTCCCATTCCATCATAACAGTAAAAATAACACTCTAACTCCTGCTGCTGAGTGGAAGGGTGTCAGAATGTGTTGTATGTGTGCAGTCAACCCCTCCCCCCCTCCACTGCTCAGTTAGTAGCTAATGGGACACTCAGTCCAAGGATCATGGGCTCAAGGCCCACATTGGGTAATAAGTTTTTTCTGAAATATTTTCAAATTTTTAGTTTGAAGTTTATCACTCTCCTCCTCACAGTTCACAATATTTCCAAGCTTTGTGTCATCCAAATGTCATTTTATACAAGGGAAATATCATCAGAATATTTATCTCATGCTAAGGCTCCATTGAAAAAGGACTTGGATTAGGTCATAAAATTAAGTTGCTCAATTCCTTGGCAGTAGGATGTATAGGATAAAGGAATGTAAAGAGAAAAAGTAAGAGACAAAAGAAACACTTAAACACAGGGCCGTGGCTATGATGATTGCAGCAGCACTGATATAAATACCAAACCAGCTCCAGTATAAGATTATGGGCAGGAATTTTCTGTCGGTGTGCGGGGACGGGCCCGACATGCCGACACGTAAAATGACGCGCGATGATGTCAGGGGTTTGTCCCGACATCATAGCGCTGAGTAGCGATGTTTCGGTCAGATATGTAAATGGCTTATTAAGGCCATTAAGGATTTGATTAAGTTTATTATAAATATTGCCCATCCAACCTTAAGGTTGGCGGACAGGTGAAAGGCCAAGCAGCCTTCGTGTATTTTAGGAAACCTCATCCATGAGCAGTATGAGGGTTCCTAAAGCTTTTATTAAATAAATTTTTAAAATTTCATTAATATAAAAACATGTCCCAACTCATGTGACACATGAGGGGGCACCTTTAAATCAAATTTATAAACCTTGTATTTAATTTTTTGAACATCGATTCAATCTCCCTGACGTAGCTCCATGCCTCAGGGAGATTGAAACATTCTTTTGCGCATGCCCCGACTCTCCCTCCTCCCGCACAGGTAGCGCTGAGAGCTACTGGCTGCGTATTATGCTGGGCGGACTTTAATTGGCCCGCCCATGTAAAATAGTGGCGCGCAGCCGATTGGCTCTGCGCCTGCCCCCATCCACTCCCACTGAGTCCATGCACCATATGAAAAATCCTGCCCCTATTTGTATTTCACTTATAAAGATTAAAATGGAATGGGGAATGAAAATCAGCGTTTACAGTTAATAGCTTATAACTCTATGTGGTTATAGTAATTTGAGAGCAGGGCATCTCATGAGATATGCTATCAGTTAGACATTTTCCTGCACACTTCAGCTCAAAAATGTTTTGTGCCGTAACTTGTTGGAAGTGAGAACTGATAACAGTGCCGCGAAGATAATGGTCATTTGAGTCACGACCAGCAGTGTATCTCCTTAATTGATGAGATTTAATGATTGAGAATGAAACAGCATCAATGGAGAAGGAGGGTGGATGAAATAGGGGCAAATCAAGTACAAGAAGAGAAATAGAGAGAGAAAGACAGAATAGAAATGAAGATAAAAGTAAACAGTATCAATTTTAAGAAAAAATTAAATCACCATGAATAATACAGAATGAGATTGAATAGATGAAATTGTCCTATTTCTGGACCAGAGTGGTTTATTGACAATGGATTAATAATTATCACATTTTTTGCTCTCATCAATTAACTGCCCTAACTTTCTGCAATGAGCTTCCTGGGCAAGCTTTGTGTAAATTCAGAAGGTTCTTAAAAATAATGGGAGGTTAAGTGTAAGATGCTATTTGTGCAAAGCAAACGGCTGGATTGTGTAAATTGACCCAGTTCTGGAGACTTGCAACTCATGATGTATCTCTAATCATCCGAAGCTGCAGGCTGATTTGTACATGAATAATGTGTGTGTTGTTAATATGCCATTATCTTCTAGCACAATCCAGTCCAATATTTTCTGGTTTCAAATAGTCTTCCTGTACCACTCAGTATCCACTTGAAGGAAATAGGGGTGAAAAGCACCCTAAGCCCAAGATAGCTGCCTTATTCTGTTTGGGCTTGGATTTGCATTTAATGGGAAAAGATTGAAACCTTTGGTGATGCCCTTGGAAGTGAAAATATGGGAAGGCAGTTTGGCTCAAAACTGTTATTAGAAATCATGGCTATGGAAGTTTAATTATTGCATACTCAGAAATCTAGTTTATGAAACTCCTTTTCCTCCAGTACTTTGAAGCACTTCATTGGCTGTAAACCACTTTGAGGTGGTTGTAAAAAGTGCCAAATAATTGCAAGTCTTTCTTTTGTCATTGAAAAACTCAATTAAGTATATCAAATATGAATTGCCTTCCACCAATTAATGTTTACTTTTATTTATGAATCCATATTTTTCAAAATGCCAATTAACTTTGCCCAGAAGGTTTTCTACGACTGCTGTCAAGGCAGGTATTTGCCAAATTTATCCCTTTCCTCTTTTTTTAAATCAGATATGTAACAACATCATTCTTCAGTCCTCTGGCACCACTCTGATGTATAAGGAGGATTGGAATTTTGTGGCCAGAGCCTTACTTTTCTCAGCAACCTGGGATGTTTCCTTACTGGCTGGGTAATTTTTCTGCTTTGAGAGCTGTCAATATTTGAAGTACCTCCCAGGAGCTATCAATCTTTTACCCAATTTCTCTGTTACCTCCTCCTTTACTGTGACATTGGAAGTATTCTCTTCTTTAGTGAAAGCAGATGGAAAGTATTCATTTAGTGTCTCGGCCGTGCCCTCTGTCTCCTCAAGAAGGTTTCCTTTTCTGTTCCTAATCAGTGCTACCCTCCTTTTGCTATTTGTGTGTTTATAAAAGACTTTTGGGGTCCCTTTAATGTTACATGCCAGTCTATTCTCATACATTCTCTTTGTCCCTCTTATTTCCATTTTTCCTTTTTTTATATATTCAGCTTAGTTCTCTAGTGAATTATGAACTTTATATTTATCATTAGCTAATTTTCCTGTTTCAATTTAATCTATCTTTAATCATCTAGAGAGCTCGTGTTATGGATGCACTTCCTTTTCCCATTGTGGGCATTTGTCAAGTCTGTACCTGAACTGTCTCCTCAATAAAGGCCTTCTATTGCTCATTTGCTGTTTTACCTAACAATCTTTTATTCCAATCCACCTGAGTCAGATCCCTTTTCAACACTTTGAAATTGGCGCTACTCCAGTAGATTATTTTCCCATTTAATTTTTCCTTCCCTTTTCCATAACTTATCTAAACCTAATGTCATTGTGATCACTGTTTCCCAACTGTTTTCCCACTGAAACATGCTCCACTTGCTCTACTTTATTCCCCAACCTGAACAATGCCCATCCACCACCACTCTCCTCCATCTGGCAGAACTTGTTCTCTCACTGAACAATTTCTCCTTAAACTTGTCTCACTTCCTCCAAATAAATGGTGTAGCTATGGGTACCTGCATGGGCCACAGGTATGCCTGTCTCTTTATGGGGTACGCAGAACATTCCTTGTTCCAGTCCTACTCAGGCCCCCGCCCGCAACTCTTTTTTCGGTACATCGATAACTGTTTCAGTGCCGCTTCATGCTCTCGTCTGGACCTGGAAAAGTTTTATCAATTTTGCTTCCATTAACAGCTTGTTAACATTTTCAGTCCATGTGATGCTTCTTCAGAGCTAAAGAGAAGTGGATATGTGGTGAAATATATACTGTTTTAGGGGGGCGGAACAGGTGAAGCTGAATAGAAGGCCAGAGATAGGTGGAGGCAAAGGAGAGATTGCGGGAGATGTCATAAACAAAAAGACAAAGCGTTGTTAATAGTGGTGGTACTGGCTAAAGGACGTGCTAATGTTGACATTAAATATGTATGACTGTTCTCATGTGCCTAGTCTAATGAATGAACCCACAATGTGGCATGAATTTTATCTTTGCCGGCCGTGCCCAATTGGCGGGCCTGGGCGGGGTCGGGAAACGGGCCCCTGACTGCGATCGGCCCTAACCATAATTTCATGCTGGCTGGCCATTAATTGGGACGTGTACTGAAAAGCTCAGGGCTGCTGGAGTGAGTGGGGGGGTGGGGGGAGGTGGGAAGAGGGCGGATGACAACATTTCCACGGGTGCTGCTGAGCGCTGCGAGAAAGCTCGCTGAAGGCAGACAGCTGCCTCAACAAATATGAAAATCATCAAATAAAGGTTTAAAAAGCTGCAAAAATAGCCCAAGCATCACAATCAATCACCTGAAAACATAGCTGAGAAAATTACTGTCCACAGATATTTATTTTTATTTTATTCATAACACAAATTTTATCCCACCCTTTGATGAGGTTTGATGAAAAATGCAAATGCCGCCTGGTCGATTCACCCATCTGCCAACTGTAAGGTTGGACAGGCCACGAATAATCGGAGACAATCACGCCATTAATGGGCTTAATTTCCTTCTTAATTGTCAGTGGGAATGCTTCTGACTTTTGCGTGTGCCCGCCAAGCGAAATATTGCACGAGTGCATGATGACGTTGGGACACTTGTCCGATGTCATCTCATGCGATTTTACACGCGATCGATTCGGGCGCATGGGGCATAAAATTCAGCCCTGTGTTTACCCAATCCCTTATGAGTGATTGGTGCCTTGATTCTTATACAACAAATAAGCTCAAGGACTTATATCATCATAATGAGATGACAACTAATGAAATTGGTTCTGAAAATTAACTCATATCACCCAGAAATGCATACAGTTAAAAGACCATTCATGAAATCAATATGGGCGGAAACAATCTCTTCATATTAACATTCTAGTGAGGAAGAATGTTAACTGAGGGAGAAGTATTAAACCTGACAGCTAATAAACTTAGGACATTATTAGCAAATGGGTTTTAGTTCAGCAGTTATGCCATCTTATTGAATCCATTTCAGAACGATTAATGATTAGCAGACAACATTTTGTATTTGGCATATGATCACAAATATGCCCCTGTTCTTTTTATTGACATTCCTGTAGTCAGTATCAAAGTTGAATTTTTTGTCACATTTTATATTTTGTCACAACCACCACCATTTATTTTGTGTTTAGATTTTTGCAAGGTTTTTGGGGAAAGATTAGATAAGCCCTACAAATGGGTGCAGAGATCACAGAGATTAACCTGCGTCTATTCATTCTGATGCAGGCAGCATGCAAACTTGTTGCTATCTACGAATTTAAGTAATCATTGCATGCAGCCTACTGCTAAACTTTCATTTTGAAAATTGGTTAATCGACGAGAGGCAGCCTGGATTTGTCAAAGACAAATCTTGCCTGGTGAACTTAACTGATGATCAAGGTAGTGCAGTAGCTGTATATATGGACTTTTGGAAGGCATTTGACAAAGTGTCACACAGGAGGTTTAATAAGAAGATAAATGACCATGGAATTATATAGAAAATGGCAGTATGGTTACAAAGATGACGGGAAGCAAGAGGTACTGCTGGATATTTTTTAGACTGGGAGTTGGGTTGAAGTGGTGTTCCCCAAGGTTCAGCTTTGGGTTCATTACCCTATTCAATTTTTATAAACAACTTAGACTTAGGTGTAAGGAGCAGAATTGTGAAGTTTTCAGATGATGTGAAACTTGGCAAAGTAGTGAATAGTCACAGATTTGAAGATGGCTTAGGCAGAAGGGTGCAATGGGCAAAAGCATGGAAAATGGAGTTCAACGCGGAGAATTGTGAAGTAATGCACTTTGGGAGGACTAATATAGAAAAAGCAGTATGCAAAAAAACATGCTTTTGAAAAATGTTGATGATCAGAGAGACAATTGTGTCCATATACACAAATCCTTAAAGTGGCATGACAAGTTCATTAGTTGGCTGAAAAAAATATATAGGTTACTGAGTTTATAACTAGAAGACTAGAACATGAAAGCAAAGGGATCATGCTAAAATTATGGGCAAAATCTTCCGTTCTGGAGAGGAGGGGCAGAATCATCCCAGAATTACACTGAGTGCAGCAGCAGGCGTGAAAAAAGTCATTTTACCCGCCGGTCACAATGGCAGATTTACACGCCGCATCATCCCATTCCCTCATTAATAATGAATTCACAGAAAATGCACTGGGTCACAGGCAAGGTGGTCTCTGAGGTGCCCGACCCACCGTCACATCAGGCCTTCAATAATCTGAGTGCCATATTTAAAGGGCGCCCCTGCACAGAGCAAGCACTCATTAAGGGATCGAAAACTGCTCTAAAGTCATGACTGCCAATGGGAGGAAACACGCTGTCCCTAAATTTAGCGACGCCTCCCTCGGGCTCCTACTGGATGCAGTGGAGGCCCGCCATGAAGTTCCCTACCCCTGCTCTGGATGAAGACCAGCAAGCAAGATCACCAATCCAGCATGGGGAGGCAGTGGCAGTGGTAACAGAGGGAAGCCGCTTAGTGCCAAAAGGGAATGAATGATCTCCTCCATTCCACCAGGGTAAGTCACTTTTCTCATCACTCTTGACTCGCACACTCTCAATCTCATCACACATTCACTGGGATCGCCATAAGATCATAAGACCATTCGGCTCATTGAGTCTGCTCCACCATTCAGTGACATCATGGCTGATCTGATAATCCTTAACTCCACTTTCCTGCCTTTTCCACAGAACCCTTGATTCCCTTACTGATTAAAAATCTGTCCATCTCAGCCGTGAATATACTTAATGACCCAGCCTCTACTTCTCTGTGTGGTAAAGAATTCCACAGATTCACTACCCTCTGAGAGAAGAAATTCATCCTCATATCTGTCTTAAATGGGCGACTCTGTGCTCTGAGATTATGCCCTCTGGCCCTAGGTTCTCCCACAAGCATCTACCCTGTCAAGCCCCCTAAGAATCTTATATGTTTCAATAAGGTCGCCTCTCATTCTTCTAAACTCCAATGAGTACAGGCCTAATCTTACTCAGCCTCTCCTCATAAAAAAATCTCCCCATACTCGGGATCAACCTAGTGAAACTTTTCTAGACTACCTCCAATGCCAGTGTATCTTACCTTAGATAAGGGGACCAAAACTGTTCACAGTATTATAGCTGTGATCTAATGAGTGCCTTGTATAGTTTTAGCAAGACTTCCCGATTTTTATACTCCATTCCCTATGAAATAAAGGCCAACATTCCATTTGCCTTCCCTATTACCTGCTGAACTTGTCTGTTAGCTTTTTGGGATTCAAGCACGAGGACTCCCAAATCTCTCTGTGCTGTAGCTTTCTGCAGTCTTTCTCCACATAAATAATAATTCAACTCCTCTATTCTTCCTTCCAAAATGCATAACTGTACACACTGGCCCCCTTTGGGGTTGTGTTCACTCATCAAATATTCAGCTGAGGCAGTCATCGACAGTATAACCAGGGAGGGGATAAGTCGGTTGCTTCCTCAATTCTTCCTCTTCCTCATACCCTTTCTCCTCTTCCTCTCCCTTCCTCCCCTCCTCTTCAGTTGCTTACTATATGCCTGGTGGCAATGATGGTGCCCCCAATATGGTGAGGTAATGCGGGTACAACAGACCACAACAAATTGTGACACATACTCCAGCGAGTGCTGCAAGACCCCTGGAGCAGTCCAGGCAGTGTGAGCATTGTTCGGGCACTACAGTTGTCTGCTCAATAATGATTCATGTGGTAGAGCGGCTCTCATTATATGCATGCTGCCACATGTGGTTCAGCTGCACCGCAGAGTCTTGAGCCAGCTGATCAGCAGTCGCCCACTGGTTTTACTCAAATACCGAGGAAGCAGTGGACTGGCACAGAACTAAAGCATTATGTCTGCTGTCAGAATACTGGACATTCACCTGCATGATGTGCTGAACTTAGTTGCACACCATCTAGATATTCAGGGAGTGGAACTACATGTGCTATAGAGCTAAATTTTATGGCCCTTGTCTTTTGTCTTCTTGTGATTCATCTAGCAGCACCTTGATCTACAGGATCATGAACTGCCAAGCTACATGTAACAAGTTGTACACAGCTTGGATTTCTGATGTTGGAACACAATAAGAGCCAATCAAAAAAATGTGCAGCAGCCATTTCTTACAGATGTTTTCAGAGCAGCTCCCCATGGAAGAGAAGAAGAAGTGTCCATCAAAAATGATTTAATTATTTTCAGAAAAATGAGACATAATGTGAAGTGATCCAATGCATTTTTAATGACCTTCCCATAGGAATGACAATTGATTATGTGAAGCAAAAACTGAAATTGGTTTCCTAATTTTAAATTGGCCTTTATTATTCCAAAATCCAAGCTAGGAAATGTTATTTTTTTTGTCAACTATTAGATATAAATATATAAAGTGTAAACAGTTAGCTAAGGAAAAAGGACTAAAGGGAAATTTCATACATGGCAAAAGTCTGAAATGATTAGCTCAGCAGCTGGGGGCACGCCCGACCTGCTGGAGTGTAAAATGACACACTTTGACATTGGGCAAGTGTCCCAACATCAATGCGCAGTCACGCAATATGTCAGTCAGTGGGTGCACGCCGAAGTCGGCAGCACTCCCGCCGACAATTAAAAGGCCTGTTAAGGCCTTTAAAGGATCAATTAAATAGAAATGTTTGCTACCTGTCCAACCTCACAGTTGGTGGGCAAGTGAAAAGGCCAAACAGCCTTTGGACTCTTTAGGAAACCTCATCCATGGACGGGTTGAGGTTTCCTAAAGCAAATAAAAATTAAAAAAATAAAATTTAATTAACAACATGTCTCTGGTCATGTGACAGAGTCACGTGAGAGGACATGTTTTAAATTCTTCATCTCCCTGAGGCAGCTCTGTGCCTCAGGAAGATTTTTAAATGCTCACTTGTGCGCATGCGTGAAGTTTGCGCTCATTCCACTCACACTCCCCCCCCCCCCGGCCAGCTCAGGGAGACTAAGCGCTGCTGCTTGCGTTTCACGCTGCGCGGGCCTTAATTGGCCCGCCAGCGTAAAGTCACGTTCCAGCCTCGATTGCGAGCAGCAGTAGGCTTTCCAACCACCGCGCCCGCCCCCTCCAAGCCCGTCCAACAAGGGTGGAATTCTGCCCGATGATTTTGTATCTGCCTTCACAAAGGAAGCAGATGATGTGAAGGTTACACTAAAAAAGCAGAAGACAGTTATGGACTGGATAATAATAGATAGAGAAGACACTCTAAAAATATTAGCATTACTGAAAGTGGTTAAGTGACCTGATCTTGAAAGAAGCAAAGGTGTAAAACGCTTGAGGTATTGGTAACAAACTTTCAATTCTCATCAAGATAAAGAAGTGCCAGAGGTTTGAGATTTGCTAACATTATACAGGCATCTGAAAAGTGATATCGATAGGTTAGGTGAGTGGGCAAAAAGTTGGGAGCTGGAGTATAGTGTGGGAAAATGTGAACTTGTCCACTTTGGCAGGAAGAATAGAAATGCAGTCTGCTATTTAAATGGAGGGAGATTGCATAACATGGTGGTACAGAGGGATCTGGGTGTCCTGGTACATGAATCATATCAGCAACTGATTAGGAAGGCACATGGAATGTTGGCATTTATTGCAAGGAGAATGGAATATATAAGTAGGGAAGCTTTGCTACATTTGTACAGGGCACTGGTGAGATTGAATCTGGAGTACTTTGTACAGATTTGGTCTCCTTACTTAAAAAGGATATAATTTCATTAGAAGCAGTTCAGAGAAGGTTCACGCGACTGATTCCTGGGATGAAGGGGTTATCTTATGCGAAAGGTTTGACGGGTCAGGCTGAATCCATTGGAGTTTAGGAGAATGAGAGGTGATTTTTATTGAAACATATAAGGTACTGAGGGAGCTTAACAGGGTAATTGTTGAGAGGAAGTTTCCCCTTCTGGGAGAGACCAGAACTGGGGGACACAATTTAAAAGTAAGGGGTCTCCCATTAAAGACAGAGAGGAGCAGAATTTTTTTCTCTCAGAGGGTCATTAGTTTGTGAAATTCTCTTCCCCACAGAGCAGTGGAGGCTGGGTTATTGAATACTTTTAAGGCTGAGTTAGACAGATTTTTGATTGATGAAGGTGTCAAAGATTATAGAGGGTAGACAGGAAAGTAGAGTTGGGACCACAATCAGGTCAGCCATGATCTTAATGGTGAAGCAGGTTCAAGGGGCCAAATGGCCAACACCTGCTCCTAATCCATTTGTTTGTATACCATTATTCAAGAAAGGGAAGAGGTATAAACCAAGAAATTATAGACCAGTCAGCGGTACACTGGTGCTGGGGAATTTGCTGTAAACCATTGTCAAGGGAAAATAATCTTTCATTTGGAAAAGCTTGATTTAATCAACGAGAGGCAGCCTGGATTTGTTAAAGACAAATCTTGCCTGGTGAACTTACTTGTTGATCAAGGTAGTGCAGTAGCTGTTGTATATATGGACTTTTGGAAGGTATTCAACAAAGTGCCACACAGGAGGTTTTATAAGAAGATAAATGTCCATGGAATTATATAGAAAATAGCAGTATGGTTACAAAGATGAAGGAAGCAAAAGATACTGCTGGATATTTTTCAAACTGGGAGTCGGTTTGAAGTGGTGTTTCCCAAGGTTCAGTTTTGGATCCATTACCCTACCTATTCAATTTTTATAAACAACTTAGAGTTAGGTGTAAGGAGCAGAATTATGAAGTTTTCAGATGGTGTGAAACTTGGCAAAGTAGTGAATAGTCACAGACTTGAAGATGACTTAGTTAGGAGGGTGCAATGGGCAAAAGCATGGAAAATGGAGTTCAGTGTGGAGAATTGTGAAGTAATGCAATTTGGAGGATTAATATAGAAAACGCAGTATGCAAAAAACATGCTTTTGAAAAATGTTGATGATCAGAGAGACAATTGTGTCCATATACACAAATCCTTAAAGTGGCATGACAAGTTCATTAGTTGGTTGAAAATATATCTAGGTTACTGAGTTTATAACTAGAAGACTAGAACATGAAAACAAAGGGATCATGTTAAGATTCTGGGCAGAATCTTCCGTTCTGGAGAGGAAGGGTGGAATGATCCCAGAATTACACTAAGTGCAGCAGTGGGCATGAAAAAAGTTGTTTTACCCGCCGGCCACAATGGCGGATTTACGCGCCGCATCATCTCATTCCCTCATTAATAATGAATTCACAGGAAATGCACCGGGTCACAGGCGAGGTGGCCTCTGATTTGCCTGACCCAGCTTCGCATCGGGCCTTTAAAAGGCGCCCCTGCACAGAGCAAGCACTCTTTAAGGGATCGAAAACTGCTGCAAAGTCATGACTGCCAATGGGAGGAAACATGCTGTCCCCAGATTTAGCGACGCCTCCCTCGGGTACCTACTGGATGCAGTGGAGGCCCACCTTGAAGTCCTGTACCTCTGCTCTGGGTGAGGACCAGTAAGCAAGATCACCAATCCAGCATGGGGAGGCAATGGCAGCGGTGGTCAGCGCCAAAGCCCTGCAAAAGAGGGCAGCCACTTAGTGCCGAAAGGGAATGAATGATCTCCTCCATTCTGCCAGGTTAAGTTACTTTTCTCATCACTCTCAACTCACACACTCACAAACCTTTCACTCATTCATTGGGATCTCACTCACTGTCAGTTCAATGGACATCACCATTCACTCTCTCACACATTCCTTCATCTGCCCAGCAGGTTTTGTCCACATCCCATTCATGGCATCACTCACTACCTACACATGCCATGCATCCTTCTCATCTGGCCTGGCAATTATCCTGCTTACACTCTCTCCACCTGTAATTGTGCAGGACAAGCTGGCACACAATGAAAGGGAGAGGTTACAGACTGGTGTAAGAATGCCTGACATCAAGGACCTCACAGACTTTGAAAACAGAGTCATCCAGCTGGTCAGCGATGATCTGGACAGTTCCTGTGCTGATGGTGAGGTCAGCAGTGCTCAGCCAAGTGAGGATCCAGCAGAGAATCCATAAGACAACCATGTTGTGAGTGAGTTCCTCTGTTCCGCAGTCCCTTGCCATGCACTAATTATCTCTCCTTTCTTTCACAGGCACTTCTGGGAAGCAGCCGAGGGGTCCATGAGCCATGTCCTCGACTCAAGCCCCAGGACACCTCTGAAAAGGATCTAGTAACACCCTAATTGAAGACCAGTCACAGCGCTCATCCACACCCTCCACCAGTGCAGAATCACACATCTTATTGGGACCTAGTTCCAGAGTAGTCAGAATTTGGTGAGCACATCGCACTGTCTGATCCACAGCAGGCCACGGCAAGGACTTCCCAGGTGTCTGGCAGTTGGAGGACTGCTGGAGGCCAGAAATCTGCTAACTCCAAGCCAGATGAGGAGCCTCTGTACTCGGTCATACCACATTTGCTGGTGCTGCAAAGGCAAGTTCGGGAACATTGGGAAGGGTTATCCACGGTGCTCCTCAGCTTGCAAGGCACAATGGAAGAGCCTGTCGCCTTCATTTTGAGGAAATAGCACCGGCATGCCAATGCACCAAGGTCAACAATGGTAGGATGGCAGCCGCCATGGAGACCTTGGTCCTGGACATCGGTCCTGCACTGCTGCACAGGCTGAACTCCATCGCTGAATGTCTGAACTCATGTGATTTTCTGCTTTTTACCTCATTGATTATGCATCATCAAGGAGCTCGGTGAAGCTTCTGGTGGGGCAGGCAGGAAGTCACATGCCCTGCCATTACCTCATGGGGGCAAAGGCCCTGGCACCATATTTAAATGGCACTCAGACAGACATTCACCCACTGCAGGCTGGGTGCTGTGGATAAGATGCCCATTATGGCACCCAAACATAACTGACCTTCGGTCCCACTTTCCAGCCGATCCTCCCTGGGAATTCTCCTCCAGGCCACCCAGGAAGGACAGGAGATCCTCTTTCTGAGGGATCGGAGCAGGAGGCCCTCTTATCTGACTATACCGGCCTGGGAGGGCATCTCAAGGGAGGTCAGCGCCCCTGGCCAACAGAAAAAGACTACCTCGAACATCCTCCTCTTCCTAGGAGATGTCTCACTCCTCTATTTTTCCTTCAGGCAACACATTCCCCTTTTGCAGCGCAAGGCTGTGCAGGGCACAGCAAACAACAATAATGCAGGATACTCTCTGTGGTGAGCAGTGGAGAGGCCCACGTCTCCGGTCCAAACATTGCAAACACATCTTCAGGAGGCCAATTAATTGCTCTATCAAGGACCTGGTGGTGAAATGTGTGGTATTGTATCTCTTTTCAGCAGCATTATGTGGATGGTGAACGGGCATCATCAGTCAAGTCTTCTGGGGACACCCCTGGGCACACAGGAGCCAGATCTGGCTCTAAGTGCTGAGGTCCCTCAAATATCTGTAGCACCTGTAAATGCGTCAAGATATAAGAGTCATATGGGCACCCTGGGTACATAGCACAAACATGCAGGATCTACTTTCAGTGATCACAAAGCAGCTGGATGTTCTGAGAGGAAAATCCTTTTCAATTGATGAATCTAACTGGCTGCTGTCAGGGACCTCTCAAGGCCACTTCTGTGCAGCCAATGGCACCCTGCACTTGTGGGGAACCTGAGATTGCAGTGAATGCAACAGGTCTGGCAGCCTGGCTTGCGTCATTCCCTGGATAGTCTCTTAAGCTTGCCCCTCAGCACAGTCTTTCGCCCACCCCTGAATCATCTGTTTCCCACCCCCTGCCGCTGTCCTGCCTCCATCTCATGCCTCCCCTCTGGCACTTCCCCCTGCTTAGTCCTACCTCTGTCTTACCCTTCCCCTCTGGTCTTTCTCCCCACACCACCACCCCCGCCAGTCCAGCCTCTGTCTCACTTCTGCCCCCCTGGTGGTGTCCCCACCACCGCACCACCCCCCCCATCCCACTACCCCCTCACACTAACGCTTATGCTAATGCTACATGGCACCCAATATTTCAATGAAGGTGTGAAAGGAAGGCGAAAGCAGCATCTACTGACCTCCAGGTCATGGATGAAGTGAAGCTTGCCAGGTGTACGCCACTTATATACAGTCGTAAAACAGAATGTTTTAATTAGCCACTGGCAGGGAACTTAACTTGGAGGGAGAACATGATTCTGGCAAGTTGGCCTTTCATTCATGAGATGCTAACGAATGCAGATGTGGTTCCCAACATTGCTCAGTGGGAAATTTGATCTGCTTTGAACGACGGGAGAACAAAATTCCAAACTAATTTTCCACCGGCGGGAAACTGATTTTTTCATTCATGCCAAATTAAGTGCCACGATTCTCACTGCTAGCAGGAGTGGAGGATCCCATTCTGTATAACTCACTGGTTAGATCTCAGCTGGAGTACTATGAAGATGTAAATTACTTAGAAAGGGCAGAAAGGAGATTTACCTGGATGTTACCACAGATGAGGAACTTTAGTTAGGAGGTGAGGTTGGAAAAATTAGAACTGCTCCCTTTGTAACAGAGAAATAAGAAGTGACCTAATTGAGGTTTTTAAGATGAAGATGCTGATAGATTTTAAATCTATTCCATCTGGTGAGGGATCAATAAGCGGAGGTCATAGATTTAAGATAATTGACAACAGATCTAGAGGGAATAGAGCAGAATATTTTTCACTCAGAAAGTTGTTGGGATCTAAAATTATGGCTGAAAAGATATAAAGGAACCGGATTCCATGGGCAGGATAATGAGTTCGGCGAGCCGGGGCGCAGGACACGCTCACCAACGTGTAAAATTATGCAGGAATGCGGGATGACATCAGGTGGAACTCCCAACGTTACCCTGCCTCATTTCAATTTTCAGGTCAGCAGGGGCATAGCTGAATCAGCTATGCGCCCGCCGACCTGACAACAGCCTATTGAGGCCATTTAAAAACTAATTGGAATAGCTAAAGGACCTGCCCATCCAACCTTAAGGTTGGCGGGCAGGCCGGGAGCCCGGCGGGCTTCGGAAAAAGCATGAAATCTCATCCATGGGCAGGATGAGATTTCATGTATGTTTTAAAAAATTTAATAAAAGTTGAATTAAAAGCGATGGAAATATCCCAACTCATGAGGGGACATAACAGAGAAATTTTATTTGTATATATTTCACATTTTTGAATTTGGTGCCGATCTCCCTGAGGCAGCACTTAGCCTCAGGGAGATGAGTGCGCTCTTTCACGCGCATGTGCAAAAGAGCGCACTCTCGGCTTAGGGAATTCCCCCATGCATAGCGCTTCCTGGTGGACATCACGATGGGCGGGCCTTAACTGGCCCACCCACTTAAAATGGTGCCGCGCCCCAGATTGGGGGCACCGATCAGAGGCGCACCTGCACATGCCTGCACGCGCCTGCTCCTGAATTCCCCCCCATCCCTGACGGGGGGAAAATTCTTCCCCATAAATAATTTTGAAAGGGAGTTGAACAGGTACTTGAGGTGGAGGGACTTACAGGCTTCTAGACAAAAAGTAGGGATGTGTGACAAAGCGTGGCTGTTCTTACAAAGAGCCAGCACAGACAAAATTGGCTGAATTCCTTCTATGGATGTACTCATTTTGTGTTGTAAGTTTCTATGCTTCTAACTGAACCTCTAAGAAATATTGTAGCCCATTACCATGTTCAATTGAGGCATTCAAGAGGGCATTGGATGATTATTTAAAAATAAACAATGTGCAGGGTTACACGGGAACAGACACAAGATTGGCACTAAGTTACAATGCTCAGAGAGCTGGTGCATACAGGATGTGCCGAATGGCTTCCTTCTACACCGTAACAATTCTGTGATTCTGTGATGTTTGAAGGTATCCAAACCACTAATTGAGAATTCTACATCTATTGAGTTTGAAAGTACATACTCTATTCCTATAGCTGATGCAGCCCATATGCCTAAGTCACAAAGTTTAGATACATGATGATTTGAAAGCCTCCAATTGAATTCAATAATATGATGGACATTAATCAACTGAAATCATGTAGCTTAATAGTACAAAGCACTGGTAAACCTTCCACAGCTGGTCCAGCTAGGATCATTACTGCATTGGCTTGCATGGTTATCCTGAGCCAATTGTGAAGAATCTCAGCTCCCAAATGCTTGATCATCAATAGAGCCAACTGGCTCAGGCACTGGATTACAGGATCTGCCATAGGGAGTTGACTTAATTTTGAAATTTCATCAGCAGGCATGTTGTCTTGGATATGTCTCGCCCTCCAAAAGATACTGTTTATGTTCCTCCAAGAGGGTCATTACTAGTTGACCATCAGACAAATGACAAGTATGGATTTGCGTTCTTGCTGGATGGACAGTCAGTACCAGATACTCCTCATTTATATAAATAAAAACAAAAAAACTGCGGTTGCTGGAAATCCAAAACAAAAACAAAAACAGAATTACCTGGAAAAACTCAGCAGGTCTGGCAGCATCGGCGGAGAAGAAAAGAGTTGACGTTTCGAGTCCTCATGACCCTTCGACAGAACTATCTTCGACAGTTCTGTCGAAGGGTCATGAGGACTCGAAACGTCAACTCTTCTCTCTTCCGCCGATGCTGCCAGACCTGCTGAGATTTTCCAGGTAATTCTGTTTTCGTTTTTGTACTCCTCATTTATGTTTATTTGTATGCATGTTCCTGTGTCCTGTTGCTAGATAATGTCCTCCTGAAGCAATCCCAAGTGCCAGACCTCCATTAATCAAATGCTGGACATAGCCAAGGTACCTTACATTGTGCCAGCTGCATTGACGCTCTATACTTCCAAGTTCAGTGCCACATTCCAGGCTTCGGCATCACCAACTACCTAATGTAATAGTATTGGAAAAGAGTTGAACTTGCTTAGAGGCTGACCTGCCAAAATATGTAGTGATAGGTGAATGTTGATGGGAACTCTCCCTTCCTGAACATTTTCTCATGTCATGTCTTTGAGATGGGCCAAATGGCCACCTTCATCTGTAGTTATCTTGTGACCTTGGCAGTTATGATCTCACATCATGCCAAATTCTTTCAGAGCTAAGAGAAAAACCATTACTTTTTAAACATGGTAATAAATATTTCTTTAATGAAGGGATTGAAACTGATTACAGCCAATTGTGACTAATTTTAAGTACTCCATAAGTCAGCTTGTAAATCTTTCGCTGTATTAAAAAGCACGTCAGCCAAGAAGTTTGACATTTTTTCAGCAGTACTTACACTGAACATTAGTCTGCTCATGAGAGACTAATGGGGTTAAATGTAGGGAGGTATTTGTCAGCTGTGGGCTGAATCTCCCAGTCGGCATGCGGGGGCGGGCCCGACATGCCAACGCGTAAAATGATGCATGATGACGTCGGGCGTGCGTCCTGATGTCATTGCGCATCATCTCGATATTTTGTTTGTCGAGCGCATGCCGGAGGTGGTTGCACACCCGTCAAAATGTCAATGGTTAATTGAACTAGTTAAGAAAGCTACCCATCCAACCTTAAGGTTGGCGGCGAAGAGCTCAAGTGGCCTTTGCGTTTTTCAGGAAACCTCATCCACAGGCGGGATGAGGTTTCCTGAAGCATTTATAAAATAAATAAATAAATTTTCCAAACTTCACAAACATGTCCCAGCTCACGTGACATTGTCACATGAGGGGACATGTTTAAATAAATTTTTACTTCATTTATTTAAATGTTTTATAATCTATTCAATCTCCCCGAGGCAGCTTGAGGGAGATTGCTGTGCTCAAGAGTGCAGGCCCTGACTCTCGCCCTTCCCCCACCCACACAGGTAGCGCTGATCGCTACCAGATGCGCGTTACGCTGGGAGGGCCTTAATTGGTCTACCCACGTAAAATGGCGGTGTGCAGCCGATCGCAGATGGCGATCGTCTCTGCGCCCGCTCCTGCCTAGCCTGCCAGTCATAGGAAATATTCTCCCCATAGATTACCAGTCAGCTCTAAATCCTTCGGGGTGTTCAAGCTGCAACAACACTTGCAGATTTGCACTGCTATTTGCAAATGCATACAAGGCAACTGAAGGAGGTATTTTTTTCCTCTACTGAAGTATCCACATTGTATTGCCCATTATTGGCTGTATTTCAATGGTTGTATAATGGAAAAACCTTGTGCACTGACACATTCCATCTGGTGTTTATTATGTATTGAGTAGAGGTAGTGTTGGTGAACCAGGAGACAGCTGTAGGAAGCAGTACAGTACAAGTTTGTATAAAATGATAACTATTTCCAAACATAAATTAAGAATACTAGTATATCAGGACTTCACTTCAGCATTATTCCTAAATTACCTTTTACTAGTTTTAACTTAAGTCCCCTTGTCTTCCCATCAGAATTTATTTCAAGTAATATTCTGGATTTACCTTTACCATTCTCATAAAGCTCATATACTTCTGTAAGGTTACCTCCCAGAAGCCTGTTATTCAGGTTGAAAAGCTCACGTTATTCCAGTCCTGCCTCATAACTAGATTTTTCATACTAGAGATCAGCCTCATGGCTCTACAATACTTCAATCTCACACTCAACCAAGGCATGGTCTAACCGGAGCACAGTTTGGTCACAACTTTCTCTGACTTGTATTCTGTTTTTTGCCTAAACTGTTCAAATGTTCCTCTCTGCAGATGCTGTCAGATATGCTGAGTTTTTCCAGGTTTTTTTTTTGGATTTTCAGCATCCGCAGTTTTTTGCTTTTATCTTAGTGTTCAAAATCCTATTGACTTTGTTGACTGCTGCTTAACATTGGTTGAATATGTAGCACCAAGTCAACTTAGACTCCTAAGCCACCTTCATGCTTAGTTATTTGAACAGTAGACACATGTATTAATTATATTATCTATCAGTAAAGGCCCCAAGTTCAATTTCCTGAATATGTTGAACTCAGCCAGGGTGACAGCATATTTCATCTCAGGACCCTGGGCTATCAAAGAAAAAGCCAGCCTGGCTTCTGATTTCTGATTAGTATCCAGTGACCTATGCTGGCAAATGCACAATGTCTGGATAAAGACATAATTAGGATGTGCTGTCACTCCTTTGAGATTGAATGCCAACATTCCCTGTCAGATGATGAATAACTGCTTGGTGGGCTCCTGTTGCATGACTGGCGAGGAGGTAACATCTATAGGAAAGCAAGGAAGAAAGTTGGAAGGAGAGAGAAAAAAGCTATCTTAGATGACCCAACTAAAATTGATTACTAAATGTAGTCTCAGTGAGAACCCAGTCGAGGCTATGGTTCACATTAAGTCTTCCAGTGCAGAGCTCAGTCTTCTAGCTAAAAGTCTATCAGAAATTCTATCAATGATGTTAGGAAATGGGTAGGTATAACTGCTTTCTGCGTTACTATATATTGTACCTCAGCACTGACATCTTTCATTGTTTTGTAACCACATAAAATAGACAGTTTGAGTATCTGAACTGGCAGGAACATCGACTGTAAACAAATAAATATCCATTCAAAATAAGGCTGTCGTCGACGAGGCTAATGAACACAGATTATTATTCAAAACAAACTATTTTAAGCCTCTAAGTAATTTATAAGACAACATTATAATATTAGTAATATTAACATTAGTACAATTTTGGCTACCTTAGCAAAAGACCATTGATGCACTTGAGAAGATTCAGAACTGAGTATTGACATCCCTGTATATTCTGACAAGATCTAGGACAGAAGTGATACAACGTTATGATCAAATAAGACCGGGATAATTATTGTTCCAGTGCTATTGAGACCAAGTAAATGCCATCTGTAGAATACAACAAGCCAAGTCTGAATAATGGAGCTGTTCAATAAATAAGAAGATATTAAAAAAAATTACACAGAATGTTTACTTAGGATCATTGCTTATTTTAGGAGATTGAATGAGCAATGCTTCAGCAGAACAATGTTTCTTTCCTCTCAAAACTTTGGAAAGTTTGGTAAACTTTTTTTCACGGAGGCACTGTCACTTTAAATTTGAGGTGTTTTCAAGACAGTGCTGCTGAACGAAGTGGGATAGCCTTTTTCTCATTCCATATTTTCTAATAGTCTTATACTCTATTTACCAAACACAAGGTAGAATCTTTAACCATGCATAATATAATCAGTTTCCATTACTGTTATATTAGAATATGATCAATAACAAACTTTTAGAATTCGATTTATGCATTGTACTGTAAATACAATGCACCTTACATACATTACAATGTACATGCTTTGTACTGACTGCCCCTGCAATTACTACACTCAAAATACATCACAAATTCTGTGTTACACTTTTCACACATTGCATTGTCTGCACACTGCATTTTCATCCTCTACATCCTTCATGCTTTACAATGTCCACGCATTGCATTTTCCATGGGCAGAATCTTCTGTTTGTCATGTGGGGCCGGGCCTCACACGCCGACATGTAAAATGATGCGTGGTGACGTCGGGCATGCATCCCGACATCACCGCGCGTCATTCCAATTTTCCATTCGGTGGGCGCGCACCAGAGTCGGCTGCATGGCTGCCAAAATGTCAAAGGCCTGTTAAGGCCATTAATAATCTAATTAAAGTGATTGTCAGGGCTGCCTGCCCAACATTAAGGTTGGCGGGTAGATGAAGAGCCCAACAGCCTTCACATTTTTCATGAAATCTCATCCACGGGCGGGATGAGGTTTCATGAAGTGTTTATTAATTAAATAAAATTTTTCATGAAGATTCATAAACATGTCACAGCTCATGTGACACTGTCACATGAGGGGACATTGCTGAATAATTTTATTTTTTTTGCCATCTTTATGACGGAACTTAATCTCCCTGAGACAGATCTGACTCTCCCTCCTCCCCCTGCCCGCACAGGTAGCGCTGAGTGTTTCCGGATGCGCAGAGGCTTTAATTGGCCCACCCACGCAAAATGGCAGTGCACAGCTGATTGTAGGCAGCGATCGGCTCCGCGCCTGCCCTCATCCGCTCCCAACCAGCCCGCCCAACGGGGAGAAAATTCTCTCCCATTTTACATTTGCCACACACTTTACTCTCAATGCACTGTATTCTCCATGTGTTATAATCTGTACAAACTGCACTGCTAACACATTTACACTGCATCATTAAACATGCCACAAAGATTTCCCATTTGAAACAAACTCATAAATATATTCGCTATAAACATGTTTATAGTTCGCCAGAAGTAACAGAGGAGTTCTTCCTCCTTGACTAATCAAATCTTCCAATTTCTATACGCCCATGGCAATTTTCCCATTTCATCTAGCAGTCTGACTTCTTACCAGTTACCTTCCACTATCTTCGCACGTAAATGCATTGTCAAGTAGATAATAAATTGAAAAATACAACAATACTGCTTGCTACCTAAGTGAATTTAACTTGTCAGAAACACTTAGATCTGTAAAACCCATTTATTATTCATACACTTCAGCCCAGATTTGGGTAGCAGGAATCAGGAAATCTCCTGGTTCACCGTGCCTGCCTCGAGAAAAACTCATCCAAATGGAGTAGTGTGGGATGGAGTTCGGTCCTCTGCCCCTAGACACAGATTGGAGGTGGCCACAGGGGCTACTGAGTGCCAATGTGTGCTGTTTCAGTTCTCTAGGACTTTGTCTCAGTTGTTAAATATTAGGCCACCCCCCCCCCCCGCCTTACTTCCTCCAACCCACTCCCCAAGTCCCATCCATGCCAACTCACCCAACCAGCAGCAGATCTCTGGAGCTATGTTGAGATGAAATAAAATAAAAATCTAAATACCTATTAAAACTTTTACCTTTAGTATAAAAAAAACTCCTATTCATGAAAGCCCATTCAAAACATTTAAATCCCCTCAAGTATTTAATTCCTTATAAAAACAAACAGACTTGTATTCATAACTGCTCATCAGAAACAGTTAATCCTTTAATAAGTGCTTTGAGCGATCAAACTGTGAACATAGGATCTCCTACTGTGATGATGATAGATTGTGGAAAGCAGCCAAACATTAATAAGTAAATAATGATAGCCCTTGGGGTACTGTCAGCAAACATTTATTGTATCGGCTAGACAAGATTTTTTTCAACTCTCACTGAGACAGGCAGCCTTTTTTTTTTACTTTTTAAAGGACTGGAGATTCAAATAATTTGACAGTTTGGCTTATATTTTTGCCCAACATTAGCACACTTTTTTTTATTCATTTATGGGATGTAGGCATTTCTGGTAGGCAGCATTTATTGCCCATACCTAATTGCCCTTGAGAAGGAGGTGGTGAGCTGCCTTCTTGAACTGCTGCAGTCCAGGTAGGTACACCCACAGTGCTGTTAGGGAGGGAGTTCCAGAGTTTTGACCCAGCAACAGTGAAGGAACAGCGACATATTTCCAAGTCAGGATGGTAAGTGGCTTGGAGGGGAACTTCCAGCTGGTGGCGTTCCCATGAGCCTGCTGTCCTTGTCCTTCTAGATGGTAGTAGTCATGGTTTTGAAAAGTGCTGTCTATAGAGGCTTGGGGAGTTCCTGCTGTGCATCTTGTAGATGGTGCACAATGCTGCCACTCTGTGTTGGTGGTGCAGGGAGTGAATGTTGGTGGATGGGGTGCCGAACAAGTGGATTGTTATATCCTGGATGGTGTCAAGCTTCTTGAGTGTTGTTGGAGCTGCACTCATTCACGCACTTCTGACTTGTGCCTTGTAGATGGTGGACAAGCTTTGGGGAGTCAGGAGGTGAGTTACTCTCTGCAGGAATCCTAGCCTCTGACCCACCCTTGTAGCCACAGTATTTATATGGCTAGTCCAGTTCATCTTCTGGTCAATGGACATTGATAGTGGGGGATTCAGCGATATTAATACCATTGAATGTCATGTGTTCAGTACCTGAAGAGCTGCAAGTGGTGCTGAACATTGTACAATCATCAACGAACATCCCCGCTTCTGACCTTATGATGGAAGGAAGGCCATTGATGAAGCAGCTGAAGATGGTTGGGCCTAGGACACTACCCTGAGGAACTCCTGCAGTGATGTCGTGGAATTGAGATGATTGACTTCCAACAGCCATCTTCCTTTATTCTAAGTATAACTCCAACCAGTGGAGAGCTCTCTCCCCATGCACAGCACCACAACAACCACCACCTAGAACAAAGATCCCATCATTTGGAGAACATTTTCCCATGGCTGAGTTGGCAAACTAGAAAATTCTAGAAAATTTCCCAATTCTGCGTACCCGCTTCTGGAATGAAAATCTAGGCCCTTGAATTTTTAACCCTTCACTGACACAGGCAGGCTTTTTTTTTAATTTTGAAAGGGCTTAGGATTTAAATAACTTCACAGCTTGACAGTGCCACAGAATTTACATGCCCTTCAATGGCTTTTACACCTACTGTAAATGTAACTCCCACACTCTGGGTTAAGGCCCTGTCTACAGCGAAAATGAGGTCTCTTTGAACTCGGCACTGAGTTCAAATGGCCCTACTAAGTTTGGGTTTCCTTCATATGAATCACACCACACCCCTTTCCCCTCCTGTCAAAAATGGGAGCTGTCAGATTTAGTGGTTGGTCCCTCTGCCATTTTGGAGTCTCCACATTCCACAACTCTCTAAACTCCAGGGATTGACTCAGGAGTGAAACTATCAAATATAAATTCTGCCGTGTAGACGTGCAACAACAATGTTAATGCCTCTTGACAGGATTCTTTTGCAGGATTATATTCCAGGAAAAGTGTCAAGGCTGCCCTAGATTCTTAGAGACTGGTCTTCAGAGGACTTGAGAGCTTTGACTTTGAACAGTTTGATCTTAGAGCTGGTTTCTTATTAAAATGGTGAACTGATAAGCAACAAAGCCAATTAAAGCTCCACTAACTTTAATCAGCCAAACTGCATAATAATGTGCTTTATCATCGTGTCAATATGCCCCTGGGTAAAATCAACATATATTTGACCTTGCAGAGGTGAGAACCAAAAAGTTAATCTCTACAAAATCCATTTCTAAGCAAATAGGTTTTTTTTAGCCCTAGGTTTTTTTCCCTCTGAAGCCCTGCTCCTTGTGTCCTAGTAAGCAAAGTATTAGAAAGTTGATGGCACTATTTCCCAGATGGTATAGTGAATGAATGCACTATCTGTTAAGCTGCTAAACCTTATAAGCCATTAGGTTCCAGAATAAAAACTCCTGCTTCTACCCCTTACTGTGATCCAGTCATATGGAATGTGCATCTGTGCCAATGTCAGTGAAAAGCCAGAGAAATCTTTATAGGGCCTGACATTCTTTGGTTGGTTGCCTCCTTTAGTTGGGTATGCTTGATGGTCTCTGGTTAACACATGTGAAATAGACTGAATGACCTTTCCTAGTTCTTGATATTATTTGTACTTTATGCTTTTTATACTATGTAAAATAACATTTTTATTTTTATTCTTTTCTGAATAGGATTGATAAGTATAGAATTGTAATTCCTTGAAATTGTTTTATGTTATTTATTGGCTTAGAAATGGAATTTGGGAAGATTAATCTTTTGGTTCTCACCTCTGAAATGTCAAATATATGCTGATTTTACCCAGGGGCATATTGACATGACAATAATGTGCGTCATTATGCAGTTTGGCTGATTTAAGTTTGTGGAGCTTTAAATCGCTTTGTTGCTTATCAGTTCACTACATTAATAAGAAACCAGCTCTAAGATCTAACTGTTCAAAGTCAAAGCTCTCAAGTCCTCTGAAGAGCAGTCTCTAAGAATCTAGGGCAGCCTTGACACTATTCATGGAATATAATCCTGCAAAAGAATCCTGTCAGAGAGACATTAACATTGTTGTTGCACATCTACACTGCAGAATTTATAGTTTCACTCCTGAGTCAATCCCTTTTGCTGTCTGTTCTCTCTAAGAGCAAATCAGTAACTTACGCATTCATTTTGGGAACTTGCAGTCTTACTCAATCTGCTTTTTTGTCATAAAGCCTCATTGTTTGCAATGCCAGAGTTTGAAGATGCATGTCTGCAAAAGATTCAAAATATGTATCCTTTTTAATGGAAATAATGAGAAAATATTTTTGCATAAATATAGCTATTCCTCAAAAAATAATAATGATTTCTGAGTATAATATTAAGGAAAATAGATAATAGGCATAAATTATTTGTATAGTTATGCTGTCCAGGTTACACTTTAAGAAATAAAACAAGTATAAATATGATTGAGGATATTTTCTATTGAACAAATGATTAGCTTTATATCACTAAGCATGCAGTCTATAGCTTGCATTTTCGCTTCTGAGGCGAGGGCACAGAATCGGGAAATTTCCCAACTTGCCAAACCCACCTAACCTGCCTCGAGAGAAACTGCCTTGAATAACAGGATCTTCGTTCTAGGGTCAGGGACTGGGGGTGCATGGATGTGTGCTGGAGCCAGGCTCGCTGCTCCTGGAAAAAGTTCAGAGGCAGCCACAGGGACTGCTGAGTGCTGAGGTGAGCTGTTTAAAAGGTCTGCCTGGGTTCTCTGGAACTTTGGCCCAGTTGTTTTATTTACTATTAAGCCCTCTAGCCTTCACCCCTCATGTCCCCCCACCCAATCCCTATAAGAACATGAGAACATAAGAATAGGAACAGGACTAGACCATTCGGCCCCTCAAGCCTGCTCTGCCATTCAATAAGATCATGGCTGATCTTCTTGTGTTTCGATTTCCACATTCCCATCTAACCCCGATTACCTTTGATTCCCTTGCCTATCAGGAATCTATCTACCTCTGCCTTAAAAATATTCAATGACCTTGCCTCCACCACCTTGTGAGGCAGAGAATTCCAAAGTCGCACAACCCCCAAGAGAAAGAAATTCTCCTAATTTCTGTCCTAAAAGGGCGACCCCTAATCTTAAAATAGTGCCCCCTAATTCTGGACTCACCCACAAGAGGAAACATCCTTTTGACGTCCATCTTGTCAAGACCATTCAGGATCTCGTATACTTCAATCAAATCACCCCTTAATCTTATAAACTCCAGTGCCAACAAGCTCAGTCTGTCCAATCATTCCTAATAAGACAACCCACTCATTCCAGGGGCAGAAGTTTGCCCTTGGTGGGCGGGTGGGCCCCATTGGCTCAGCTGCAGGTGGGCAGCCGAACTCTGCCGCCGAAACGGGGCCCGCCGCCATTTTGAGTGGGTGGGCCAATTAAGGCCTGTCCGATGGGAAGCACCATGCGCTTCCTGTGCGGTGGGGGGAGGGAATCCCCATCTCTCAAAGTGTGCTCTTTCGCGCATGCACAAAGTGCTGTCTCAGGGAGATTACTGACAGGTAAAAAAAAACTCCAATGTCACACGAGATGGGACATGTTAATAAGAAACACATAAACTTCATGAAACTTTTTAAAAATGGACATGAAACCTCATCCAGCCAGTGGATGACGTTCATGTATAATCAGGAGCCCGATGGGGCTCCTGGCCTGCCCGCCAACCTTAAGGTTGGACAGGCAGAGTCTTTAACAATCTTAATTATCCTGTCAATGGCCTTAATTGGCCATTGATAGGTCGGCAGGTGGACAGCTGATTTCAATAAAGAGACTAAAACTCAACACAGTATTCGAGGTGCGGTCTCACCAATGCCCTGTATAACTGAAGCATAGCATCCTTACTTTTATGTTCAATCCCTCTCATAATAAAGGATAGCATTCCATTAGCCTTCTTAATTACATGCTGTACCTGCATACCAACTTTTTGTGACTAATGCACTGGAACACCTAGATCCCTCTGCACCTCATAATTATGCAACTGTTCTCCATTTAAGTAATACTCTGATTTTTTGTTCTTCCTGCCAAACTTAACAACTTCACATTTTCCCACATTAAATTCCATTTGCCAGATCTTTGCCCACTCACTCAATCTATCTATATCCATCTGCAACCTCCTTGTGTCCTCTTCACAACATACTTTCCTACCTATCTTTGTGTCATCTGCAAATTTAGCTTCACTCCCCTCATCGAAGTCATTGATGTAAATCGTAAAAAGTTGAGGCCCCAGTACAGACCCCTGTGGAACTCCACTCATCACATCCTGCCAATCAGAAAAAGACCCATTTATGCACAGTGCTTTCTGCCAGCCAGCCAATCTTCTATTCTTGCTAATATGTTACCCACTATACCATGGCTCATATCTTCTGTAATAATTTTTGATGTGGCACCTTATCAAATGCCTTCTGGAGATCCAAGTACAGTACTTCTACAGGCTCTCCTTTATCTACTGTGCATGTTACTCCTTCAAAAAACTCCAATAAATTGGTTAAACATGATTTTCCTTTCACAAAACCATGCTGACTCTTCCCTATTGCCTTGAGCTCTTCTAAGTCCCCAGCTATAACCTCCTTAATGATCAATTCTAATAACTTCCCCACGACAGATGTCAAGCTAACTGGCCTATAGTTTCGTATTTTCTGCCTCCTTCCCTTCTTGAATAGAGGGGTTATATTTGCTACTTTCCAATCTGATGGAACCTTTCCAGAATGTAATGAAATTTGGAAAATTAACACCAGTGCAACAACAACCTCATTAGCCACCTCTTTTAAGACCGTAGGATATAGTCCATTGGGACCCAGAGACTTGCCAGCCAGCAACTCATCAATTTGCTCAGTACCATTTCCCTGGTGATTTCAATTTCACCAAGTTCCTCTCTCCTGTTCACCTGCTGATTTGCAGCTATTATTGGAATGTTTTTGTCTCCTCTATAGTGAACATGGAAGTGTTTCTTCTGCCATTTCCTTATTATCTACTATTAACTCCCAACTGTCACTCTCTAGAGGACCAACACTCACTTTACTTAAATAAAAGCAAAAAACTGCAGATGCTGCAAATCCAAAGCAAAAATACCTGGAAAAACTCAGCAGCATCTGCAGAGAGGAGCACAGTTAATGTTTTGAGTCCGAATGACCCTTCAACAGAACTAAGTAAAAATAGAAGAGAGGTGAAATATAAGCTGGTTTAGGGGGAAGGGGGGGGCGATGAGACAAGAAGAGCTGGATAGAGGGCCAGTGATAGGTGGAGATAACCAAAAGATGTCACAGACAAAAGGACAAAGAGGTGTTGATGGTAGTGATATTATCTAAAGGAATGTGTTAATTAAGGGTAGAAAGCAGGATGAGCAAGGTACAGTTGGCTGTAGTGGGGGTGGGGTGGGGGGAAGGGATCGAAATAGGCTAAAAGGTAGAGATAAAACAATGGATGGAAATACACTTAAAAATAATGGAAGTAGGTGGGAAAAGGAAAATCTATATAAATTATTGGAAAAAACAAAAAGGAGGGGGAAAATCGGAAAGGGGATGGGGATGGAGGAGAGAGTTCATGACCTAAAATTGTTGAACTCAATATTCAGTCCTGAAGGCTATAAAATGCCTAGTCAGAAGATGAGGTGCTGTTCCTCCAATTTGGGTTGAGCTTCACTGGAACAATGCAGCAAGCCAAGGACAGACATGTGGGCAAGAGAGCAGGATGGAGTGTTAAAATGGCAAGCGACAGGGAGGTCTGGGTAATGCTTGTGGACAGACCGAAGGTGCTCTGCAAAGCGGTCACGCAGTCTGCATTTGGTCTCTCCAATGTAGAGGAAACCGCATTGGGAGCAACGAATGCAGTAGACTAAGTTGAGGGAAGTGCAAGTGAAATGCTGCTTCACTTGAAAGGAGTGTTTGGGTCCTTGGACGGTGAGGAGAGGGGAAGTAAAGGGGCAGATGTTGCCCCTTCTGTGGTTGCATGGGAAGGTGCCATGGGAGAGGGTTGAGGTGTAGGGGGTGATGGAGGAGTGGACCAGGGTGTCCCAGAGGGAACGATCCCTGTGGAATGCTTATTCTTTTCCTTTTTAAATACCTGTAGAAACTCTTGCTTTCCATGTTTACATTTCTAGCTAGCTTCCTCTCATGCTCTAATTTCTTTCTCCTGATTAGACTTTTAGTCATTCTCTGCCATTCTTTATATTCTGTCCAATCATCCATCCTGCTACTCATCTTTGCAGATTTTTATGCTTTTTCCTTAAGTTTGATGCTTTACTTAAAATCTTTAGTTAATCACGAATGATGGGTCCTCCCCTTAGACTTTTTCTTTATAGTAACAATGTACTTATTCTGAATAATGTGAAATATCCCCTTAAATGTCTACCATTGTTTCTCTATTGATCTATCCTCTAAGCTAGTTTCCCAGCTCACTTCAGCTAGCTCAGCTTTCATCCCCACATAGTTGCCCTTATTTAAGTTTAAGATACTAGTTTTAGACAAGCTCTTCTCCCTTTCAAACTGGATGTAAAATTCAATCATACTGTGGTCACTGCTGCCTTGGGGTGCCTTTACTCTGAGGTAATTAATGAATCCCGTCAAATTACACAATCCCAAGTCTAATATAACCTGCTCTCTGGTTGGGTTCCAGAACATGCTGCATCCAGGCTATTACTGCCAATCTGATTTTTCCAGTTTATGTGTCGATTAAAATCATCCATGATTGCTGTCCCTTTATCACAAGCACACAATATTTTCTCTTGAATACTTTGTCCTACACTGTGGCTACTGTTAGGGGGCCTGTAGACCACTCTCATTAATGACTTTTTCCCTATTATTCCTCATCTCCACCCAAACCAATTCTACATCCTGATCTCCTGAACCAAGGTCATTTCTAACTGTTGCACCAATGCCCTCTTTGATTAACAATGCTACCCCTCCACCTTTACCTAGCTTCCTATTCTCCTTGAATGTCATGTACCCATCAATATTAAGGACCAATCTTTGTCATCCTGCAGCCACCTCCATAATCATTATCAGATCATATTTATTTACTTTAATGTGGGTCATCAATTCATTTATTTTGTTATGAATGCTACGTGTATTCAGATTGAGAGCCTTCAATTTTGTCTTTTTGTTACCTTTGTAACATCTAGTCTTGACTGTTGATATAGTCCAAGGTTTTTCCTCTCTGTCCCTTCCTGCTATTTCTCATATTACTATTTTGCTCTCCTATCTTGACTCTATACCTTGAATTGCTACCTCTACCCAAACTTGATCCCTCACCCCTCTTGTTTAGTTTAAAGCCCTCTCTACTTCCTTAGTTGTGCCCCACCCATGCAAATCTATGCCCCCACCCATATCCCTCATGGCCATCCATATCCCTTATGGCCCCTCATAACCTCCAAGCCAACTCGTGCCCCCCATTCATTCCCATGGCCCTTTATAGCCCCTATGCCAACTTACTACCAGCTCATGCCAACACATGATCCCGCATCCCCATGGCCTCATAATCCCTATGACAGCTTAGTGCCAACATATGGCAATCCATGTCTCCCATCCACCACCCTTTACCCTTATACCCCCCCATGCCAACTCACCTAGTAGTCACCAGGGGCAGACCTCAGGAGCCAAGCTGAGATGAAGTAAAATAACGTTCTAATATCCATTGCTGATTTCACTGTATGAAAACATTTTCATTGCAGAAAATCCATTCTATACATTTAAAATCAGTCAAGTACTTAAGCCTGTATACAGACATTTGTATTCATAGCCCAGCAACAAAGATGCTGGTCCTGTAATAACCTCTTGGTGCTTTCAATCAAACTGTGAACTTACAGCCCCCCAGTGTGATAATGACAGGTTGTGGAAGCAGTCAAGAGTTAATAATACTATAATGAGCGCACCTAGCTTATGGGCAGAATTTTCCTGTTGGCATGTTGAGGGGGGGTGGGGGGGGGCCACACGCCAACATGTAAAACGACGCGCAGTGATGTCAGACGAGCATCCCAATGTCACCGTGCGCCATCGCGATATTTCATTGGGCGGGTGTGCCTTGATCTCCGATGCGCGCCCACCATTAATTAATGGGCCACTTAAGGTCCTTAAGACATCAATTGAGGGTGATTTTTCGGGGCCCATGCGATCTTCAGATCACCACATGGGCGCAACGGGCAGGCAGGTAGGAAACATTTGTATAAACCTAATCCACGGCCATTATAAGAGGGGTCAGTGGGGTCACGAATGTGCTCGGTCAAATATTTAATTTGGAAAGCTACTGATACTTGTCTGTGTGAGCAGAAATACTTCAAAACTCACACCAGCTACTTGGACATGACTCATAAACTTCAGGTCAGCACACAACAGTAAAGATCCTTTTTGGGGCTTGCAGGTTTCAGGAAGCCTTCCCTTAGCCTGGGAATGGGAGTTGTGTTCTCCACTGGAGGCACCTCCTGTGAGGAAGAGGGAGGGCTAGATGGGGGAGGAGGCCAGGAGTGCACATTCAGCCTCCATGGGAGCCAACTTTGGGAGGAGAGGAGCACAAGGAGTGCAGGGCCAACAGGAAGTCCAAGGCAGAAGGGGCTGCAGAAGATGCCATTATCCTGCTGCCAGGGTGTACAGGGGGCAAAGCAGCTACCTCAATATGTCTGAGGTGCAATGCCAAAGGAGGCTCTGTCTCTCAAGGGAGGCAGTCAACCCTATCTGTCAGATGATTGGGCCTGAGATCCCCGCTAACTGTGTGGGTGGACAACCCATGCCAGCAGCCCTAAAGGTCACAGCTGCCCTCAACTTCTTAGCCTCTGGCTCTTTCCAGGCTCGGTGGGTGATCTTTGCGGTGTCTCGTAATCAGCTGTGCACACTTGTGTCAAGCAGGTGACAGACGCTCTGTTCAGGTGGGTATTGACCTTCATCCATTTCTGCAGGGACCAGGCCAGCCAGACATAGTAAGCCACAGGCTTCACAGCCATTGCTGGCTTCCCCGGTGTCCAGGGTGCAATAGTCTGCACACATGTGGCCATCAAGACGCCAGCAGGTGAGCCCAGTGCCTTTGTCAACAGGAAGGGCTTCAACTCCATGAACGTGCAGACAGTGTGTGATCACAGGATGCTGATTCTACAAGTCTGTGCAAGGTACCCAGGCAGCTCCCATGATGCCTACATCCTCAGACACTCCCAGGTGCCGGGGCTCTTCAGTGCTCCAGCCCGGCTGGATGGATGGCTGCTGGGTGACAAAGGCTATCCCCTCAGAAGATGGCTCCACCATCCAAGAACAGAAGCTGAGCAGCGCTACCCTAGGAGCCAGGGCACCACATGGGCTGTGGTGGAGAGAACCATCGGTCTTCTCAAGATGCGCTTCTGATTCCTGGACTGTTCAGGGGCCACACTACAGTACCCCCCAGATCGAGTGTCGCTGATAGTAGTTGCATGTTGTGCTCTCCACAATCTTGCGCTGGAAAGAGCGACGCTGTGGATGAAGACATCGACGCAGTGGCTGTGGCTGCACACAATGAGTCCAGCAGTGAGTTCGAGGATGAGCACGCACAGGGAAATGCTGAGGGGGTAGACACTGACCCAGGCGTACTCCAGGGGAGGCAGGGACACCGGGGAGGCTTTCATCCAATGAACCTTCAGCAAGCACACCACCTCCAACAAAAGCCTGTGCTGCACGTTCCATACTCGATACCGGAGTGCTAAATCTGCCTGGATAGGAACATTAACTAAGGGCCTTGTCAATAAAGCTCAATGTGACACAACTCACTCATAACATCATGGCTAACCATCCCCCTGCCGAAGAAAAGAGTCACCCTCAGCCATGGTCACATGTCTAAATTTAATGATATAACAAAATGAATTTAAGGAAACAAAATGACAAAGGTGTCAAACAGCACACCAACTAATCATGACCTCAATGCGGGGCAACACAAAAGCACCAGTGAGAAATCCGTGTGTGCCTAAGGTGCCTTAAATTTGTGCTTTCGGGTGCTACGTCTAGGTGCTGACTCCTCGCTGACATTGGCATCTGAGACACCCTGCTCACTGTGCAGTCCTATGGCTTCGATGACCATGGCTTCCGTCCTCTGGCCTGTGGAGCCTGCGCTGGCCCCGCCTGGGAGGGAGCAGCCAGTTCCACAGCTGGCATCTCCCCCCGTTGTCACAGCCTCATTGGATGCTACAGTCACTGGCAGAGGGGTGGAGTAGCTGCCGCCCTCATCTGGAGCGCCCTGAGAGGAGCCCGCAGAGATGACAGGCAGTTGCTGCGCTGATGTGAGGTCGCTTTGAACCTCCCTGCTCACGGTAGATGGATGGGCACTGAGCTGGGAAACTTGGTGCCCAGACCACCTCCCACACTGGCACTGACCAGCTGAGGTCAATGCCGATGTGAGGGCTTGCTAGTCCAAGTGCATCCCTAGGAAGTCCTGATTGGTCTCCTGGAGGACCCTCTCCACGAAAGTCACCACTCTCTCCATGGAGGAAGCATAGCGCTCGGCCATGAGACTCATTGCATGGGCAATGGTCCACATGGACTCCTTCACCATGGAGATCAAACCAAGTTTGGCCTCATGTATCTCCACCAGATCCTCCCACAGACCCTGCTGGGCTTCCAGCGTTTGCTGCCTCATGGACGACTACAGAGGCACATCATTAGCCACTAACTGAGCATGTGCCTGCTCCTCTGCAATCCTCCGACTGCTGGCACCATTGGCAATCTCTGTCTCTGCCGGCTCCTCCAGTGACTGTGAAGTACCCTCACTGCTGTACTCCAGGACACTAGCTGATGATCTAATTCCCACTGAGGTGCTAGTAGCTGTGCTTGTGCCTGCCTGGCAAAGATGGCATGTTGCTGGTGGGTCAGAGACTTCAGGGCCCTCAGGTATGAGAGGGTGCCCCTGTAGCTCTTCCTCCCAGCCCTGCTCTGTTGTTGCTGAAAGGAAGAACTAGGACATTTGATTCGTTAATGTGGAGACAACGCCAATGTATATCCCTGTCCCCCGGAGGCACTCATCCTTCCATAAGCAATGGTCAAGCCATGTTGCAAACTTCAATCACTGAATATTCAGCACTGCCATGGCTGCTGAGACACTAATGGTGACCTCACTGCTGGGCAAACATACCTGCCCTTGGCATCTCAGCCTCATTGACACTGGTGGACCTGGGCACATGGTGCCTCTCCAGATCGAGGGCCTCCTGCTCAAACCAGGTAATGATGGCCAACTGGGCCAGCCCACCACCAGTCCTCAACCACTCAGTGGTATTTTGAGCATTCTTCTCCTGAAAAAGAGAAAAGAGCATTAATTAGTGCAACTTGTACCTGGATTCTCTTCGCTGCCGTCCCACCCCAACCAGAGTGGGACTTTGCAGGGCTCCAGTGCCACTTCACCCCTGCAGTTGCCACACACTCACACATAGATGCCAGGCCTGTTACCTCCCCCCCTTGGCCAAATGCTGCCTACATCACGTTTGGCACCAAAGCACGTGGAACACCAAGGGCAGCAGATGGAAGGTCCCCTCCCAGTATGTCAGCAGCCTGACTTTGACATATTTTGCAGTTCCAGCGCTGCGCTTAGGTGCAGATCCTCCAGGTTGCCCCCAAAACAGTAATATGGGTGTCACTGCACTACATGCTGTGGGTGCCGAACCCATCTCATCATCACCTTCACAGGATAACCTAGGCATGGGCAATATCTGCTGGCCCACCCAGCAAAGGACAAATGCCATCAATGATTCAATGCAGTCACTGCATTCAGATTTGGGGGTGCGGGTTGGCCGGGGGTAAAGCCTACCTGCTGGGTAAAGTGACCAATGTCAACATGTTACTCACCCTTCCCGAGGGCAAAAGGTCATTGAAGTGCTTGCAGCACTGGATCCAGGTGCATTGTACCCCGTCACGGGAGCTCACTATCCCCACCACCTCCTCCCAGGCATGTTTGGTCATGTGGGGGGCCTCCTCCTCCCATCCCTGGGAATGAGGACCTCCCACCATGCTGCCACCTCCTGGAGGAGGACAGCAAGGCAATCGTCTGAGAAACGAGGGGCACAGTGTCCCTCCTGCCCTACCCTCCTGCTTGGCCTGCTCACCAGAAGCGCTCTAAGGAGCCCTTCTGCTAGCCATATGTGACAGCTTTTGCAAGGCTGCAGGAGCACTAAACAAGCTGATGAGTTGCCATTGAACCCGGTGGTCATAGCAGTCCCGCCGCTACCCGTCCACTCCTGCTGTCCTTGAAAGCCAAGTTTCATGCTGGGCGGGCCTTAACAGACCTGCCCGCATAAAATGGCTGCGTGGACCCAATCGTGGGCGGCGATCAGGTCTGCGCCCGCTCCCGCATGGCCTGACAGGCAGAAAATTCTGCCCTATGTCAACAAACATCTATTGAAACGCAAACACTGATTTTTGTTCAACTCAGAGACACAGCAGGCTGATTTTAATCAAAATTTAAAGGGAAGGGGATTCTAATAACTTGACAGTTTGACATTTCCATAGACACTATTCGCCTCTTACGAGCATTTATGTTTACCCTTGAAAATCATAAGTCACACATGGGAGGGAATGGACTTCGATCCAGCAAAAATGGGGTCTGTTTGAATTCAGCAATAAGTTCACATGGACCTGCTGGGGTTCATGTTTCCCCATGTATGAATCACATCCTACCCTCTTTCCCCTACTGACAAAAATAGGATCTGTCAGAAATGGGTACAGGACTTCCAGACCTGGGCGCTATTTTGGATAAGGCACAGAATCTCCACGACCTTGTACAACTCAATGACTTTTAAGTACAAAGATAACTAATCACTGAGTTAATTTTTAGTGTTAAGTTTGGAAGTTCACACCAGCAATTTTAAAATATGCAGTAGCAGTGTACAAGACATTCATTGCCAGCATGGATTCAGAAAATGCACCTTTGACTCTAGAGATTTACTGAATAAGGGGAATATTTCTTCCATATATAAAGATTAACATGGATCTATATGAAGGAAATTTCTCTCATTGGTTGGCATGGAATGTGCTATGAAAATCAAAATTAATATTACTTTTTTTAAATTATATTTATACAGATTATTGAACAATAACCAAATTAAACGAATACCAAGGAAAGCATTTGAGGACTTGGACAACCTGAAATACCTGTAAGTGCTAAAATTTCCATACTAATGTTGTTATACAGGTTGACCTCAATCTAATTCAGTGCTCCATATTTTGGTTATTGTGTTGATTTTGACTATCGATCAGTAGAGTACCATAGCTGGCTGCCCAATCCTGCTGACAGATGGTCCGGTCTATTTTGAGGACTGGGCCTCATTATCGTGCTGTCAGTAAGATGCAGCCACCATGCAGACATCATCTTCCAGTTCGCCAGACCTGTGCAATATCAGACGACCCAAGGGCTGGCCTGGCTGGCAGAAAGGTGGGTTCTCATGGGGTGCAATTATGAATGGGGAAAAACCCAGAGCAAAGATGGCCCACATTATTCTTGTGAAATCTGGAGTATCACTTCTGCTCCTTCTGGATTCATAAAAATATATTTAACACTCCCCTTTTTAAGCCTCTTCCACGTGTCCAGCAAGTTTCA
Source organism: Carcharodon carcharias (assembly GCF_017639515.1). Lineage (NCBI taxonomy): Eukaryota > Metazoa > Chordata > Chondrichthyes > Lamniformes > Lamnidae > Carcharodon > Carcharodon carcharias. Next base: position 106,770,716 of record NC_054472.1, read on the forward strand.
GCGAGAGGAACAGTGGATACTCTGCCCATTTAGTCACTCAGTTTGTATCAAGTTCCTATGTGCTTCGTGCACACAAGCATAAATTAAACAAGACTTAAGGCACAGATGCAGCAGAACTAATTTCATAGTATTTTAATTGTTTTGCAAGCTTTTATACCAATCTTTTTAAATCTGAAGTTATATCATAATATTTATAATTTGTTGATCTCCCTCAAGTTGTTTTTGTCTTTCGGCTTCTTGTACCTTTGCTTATCCTCTGCTGTTTTCCTTTTCTGATTCTGCTTGACTTCTGGATTAAGACATTGTACATGAATTCAAAACTAACAGCTCTGAGTTTCCATTGAGTTCTTCCAATTTCCTGCCATGCCTTTTAAGGTGTTTCTCTGGGGATTCCTCCAATCATCTGTAAGAGAACCATAATGGAAACCCCAAGCAACTGTGGGTGCAATTGTGTTGCACATAAGCCCAGACTTTAACCTAACCTGCCTATCGGCTTTCATTTGGGTCAGATGTTTGTTTTATACTCCATTGGTTTCAACGAGGCACACAGTTGGGTGAGGCAGAAAAAAAGATATCCGTGCTGAATCTGCCTCTTTCCTGCTTGAAGGGATAAGTTGAAACAGAACTATAGTGACCAGCGCAGATATTCCTGCATGTGGTGTGTTTTATTTTTCTAAATTTCCTTGTTTCTTCTCTGTTAATCCCTAACTGTGGCCAAGTTTCTGACTCTCTTCCTGCCCTAGTAATTAACTTGCTCCATCCAGCCGCTTTGCTGTGACCAAGTATATAATTACTTCACACTAGCTCACTTTTATTTATTGGTATATAAACTTCTCTAATGATTTCTAGTGCATAAATTTAAAGCAGGAGTTCTTATGGCACAGTGGTAGTATTCCTGTTTCAGAACCAGATGCTCTGGATTCAAGTCTCACTCCAAGACTTGATGGTCAAGGAAGGTGTGTTCATTACATGACCAAACAGGTTGAGTATCAACTTGGAAATCCTTGTAACATATGCCGGTGGTAAGAGTGGGAGAGATTCCTAGTCAGCCATGAACTAAAAGTGCTATGTGACCCAAGTTCCATGTGATGGAAAGAAACTGGGGCCCCAACCATCACTCCAGGCTACAACAGGCATTTAAAAGTGTATGTTGCCACAGCAAATTGGACTCTTTGCTCAGGTGGGTGCGGGGGTTGGCTCAGCTGTCTGGACAGCTGGTGTGGACTGGATTGGTGCCAACAGCATGGGGTTTGATCCCCATTCTGGCTGGGGTGGATTTGCGATCTGCCTCTTTGCCTTATTGTGGAGATTGTGATGCTATGGGTTGGACCTGCCTTTGGGCAGAGAACTCAAGAAGAAGGGAAATTTACAGCATGGCAATCTATTTTGTCAATGTGTTCTAAAATGCAAGAATAAATCAAGATTTTGAGTGCTTGATTAGAGCCAAACTGCCCAGTTTGACCTTTGTGCCATCATTCTGTAAGCTTGCAATTTGTTAGGTATGATGCTCTCCCCATTTATTTTACGTTCTGCTCATAGACTTACTTCATTAATGTTTCATTGTATTATTCTTCATTGAAGCTAGATCCTGTGGTATGATTCATGATAGTGCCTTTATAATTTGGTTAAATTGTAATGAATCAATTAGCTTTTCCAGTTGATGCAATGGGAATTATGTGCTTTCCTCATATTTGGGCATTCCAGCATTCTCAATGGTTCAATGGTTCATTAAAGCAGTTACGTTTTCTTTCATCGTTTAAACATTAGAACTTCAAACAAGTAACAAGACAAGGCATTTATCCATAAGCCTGCTCTGCAAACTATGAAAGATGTTGCTTATCATAGAATATATCTTAGCCTGCTGCCCAGAGGTTATCAAGCAAAATAACTTAATCTCCACAATTTTACGATTCAAACTCAGTCTAATGTCTTCTGCAGATAATCCCTTGGCCTTATCAATACTAGAATCATTGAGCCCAAAATTTATGATTTGGAGGATTATGCAAGTCATCCATTATGCTTTTACAGTGCCAGACATTTCTGACAAGGCTGATATATATCTGAGTTCCTCTGGAGATGTTACCTGGTATAAATTCTATTGATTTTCAGAGAATACATGCAGGTACTATTAGTCAGGATTGATAGAATGAATGGTAGCAATGATAGATGTAAAGAGCAAAGGCCTAAGTTGTGAACCTTCAATAAACTAGCACACATTGTAGGGTGTAAGAGTTTAACATATCTGCTATCAAGTGACTTGCTTCTGGAACAAGGAACATGGTTCCATGAGGTACCTCAAAGGGCATTTCTTGTCTATGTGATTCAGTTAACTGCCTGGTTACTCATCTGAAAACATTCTTGTCTCATTGATCCACTGAGGTTATGAGCTTCCTTCTGACAATGCAAAAGGTTTGCAGACTCAGCCATCGTCTTCCTTATGGTCTGTGCTGCTGCATGTAATGACATCCTTTTACTCCAACTATTGTGTCCCTCAATTCTCTCATTTTTAACAGTGGTAGTCCTACATCAGTCTTTTCCCTTTTGTTGTACCAGACATTTCGGTACTTCTTTCCAAGAACCTGTTCAGCACTTTAACTGTGTACATCTTCTTAAATAGTTGCAGTACTTTTGGTGCTCCCACAATAATATTTCATAAGCAAATCCAGGCTTTTGTCTCAATAATGAAGGAATGGAGACATATATCATAGACTTTATTTTCACCAGATAGAGGCTAGCCACTATCCATTGCCCAGTGAACCAAATATTCTCCAGGGCTCCTGACCCTCATCCTTAATCAACCTTGCCTTCCTTCTATTCCCTTCCACCTTTACCAATGCCCTCTTCGAGAAAATCTTGTTCACGAAAGCGACTTCCTTGCAATCCTTGATCCCATTCACACTAAATTGCTGATGATCTAACTTTCCTTCCTGGTCGCTGTGTTAGCTGACTTAGGTTTCTTCTCCTTAAGCGCTGCTTTCTACCTTTCAAAACCAACATCATCACTAGCCCATCCTCTCTAAAACTCTTGAATGTGTTGTCAGCTCCGAATCCATGCTCATTTCTCCAGCAACTCCATCTGAATTGCTTCACTTGGTTTCCGCAACTTCCTCCAGACCAAAATGACCTTAGCCAAAGTCATGATCGACACTTTCTGTTGCTATGATAGTGTTTCATTCTTCCTTCTTGTACCCCTTCAGCTCTCTGCAGCCTTTTTATATGATCAACCTCATCAACCTCTTCACCCTCATCCAGTGCTCCTCTTCTATTCTCAACTTGGTGCTCTCCCTCACTTGGTTCCACTCTTAATGGTTTGCTCATAGCTAGAGCATCTTCAGCAATGTCTTCTTCTCCTACACTATTTCAGCAGGGCACTTCCAAGTATCCATTCTTCACCCCCTTGTCTATCCCACTTTCATGCATCTTCTTGGCAACACCATGGACAAATATTAGGTGGGATCTTGTTGAGGCATCATGGGTCTCACCTGCTAGTGGAAAGCTGGCAAAAGACATGTGTTGCCTCTTTACTGGAAGGAAAACTGAACCACATGCCAATCAGGCAGTGGCATCGGTGCTGAGTTCAGCCTGCACAGCAGTGCAGGAGCAATGTCCTGGGCCAAAGTTTGCATGGCGGCTACCATTCTACCCGTGTTCACCTTGTTGCGTTGGCATGCCGACGCTATCACCTCAGACTGAAGGTGGATGGATTTCTCCATTGTACCTTGCAATCTGAGGAGTGCAGCAGACTTTCCTTCCTGATGTTCCCAAGCTTGCCTTTGCAGCTCCAGCAACTGCTGTGGATCAGAAATTGCAATGTTTTCACCAGATTGTGATCCCGAGGCTACTCTAAAGCTAGCTCCCAACAGAGGTGTGTGTCTCTGCACTAGTAGAAAGTGTGAGTGAGCGCTGTGACAGGTCCTCGGGGGGGGGGGGTTTCATCAGATTGCTCTTCTGAGCTTCCATCAGGGCTTGATTGGAGGCCCTAGGCCATGGACTTTCTTGACAGTTTCCGAGATGTGCCTGCGAAAGCAAAGAGAGATGATTAGTGCATGGCAGTTGCCTGACACATCACTGACAGCATGGTTGTCTGATGGATGTTTCACTGCTGGATCCTCACTTGGTAGAGCACCATTGACCTCACCATCCAGATTGTCGCTGGTCAGCTGAATAGCTTTGTTTTCAAAGTCCACGAGGACCTTGATTTCAGGCAATCCTTCACTAGCCTGTGACCTCTCCCTCTTGTGTGCCAATTTGTCCTTCATGAATAGAGATGGAGAGAATGCAAGCAGGATGCCTGCCAGGCCAGATGATAACTATGCCTGGCATGTGTGGGTGGTGAATGGTCCCATGGATGGGATGAGGACAATGAAGCTGTTTGTGATGTCCCTTGAACCAGCACTGAGTGAAGGCCCTTTGGATGTGTGATGGGTTTGTGAGTGAGTGAGTTGAGAGTGATGAGAAGAGTGACTTAGCCTGGCAGAACAGAGGACATTTATTCTGTTGCGGCACTGGGTGGCTGTCCTCTTTTGCAGGGTGTTGGTGCTGACCACCACTCCAACTGCCTCCCAAGCCAGATTGGTGATGTTGCAGCCCATCCTATGGCCAGAGCAGGACATCATGGCAAGCCTTCATTGCATCCAAAAGGCACTCAAAGGGCATGTCATTGAACCTGGGGGCTGCAGTCTTCTTGCCTTTCAGGGACATGTCTTCCATTCAGCAGTCGTGGGCTGGAAGCCTTGAGAGGTGTGCACACGGCTGCACTTTAAATATGGCTTCCGGTGTGATGAAACAGTGAGGTGATAGTGTGGCAGGCGAATGAGAGCTTGCCGGCCATAGAAACAGTGTGTTTTCTGGGAATGCATAATTAATGAGGTGGGATTCTGACAATATGGCATGAAAAGCCGCTATTGTGGGCAACGGTTAAAACGTCGTTTTTCCTGCCCACTACCGAACTTAGTGCAAATCTGGGACAATTCCGCCCATATTCTCCATTGTAAAGTCTGTCTGCATCCATTTCTGTCTCATTGTCTACCATCCTCCTACTTCAGCCCACCTGATGATGAAGCCCTCAGTTATGTTATTGCCAACTTGAGACTCAAGTATTCAGTGCTCTCCTGACTGGCCTTCCATCCTCCACCATCTGTAAACTTTAGATCATGTAAAACTCTGCTCTCCTATCAGCCCTGTCTTCCCTGATCTACACTGGCTATTTGCTTTTCATCATTTCAGATTTAAAATGTTAATTCTCCTGTTTAAATCCTTCAATGGACTTTGCCTGACTATCTCTGTAGCCTCTTCCAGCCCGGCACCTCCAGCCCTCCAACTGTTTGGCTTGCTTTTTGATCACCCTCCTAATGCATCTCCCTTCACCTAAGTGCTGATTTTTAAAGTATATCTCTGTAAAATATCTTGGAATGTTTTTCTACTTTAAGAGCATTAAATAAATGCAAGTCATTATTACGAGGAACTCAGAGTTGAACCTGATCTACTCCGCTATCTCCTTATACTCTGCTATTCTCGTACTTCTCCTAGATGTAACCTAAGGATCATTATCATGAGAGGCGGATGGGTATTTCTATGCTACAAAAGTGTTGTGGGACCTACTTGGCCCTCTTCCTAGGTGGCTTGGGTACTGAGAGGCAGCTACTGCAGCTCTGGAAATTATATGATGTCCTGAATGGAAAGACCAGATGCCTGGCATGTCCTGAAGCCAACAACTTCCACTGCCAAAGAGTTCACTGCAATCTAGAGTCATTCGACAGCAAGATAATGTATTTATTTAGTGCCTTTAACATAATAAAATGTTCCAAGGTGCTTCACAGGAGCATTTTAAAGCAAAATTTGACACCACGCCGCTTAAGGTGATATCAGGGTAGGTGGTCAAATGTTTGGTCAATGAGTTTTATGAAACCTTTTAATGGAGGAGAAGTAGAGCAAATAAAATTGGGGATGCTCAAGAGGCCAGAATTAGATGAGCATAGATATCTTAGAGGGCTGTAGGGCTGGAGGAAATTCTAGAGATCAAGATGGGTGAGGTTATGGAGGAATTTGAAGACCAAGATAAGAATTTTGAAAATGAGACACTACTTGACTGGGAGCCAATGCATGTCAGCAAGCACAGGGGTGATGAGTAAATGGGACTTGGTGTGAGGAACAGTGTGGGTGGCAGAATTTAGAATGGCCTCAAATTTAAGAAGAGCAGAATGTGTAAGGCTGGCCAGGAGTGTGTTAGAATAGACAAGTCTAAAGGTAGCAAAGGCTTGGATCAGGGTTTCAGCAACAGATCCGCTGAGGAAGGGGAAATTTTGGGTGATGTGATGGAGATGGTCAGTCTTAGTGCACTGCTTCGATCTCACCTGACCCGAGCCGGAAGGTTGGGCGAGATAGGATTAAAAAAAAATATGGTAAAAAACTAAGAGCGGAGTGGCCATCTGACTCTGATTGTGACTGTGAAGAAGTTCAGGCCCATATAAAAAGATGTTGTGGTCAGGCCACCACTGTGTCCCTTTGCTGGGTCCTGCGACTGCTACACTACCCAGCAACCAGGCAGGGCGGTACCTCTCGGCCTGCCTCGAGCCCTGGCACCCCCACCCCCAAGTCTACTGCTGGTAGACCAATCCCAGGGAATTAAATTGGCCCCCACTGCTTGCAGCAACATGGAGGGCTACTGGAAAATCCCAGTTGGCCTCCATTAACAGGCCTTAATTGGCTTAAATAGCTACCCGCTGTGCGTGGATAGATAGCACTAATGTCTCCCATCCTACATCTGGGAAAATGGCCTAGGAGCAGGATGGTGCCAGGGAGCCAGCACACAGGCCGATGGTGCTATTTTTAGCCTGCCTCTGTTTCCACTCCTGATAGGGACTCAAAATCAGGCTCATTATCTTTGCTTCTCCCTACTCATATGCTGCCTAACCTGCTAAGAATTTCCAGAATTTCATTTTATTTGAGATTTCCAGTAGCTGCAATATTTTGCTTTTGTAATTGTTGCATTGTTGCCACTTTCCAGATGGGCAACTAGGAGCAACAGCCTTGAGTTTTGTCCAGATTATACTATTTCCAAAAGTCCATGGTATCATTGATTTCACAGATCCTGTTCACAATTAGTGAAGTTATCATGAATCACAGGGCTCCCCATTAACATGGTGTGGCTTGTTTGTGTCCAGTGCATAGATTGTGCTGACTAGTTCACATTTTTCTCTAAGTAGTCCTGACAGCTTTATTTTGTATTAAACCATGTTCTTCTGTTTGATCGTAAAAAAAAGTGCAATGTTTGTCTCTGAAAGACAAAAGTTACCCATGACATCCCTGATTTATAATAAGTGTGTTGCATTCACAGACACCTGCCGAAGACCCATGCATCAACAAAAACTATTATCAAACACACCATAAGACTGGTAAAGCAAAGATACAAATGACTGACTAGGGCTGGGAATTTCCTATAATACACACCAGTAAACCTGTCATACATCATTATGATTTGCTGTATGTTGCAAAGCAGCGTGGAATAAACATGGATCTATGGGTGAAAGTGCTCCTGTGGTCAAAATGAGGAGGCCAAGAATAGGAAAAAAATATTAGATAAAGGCTTGTGGAGAAAATATATTCTAGAACATGGGAAAAGGACAGATAAATGGAATTTCAGCCGATAATTATGGGAGAAGAGGTGGCATAGACATTGACCAAATGTGTTCTTTTGTATCATTGTTTCTCTGGTTCAATTTCTGATTTATTTTTAGCTACCTGTACAAGAACAACATTCGTACAATTGACAGGCAAGCATTTAAAGGGCTTGTGTCACTGGAGCAGCTGTAAGTAAACTTCATACTTTCTAGATATTTTAGAAATGTCTTTATATTAATAATGCATTTTTATACATTTTAAAGTCTTTGGCCCTGAAATTCTTGGGAGTCTGTATCAACTGGGTAAGTGTGACAGCTAAATTCCCAACCTCTGATGTTCAAAGCCAGAGACCCAGTTACAAATCCTGAAGCTGAGGCTACATGCATAACTAGGGCAAGAGAAAGTCACATTTAAGTGCATTTCAGCAACGTTTGCCCCAGTATGCCCACAGTTGTCCTGCATGTAGTGTCCCCAGGTCCTCTGGGCTGCAGAAAATATATGAAGAGAAAATTACATTTATGACCACCAGACATCTCAAGAAGCTTTACAGACAATGAAGTATTTTTGAAGTGTAGTCATTATTGTAGGAAGCACAACCACCAATATATGCACAGCAAACTCCCACAAGCAGCAATGAGATAATAACTAGGTAGTCTATTTTTTGAGGGATAAATACTGATCAGGACACTAAGGATATCTGCCCTGCTTTTCTTCACAAGAGGTTTAACATCTCATCCAACAGACCCCAGCAGTACAGCTCTCCCTCAATACTGCACTTGAGTGCCAGCCTTAATTTTCTGCTAAAATTCTGGAGTGGGACTTGAACCCAGAATTTTGTGACTCAGAGGTGTGAGTACTACCAACTGAGCCACAGGTCTCCATCCCTATTAAGGCTATTGTGTTCTCAGGGCTAGTTAAATTAATCTGTTTTGAGATTGATTACATACAGTACTCTAGGAAAGCTTTGGGGTCTTTATTAGGCCCAGAATGGTACAATTGTCTGTTAGCAACAGGCATTGGTTCCATTTGACTTATTAGGAAATGCCCTGAATGGAATTTCCATAGAAAGCCTTGAGACTCCCCTAGATATCCCCTCTTCACACACCCTTGCCCTACCTCAAAAGAATTTAAAAGGCCACAGCAAATTGGGCAACATTATGGCGATACCAAGTTTCACACCAGCTTCTTGGGCACCATCAGCAGAAATCAGGCTTTCCATCATTTTCAGCTCCAGGAGTTTCAGGGCCTTTGTTTTTAATGCCATTTTTAATTCATTTCTCCTCTCCAGTTTAAGTACAAACCATGCATAGACTGAGAAGGCAATTGTTCCAGTCAAAGGTGAAATCCTGCTCCATAATCAGCATGCAATTGTTTTTCTTTTCCTCACTCTGAGGACTCTCCAAGTTCCAATCAGTGACTCACCATTTCCCACACTCCACACTCCCCAAATTTCCACTCACGCTACCCTCAATATTACAGCTGCAAAGGGCAACTTGTCATAGGGAGAGTTAAGGGTGCAAAATTGGACTCTGTAGTATGTGTTGTTTGAGTGCTACACATGTTGTCTGCTCTTTACACACACAATCACCATATTGGTGAGGCAATTGGCTGATACATGGTTAACATTCACCGAAAGTATCCAGAAAAGGCAGATCGTGATGTCAATAAACATGCCATGCTGATCTGATGCCAATGCTGCCATTTTGAAGCTCAACATTCCAGCCGATGCCTTCGCTTAACCTCACACAGCTGAATATGTGTTGCGAAGAAGGAACTCCCAATAGTGCAATTTAAAGGGATCTTCAGTGTCTTACAGGTTAGTTGTTGGTTGATTTCTTCTGGATGTTGTATTGATTTTGCAAGTATTTGCTTTTTTCCATAGTTCTTTCAAGTTGCAGAGGCATACAGAGGATGATAAGGCAGATGCTATTGGACTTTTTGCTGACTTCAAGGGTTCTGCACAAATCAACTGCTCCCAGGCATGGGTGCACTAGTAGACATTCCTTTCATAATTGAGAAATTGAACTGAGGCTGCACAGAGCAGGAAAAACTGCTAAAAGAGGGAAAGGAAAGAAGGGGACAAGGGGTCTTTGCAGGAGAATGTCTGCACAGGGTGTCCAGGGAGCACATACCTGAACCTCAGGGAGGAACAATGTGTCAGATGTCTGTGCATCAGTAAAGATATTGGGCTAGATTTTCGCTAACAAGGCAGACTCGTCTCTGAATTAATGGCTCCTGCAGACATTATTTTGCTCCAGGGAGGTGGGGTAGGATCAAGTTGGGCACGCCGAACTTGGAAGCAGTTTGGAGCAGGCCACAGAGGCGTGCGAGTGCCAAGCCAGGCCAGATAGAAGGCCCTCCTTGGTTCTCTGGGACTTTGGCCCAGCTGCATTAAGGGCCATTATGTGCTCTAGCCCTCACCCCTTACCTCCTGTCAGTTCCCCACCCACACCCCATTCCCCTTCACATCTAACATGCCTCCTCCATGCCCCTTCATGCCCCATTCCCGCTTCTACACCCACTCATCCAGTATGCACTATGTACATGCCGAATGAGCCTTGTAGTAACAATGACAAGTCTTGAAATGCTTGTGAAAATAAAACACCCAATCAGGAATCTGATTTGAAAAAGAACTGCCTCTCTCACAACCTTGTAAAACTGTCTTTCAATTGTTTGGGTGATGTGGCTACCATGGTTGCAATAAAATCAGAATTTATTTTAGCTTCTATGTTCACCCATGTGTATGGACCAATTGTTAAGTAGCTTTGTGTAAAGGTTTTGAGAATTGATTTTATTTTCTTGCTTTTTGTTTCCTGTTTAGATGCTCATGAACATCCTTTAACATGGTTGGCTGCTTGGACAACCTAATGACATCACTCTAGCTCCACTCTGTGAATGTCCAGTAAAGAATGTTGCAATTGGTTGCAGTGACACTGCATGGCGATCAAGCAAAATTCTCACCAGAGAGATCACCAGATCTCCCATCCAGACTGACTTTGTAGTTAGCAGTGAGTGCCCTTGCTTCTCTGCTGACTGCAAAATCCAGGCCATTATCTTCCAAAAACACTAATTAAATACCATAGAACATTATTACACTATGTTTTCACTCTTTTCTCTTCCATATTGATACATTTCACAACAAATATATTAGCTGAAATTTTCCATTCAGTTCTGCCCAGTTTCTATCCTGTTAGGAATGCTGGATCCTTACCCATTGTATGTGTCATTTCTATTTCTAGTGTGTACTTTATTGGGAAAAACAAGACCCTGTTTGAAACTGACAGGCGATTTCCTTACATAGTAAAACATGGTCTGACATGCCCTGCCTGTTTTTCCTAAGGTTTAATCATGTAGGACATACAATCATATGTATGCCAATGTGAATTGGGCCCTGATAATAACAAATAGGTTGAAAGGGTGTGAGGGTGGGGAGGTTTAGCAACCAGGAAACCTGAAAGTACAGGGGCATTGCTCCAATTTAATGGCAGGATCTAATTTTTTCAAAAGATTCTGTTTCCCACCTGCAGCCAGCCAGAGTGAAGGCTGGGTGGCTGGCTGTCAGACAGGTAGACCTGTGAGGTCCAAGCAACAGCCATGGATAAGTAATCATGAATGAATTAGTCGTTGGGGGAGGGGGTGGAGAAAGGGGTGATCAGACCTTGTGGGTTGAAGTGATTGGATGGATCATAGGCAAGGTCGGGATCAGGCAGTTGGTAAGGGAATGGGGATTACTAAGTGCATATTAGGCCTGAAGTTCCTCAGAGTGGCAATTAGTGTTGGATTGCCATTCCGTGTCTAATTGCTTACCTGATTTTTTTTCCCCAGCCTGAACTGCCCGACCTTCTGACTCAGGCCGGGTGATATCCAGACAGTGCAGCGTGTTCTCGGGGAAAGTGTAGCTGACTTGAAGGGAAGGAGGCCACGGCCCCATTTTTATGGCAGTAGCTAGGGTTGGGGGGTTTCGGATGAGGGACATCTGGGGGGCTGGGAAGGTCGAGGAGTGTTGCAGGGGGAGGTCGGGGGTTCAAAGGAAGTGAGGTCAGGGGTGTCGGGAGGGTCAGAGGTTGTGGGAATTCAAAGGGCGAGGGGTTTCGGAGGTTGGAGGGTAGGAAAGAGGAGGTCTGAGGTTGGGAAGGATGGAAGGTCGGGAGGTCTTTGAGGGGTGGGGGGCTGAGGTTGGGAGGTCGGGGGTGTTGGAGTTTGGAGTTGAGCTTTGAGTCGGGTTGTGAGTCAGGCCTCGAGAGTTGGTTTGACCTCGGTCGGGCCTGGGGTGGGTGTTGGGGGGAGGGTGACATGCCTGGCTCAGGGGTTATTATCCCCATGGGGAATAGGGGGAATCCCATTGGGGGAGGGGTAGTCAGGTGGCTGGGGGTTACCCCTGGCGAGTCGGGGTGGGGATGAGGGGGTGTTGTTAGTCAGTGGGAGGGGGAGGTGGGGTCCCCTGGGGCTTCATGGGCCTTGGGGGAGACCTGTGTGGGTTGGTCTGGGTCTGTACAATAGTTACTCAGAAGTTAGAAGAGGTTTTAATCCTTTTAACTTTTTCTGGGTGGCTATTGATGTAACCCAGTCAGAACTGGGTTACATCAATATTGCATTTTTGGATGGATCCCAGTGTAGGGCAGTTGCCCCGGGGAAGTTTGCAGTTCTGGGCAATTGCCCTGCAAACCTTACCTGTGAACTTCCAAAGTGGATTCCCCAGCGCATCTTTGAGGTACCCCCAAACTGACGTTGGGGTGCTCGGAAGTTACAACCCAATGAGACAGTAAACTGGAGTAGGTCATCTGGTTCTTTGACCTGCTCCACCATTCAGTAACATCAAAGCCCATCTACCTCAATTCCCATCTTCCCTCACTATATCTCTTAATTCCCTGATGTTATGACCACAGCCAGCATTAATTGCTACACAAACCAAATCCCAGAGGGAAACTTGGCTTATGGGCCGTAACCCTTTTGTCTGTATTCTGAAAGCGAGAAGAAGGCATACTGGTCTCAGCAGTAAGAGGTCCAGTAACAATTTTGGGATTTTAAAAATTAAAAGTAAAAGCTTTATTAACAAAAATAAAAGAAAACTTAAGCACACAAGATTACTATTACGCAAATAAGGTTAGTCTTACAAAACATTCCTCCAAAAACTCTCTACCTGGTCAAACCCACAAGTAAACACCTTCCAGGCAACACTCCCTTATAGATGTTAACTATATAAGAAATGCAGTAATATTACACATGGCAAACTGCTGTAGTTTCAATAAAGGTGTGCCACATGACCTTTAACCTCTTTCACTTTGAGGTGGAATTCACTTCAGAATAAAATGGTTTGCTGCAGCCCAAGGCTTGTCTGGGTGGGTGATTCAAACAATCCTCCTCCAGCCCAGCGCTCCAGCGATTTCAAGAGCTCAAATAGCTTCAACTATCTCCAGCCATCTCTCGCTCTCTTTCCAGCTCAACAGCTATCCATGGTAACCCTAATATACCTTTTCCCCCTTTCATCATCATTCCATTGTTCTCACACACCTCTTTGAAACTCAAATCCTTCCAAATATAAAATCTTTCATATTTCCATTTTGTCTTTGCTTTTGGGTCGATAAATTATCACATCCCCACCACTTGTTTACCAGTGAACTCCTGCAATTTGCAAACGTATTTCTTGATGCCCCTGACTCCACTTTGATATTCAAACAAACTCTCAACTTATCTAAAAATGCAAATGTTAGATGTAATCTAGTTATTTTTACCTCAACTTAACACCTCTATCCTTTCACATTTCCAAACCCCCAGGCAACCTGACTCCTATCAAACTCTTTCCCAGCTTAATTAAATCTCTCACACACACACACCTTTCTTTACAGAATAACACAATGTTCTACAAAATTTTAAAAAATAACATCCATTCTCACACTTAATACACAAAAATCTATCGACCTCTTGTCTTGAATATACTCAAACGCAGAGCATCCACAACTCCACTGGTGATAAAGAATTCCAAAGATTCACAACTCTTTGAGTGAAGATATTTCTTTTCATCTCGGTCTTAAGTGGTTAATCCCTTATTCTGAGACTGGAGCCCTGATTTTTCAGCCAGGGGAAACATTATTCAGCATCTACCCTGTTAACCCCTTTAAGAATTTTATATATTTCAATTATACCACCTGTCATTCTTTTGAACACTAGTGAACGTAGGCCTAGTCTACTCAATCCCTCCTGATAGGACAATCATTTCATCCCAGGAACTAGTCTAGTGAACCTTTGTTGCACTCTCTCTAGCAAAAGTATACCCCTCTTAGGCAAGGACACCAAAACTGCACACTGTACTCTAGGGGCTGAATGTTACACCACCATGATTTTACAGTCCCGCTGAAGTCAATGGAGTTTAGGATGGCTTACTGCATTTTCCAGCCCCATGCCCACCACGATGAGGCTGTAAAATTCCAACCTAGATGTGGCCTCACTGATGCCCTCTATAATTGCAGTAAGACAGCTTTATTTTTATATTCCAATCCCTTTTGTAACGAAAGCTAACACACCAAATGCTTTCCTAACTTCCTGCTGCACCCACATGTTAACTTTCCATGGTCTATGTACAAGGCCAACCAGGTCTTCTGAATGCAAACAATTACCAGTCTCTCAACATTTAAAAAAATATTGTTTCTTTTTTCATTTTCCTGCCAAAGTCGATATATTCACTCTTGGTTCCATTGTATTCTATCTGCTAAGTTCTTGCCCTCTCTCTGAACCTGTCTCTATCTCTCTGCAGCCCCAATGTGTCCTCTACACCGCTTACTTTCCCACATAACTTTGTAACATCAGCAATGTTAGATATGTCACACTCAGTCCCCTCATCTAAATCTTAATATAGATTGTAAATAGCTCTGGCCCAAGTGCTGACCCTTGTGTTACCCCACCCACTTAATCCTAGTCTGTCTTCTGTCCATTAACCAATCCTCAATCCACACTCATATATATTGTCATTGGACTAGTAATCCAGAAACCCAGGGTAATGGTCTGCAGACCCAGGTTTGAAACCTGCCACAGTAGATGGTGGAATTTGAATTCAATAAAAATCTGGAATTAAAAGTCTAATGATGACCATGAAACCATTGTCAATTGTCGTAAAGATCCATCTGGTTCACTAATGTCCTTAGAGAAGGAAATCTGCTGTCCTCACCTGATCTGGCCTACATGTGGCTCCAGACCCACAGCAAATGTGGTTCACTCCTAACTGCCCTCTGAAATGGCCTAGCAAGCCACTCAATTGTAACAAACTGCTACAAAGTCTCAAAAAAGGAATGAAACCAGACGGACCACCCAACATCGACCTAGGCACCAGAAATGACAATGGCAAACTCAGCCCTGTCGACCCTGCAAAGTCCTCCTTACTAACATCTGGGGGCTAGTGCCAAAATTGGGAGATCTGTCTCATAGACCAGTCAAGCAACAGCCTGACATAGTCATCCTCACAGAATCATACCTTCCAGATCATGTTCCAGACTCCACCATCATCAACCCTGGGTATGTCCTGTCCCACTGGCAGGACAGAGCCAGAAGAGGTGGCAGCACAGTGGTATACAGTCGGGAGGGAGTTGTCCTGGGAGTCTTCAACATTGACTCCGGACCCCATGAAGTCTCATGGCATCAGGTCAAACATGGGCAAGAAAACCTCCTGCTGAAATACCTCCCTCAGCTGATGAATCTGTGTTGCTCCATGTTGAGCACCATTTGGAGGAAGCACTGAGGTTGGCAAGAGTGCAGAGTGTACTCTGGGTGGAGGATCTAAATGTCCATCACCAAGAACAGCTCTGTAGCACCACTACTGACTGAGCTGGGCAAGTCCTAAAGGACAAAGCTGCTAGACTAGGTCTGCAGCAGGTGGTGAGGGAACCAACAAGAGTGAAAAACATACTTGATAAATTTTTCCAAGTCCCAACAAGAGCATGAAGCAGCACCGAAGTAATCATCGATGTACTGGAGAAAGAGTTGTGGAAGGAGTAGGAATGGAACAAGGAATGTTCCACATACCCCATAAAGAGACAGGCATAGCTGGGGCCCATGCGGGTACCCATAGCCACACCTTTTATTTGGAGGAAGTGAGAGGAGTTGAAGAAGAAATTGTTCAGTGTGAGAACAAGTTCAGCCAGACGGAGGAGAGTAGTGGTGGATGGGGATTGTTCGGGCCTCTGTTCGAGGAAGAAGCTAAGGGCCCTCAGACCATCCTGGTGGGGGTTGGAGGTGTAGAAGGATTGGACGTCCATGGTGAAGAGGAAGCGGTTGGGGCCAGGGAGCTGGAAATTGTTGATGTGACGTAAGGTGTCAGATGAATTTGAAGAATTTATTAATTTTGCTTCCAATCTCCACCCCTCCATCATTTTCACATGGTCCATTTCTGACACTTCCCTTCTCTTCCTTGACCTCTCTGTCTCAATCTCTGGTGATAGACTGTCCACCAATATCCATTACAAGCCTACCGACTCCCACAGCTACCTCAATTACAGCTCCTCACACCCCGCTTCCTGTAAGGACTCCATTCCATTTTCTCAGTTCCTTCGCCTCCGTCGCATCTGTTCTGATGATGCTACCTTTAAAAACAGTTCCTCTGACATGTTCTCCTTCTTCCTTAACCGAGGTTTTCCACCCACGGTCGTTGACAGGGCCCTCAACTGTGTCTGGCCCATCTCCAGCGCATCTGCCCTCACGCCTTCTCTCTCCCAGAAACATGATAGAGTCCCCCTTGTCCTCACTTATCACCCCACCAGCCTCCGCATTCAAAGGATCATCCTCCGCCATTTCCGCCAACTCTAGCATGATGCCACCACCAAACACATCTTCCCTTCACCACCCCTGGCGGCATTCCGTAGGGATCTTTCCCTCTGGGACACCCTGGTCCACTCCTCCATCACCCCCTATTCCTCAACCCCCACCTATGGCACCTCCCCATGCCCACGCAAAAGATGTAACACCTGCCCCTTCACTTCCTCTCTCCTCACCGTCCAAGGGCCCAAACACTCCTTTCAAGTGAAGCAGCATTTCACTTGCATTTCCCCCAACTTAGTCTACTGCATTCGTTACTCCCAATGCAGTCTCCTCTACATTGGAGAGACTAAACGTAAACTGGGCGACCGCTTTGCAGAATACCTGCGGTCTGTCCGCAAGAATGACCCAAACCTCCCTGTTGCTTGCCATTTTAACACTCCACCCTGCTTTCTTGCCCACATGTCTGTCCTTGGCTTGCTGCATTGTTCCAGTGAAGCCTAATGCAAACTGGAGGAACAGCACCTCATCTTCCAACTAGGCACTTTACAGCCTTCCGGACTGAATATTGAATTCAACAACTTTAGATCTTGAACTCCCTCCTCCATCCCCACCCCCTTTCTGTTTCTTCCCCCTTCCTTTTGTTTTTTCCAATAATTTATATAGATTTTTCTTTTCCCACCTATTTCCATTATTTTTAAATCTTTTACGCCCTGCTAGCCTTTCCACCCCACCCCCACTAGAGCTGTATCTTGATTGTCCTACCATCAATTCTTAATTAGCACATTCGTTTAGATAATATCACTGCCTTCAACACCCCTGTGTTCTTTTGTTCTTTTGTCTGAGACATCTTTTGATTATCTGCTCCTATCACTGCTTGCTTGTCCCTACAACCACACCACCGCCCCCCCACCTTAAACCAGCTTATATTTCACCCCTTTCCTAAGATTCACTCGATTCTGTTGAAGGGTCATGAGGACTCTTTTCTTCAATAACCAGTATACTCTGATTGGCCTAACCAACCAAGATCACTTACAACATATCTTCAGGTTCTGGCACAACCACCAAGTGACAAAATTGCAAATTGCTTTTTCAGGAGCCTCGATTCTCTAAGAGCTTGCTCAGAACTTGTCATGTGCCGGAAGCGCACCTATAGCTGCCATGCAACACAGAGGTAGCATATCAAGTAACAGTTGCAGCTTAAGGGCAGAATGGTCCAGTCCCATTGGTGACTGGTATCATGGCGAGTGTGAGCGGACAATATGGTGAGAAGGCCAAAAATCGGTTCCATGCCTTCGTGAAACCAGTTTGCGATCCTCCGCTCCACTTGTCAATGGTAATTGCCGCTGCTGCACATAGGGAACACAATTCCAATACTTTAGCATCTAATTATTTATAAGGCCTGCTTGCCGGAATCATCCTCCCATGTCAAATTTACCTCCCACATTGGCGTGATTTCAGAATGCCTTTAAAAGGCGTGCACCTGGTCAACTGAACTTCGAGCGGAACTTGGAGATGGGCGCACATAACCTTGTACAGCGCGCATGAGTATCACCCCGTAGGTCATCAAGGGAGAGGCGCCGTGCATTCGCGGGGGGCACAGACAAGTCGCTTTTTCTCAGTTGGCTTTCAGTGCGGTGGCTGGGCAAGGAATCCAGTGCAGGGGAGGCTGATGGGGATAGGGTGGGTGCAAGGTAGCACAGACTGAAGGAAGTACACAAGCATATGCCGGGGTCAGGGGGGAAGCAGCCATGCACTTGGAAAAACTTGTCAAAAGTGAGCATTCTTCCACAGCGGAGACTGTTCAGCAGCAGCTCCATTGACATGCTTGGAGTCGGGCCTCTGAAGCTTTTCTGCCCACTCAAGCAACGTGAAAACGTGAATGTGACACCAAATGCTCTAGAACTTTTCGCTGTTCGGGCGCAGACTGCAAATTAACATGTGTTTTAGGGATCGGTAGAAAAATTGGGAGACCGGGCAAGTTGTAGAATCGCCTTGCAAAAGGTGACCATAGTGGAGGCACCTTGCGGCATCTTTATTAAGATTTGGACCAATATCCCTCATGGTTCAAGCTAGTAGCGCAGCCATGTGGTGCAGATTAGGAGAATGCTTGCGCCTGAGCTGAGAGCACAGCATGCAGTCCAGTGGCCAAAGCTGCCACAAATCAGTCAAGTGGAGTGGGTGGGGTTTTGGGCAGCCATAAAGCGCACTACACACTGACCATCCAAGTGGTGGCCAGCGCTCCTGCAAATGTGAAGGGGCCTTCAGATTTAACCAATAGAAGTTGTTAGGACACAGGTGCTAACCCATGCATCTCTCTCTTTGATCCTGTAGGAGGAAAACATCAGGATCATGGAGCCTGATGATTTAGCGGTATACATCATGGCTTACAGAGACCAGAGAAGAAGAAGAAGAAGAGACTGGTGGAGACGCCTGGCTCAGCAAAGGGAGAAGAAACTCCCTCAAGATGAAGGGGCTGCTGGGCCTGCTGCACATGCAGTCAAAGATCCACAGTGAGGCATCGCTCATAGCCGCTTCGCTAGACCCAGAGTCAATAGATGGCGCTTGTCATACCTGCTGATAATTGAGAACCAGTGTTACCAAAGGCTGCGCATGTCCATGGAGGATTTGGCGCCACGAGGACATGGAGGGCATCCACTGCCAGTGGCCATGAAAGTGACTGCGGCGCTCAATATTAATGCCAGTGGCTCCTTCGAGGGCTCCACAGGTTTCCTGTGTGGGATCTCACAAGCCACCATGCGCAAGTGTAAGAAAGGGGTCATGGATGTCATCTACAGGAAGGGCTAGAACTTAGTTCATTTTGCCCGGGATCAGGAAAGCTAAGAAGCAAGACCGCTGGGATTTCTGCAGATCTCTGGTTTTCCACAGGTGCAGGGTGCCATCGACTGCACTCACATGGTACTTAGATCTCTGTGTTAACAAATAGTCAACTATGTCAACCGCAAGGGCTTCAACTCGCTAAATATTCAGCTGCTATGTGACCACCACAAACACATCCTGCAGGTCTGCTGACGATTCCCAGGGAGTGTCCATGACTCTTACATTCTTAGCAGGTCTCAGATCCCTGACATCTTCCAGGGTCCACAGATGCTGTAGGGTTAGCTCCTTGGGGACAAGAGCTACCCACAGAGTAAATGGCTGATGACGTCCATGCGGTGGCCCCAGACTGCAGCAGATCAATTGCATAGCAAGGCTCATGTCACGACCTGGACTTTAGTGGAGCAAATGGTTGGCATCTTGAAAATAAGGTTCTGGTGCCTCGACAAGCCTAATAGAGCACTGCAATACAGTCCACCAAGGGTGTTGCAAATCATCGTAACTTGCTGCATGCTACAAAACCTGGCGCTGCAATGGGGAGAGGAGCTGGCTGAAGAGGAGATGGAGGAATTGAACATTTCCTCTGATGAGGAGGACATCAGTGATGGTGAGGAGGTCCTTGAAGGCGAGAATGCCAGTGATGAAGCCATCGCACTGGCCAAATGAGGTAGCTGCTCTTGTGAGGCCCTCATAGCTGCATGATTTGTGGAGGATGTTGATGAGATGCAGTGAGGACAGACCTGACATCCTTACTTTGCATCTGTGAATGTTTCACTCCTGTGTGGCTGATGGCAGCGCACATACCCTCAGTGCTCAGGCTCATGTCATGGAGATGTAGCAGAGGCCCTAATAGTTGCAAGATTCCAGGAGGATGACGACAACATGCATTGGGGACACTCTATAGCCTCTGTGAATGTCTGACTCATGACTCCTGTCTGGCTGAGGGCAGCTCGCTTACATTCTATGATCAGGGTCATATCATGGAGATGATGCTGTGAAACTTTAAATGCACCTGATGCTTTGTCAGCCTTCAGCACCTGTCCCCTTCAGAAGCACAGCGTCACTGGTCACAGATGCTGAAGGGATGAATGCCAGCCCCCGCTGAGAGGTGTTGAGAATGAGAGTGAATGACGGAACTCTGTGATTCCTGTCCAGGCCATTCTGGCAGCAATGCCAAGCACCGTTGAGATGCAGGCATCAGTGCTGTGTCCAGAAAGTGTGAGGCCAGATCACTTTGGCCTGAAGATTACACACTGCACAGGGAAGAGGCCGTTGGCTGAGACACCTGCCTTTATCTTGTGCAGGAATCAAGGTTTCACATCTGAGTGACAACACAGCTCATCATAACAAGGAACCATGGGCAGAGAGACATTCTTGGGAGCTAATTTACAATAGTGAACATTATGCACAAGTGAATAACATTCATGCCCAGGCTGTGGAACTACATCTTCTTAACTATCCTAACTCTGCCGCTACATCTTGGTGCTCCCCTGACATCCACAGTGGAGGTGGAGGCAGCCTGCTAACTGCTACTCCTTGCCTATGATAACCTTGGTAGGCGTCGCCTGGAGGGCTGAGACCTGGAGGGCCCCAGCCTGCTTTGGGTGTCCTGCTGTGGACCAACTGCACCCATCCCGGCCAGTGGAACTATAGCTGCTGTGGTCACAGGAAGAGGGGATTTGGATTGGCTGGGCATTCCCAGAGTCACCTGGGTCGATGGCCCCAAGGTGTGCAGCTGCTGATCCTCCTCTCTATGGGTGCCCAAGAGTCCCTGGCTGACTCTTTGAGGAGACGGGGAAGCTGGAGTGAGATTGAGCTGCCCAGCACCCCTCTCATATTGACACTGTTGGAAGCCAACTATGGTGTCAGCGTTGGAGTTTAGCCTGCACAGCAGTGCAGGACTGATATACTGGACCAAGGTCTCCAAGGCAGCTGCCATCCTACCAGTGTAGACCTTGATGCATCGGCATTCTGGTGCAATCACCTCAGACTGAAGGCGGACAGACTCCTCCATCATGCCATGTAATCTGAGGAGTGCACCAGGTACCCCTTCCTGATGTTCTCGTGATTGTCTTTGCAGCTTCAGGAACTGATTGAGGAATAAGTCTAGAGGCTCATCTTCTGACTTGGGCTCATCACATTCCTTGTATCCAGTAGTCCTCCAAGTTCCAGCAACCTCGGATGTCCCTGTGGAACAAGTTATGTGCTGTGCTCACCAGATCGTGATCCCGAGGCTGCTCTCCATCTAGGTCCCACCGAGGTGTGTGTCCCTGCGATGGTGGAGGGTTTGGGTGGTGGGTGGGAGTCGTGATGGGCCTTCGACGGTGCTGCCCTCAGTGCCCACATCCGAGGTGCTCTTGGCGCTGGGATTGGGGTCAAGATTGTTGGAGGGCGATGTGGCAGAGCTGGCTAGGAAAGAAAATGGAGATTATTAGTGCTTGGCAGCTGCGTTGAACACAGAGCAGTGGACTCCGAGTAGCATTGGGAGGTATCGTGTGGGGCAGGATCCTCATGTGGGTATTTGCATCACTGTCCCAGCATAAACGGTCAACATCCTCTCCAGCCAGCTCCAGTGCACAGCTCTCAAATGGAGTCTGGACCTTGATGTCTGCCACTTCACCCCCCAGTTTGGGCCCTCTCCCAGTGACTGTGCGTGATCTTGTCCTGGTTAAGAACAGATGGACAGAGTGTGAGCAAGGAGCATACCAGGCCAAATGAAAAGGCTGCCAGATGTGTGTGTGTGCTCGATGGAGCCGTGGATGGATATGAGGAGGTAGTCTACAGAGAAGATGAGGCCAGATGGAGATTTGAGGGTGTGTAAGAGTGTAACTGGTGATGTCCCTTGAGCTGGCAGTAATTGAGATGCCAGTGAATGTGTGATGGGCTTGTGAGTGTGAGTTGAGAGTGATAAGATGGTTGACTTACCCTGGTGGCACAGATGAAATCATTCATCCATTTTCTGCATTGGATGGCTGACCTCTTCTGTGCAGCATTGGCACTGACCAGAGTGGCCACCGTGGCCAGAGCAGGATGTCCGCTACCACACTTAGTGCAAATCAGGGACGATTCCACCCTAAAACTTGGCTCTACCTCTTTCCAGCAGGATGCAGTGCAAACCAACAAGGATGGTGCTGTGGAAAGGCTAAGTGTAAAATCACCTTTGCAGCACTACCTAACTTTCAGCAGCCATCATACAGCAAATTGGGAATTGGGATGCTCCATCATTTGCCCTCAGACTGCACTGTGCAGTTCTTTTTCCTTCATTTTGTTTGTCACTTCTTAGTCATCTTGTCTTGTCTTGGCAAAGCATATTATTCAGTTTGAATACCTTTTGAAACCTTCTGAAGGATTTTAAAATTTTTGCCAATTTATTGTGAGACTTTTAATTTTCAGATTTCTTTTTAATTTCATTTACCTACAGTTTTCCTCTCCCAGTATTAGTCTTCTCCCTGCATTCACCCAAAGCCAAACTTCAGAAAATTGGATAAAATCAGCATACTTCCATTTGTATCTGTCCAAAACCCCTTTCGAACTATCCAGGTTATAAACGGCACCTATATTGGAAAATCTCGCTTCTTAATTTTATATTTATAAATGTGGCACAGAGATTCATTAAAGCATGTTTCTGGCAAAAGTTTAGAAAATAACATCATAGCAGGTCAACACAACTTTATTCAATTTGTCAAAACATGATGATAGCTATGCAAACAATGGCACATTTACTAGTATTGAGCAGAACATCTGAAGAATTATGGAACATGATGAAAAACACATTACGAATCTACTCACATTACCTCAGTGACTGTGCTCAAGGGTTTATGTGCTGTGACATCATAAGCCCGTTGAACAGTTGCAAATGTTTAGGTACATCTGCATGACCTCAAATGCCACCTGACATGATTTTTTTTGCAATAATAAAGTCTTTGTGACCCAAATCCATATGAATAAGAAACATAATGGCCTGGATTTTGCCTGAAACTGTCAGCATTCACGTGATTACAACTGTGAAACTGACAGCATCCTGGCATCTGCACAGGCACAGTGAAATGTGGAAACACAGAAGTTGCTGTCAATGATTCCCTGTTCCTCCATATCACTGTTGAACTTCCTGCAGATGAAATTCTTAGAAATCACTTAAATTAGCGTGAACTTCCATTTTTATGTTATTGCTTTAAAAACTGTTGAAAAAGTTGAACCTTGTTGAATAAGGAATAATTAGGTTTTTAATGGCATGCTAAGCTCTTAATTATTACTGAATAACCCCCCTGGTCCTGAAAAACAAATCTTATATTTGTTAGGCATCAATTGTTTTCCATTAGAATAAAAATTTCATAGGTTTTTAACTTAATTCAACAAGAAAAATAATTTTTATTCTGTTTATGATATATAATATTCCTTAATTCCATGTAAAAATCTCAATCTTAATTTTGTTCTCTGTAACACGATCAAAAACCAAAGAATAATCGGTGCATTTTACTTCCTGGTTTGCTGGCAACGTGAATTCTTCAATATGATTAACTGCTTAGTCTGCTTGATGACTTAACTGTTGCTGGTTGTCAGAGATCACCTATAATTGGTGCAGCATCAAAATGATGACAGGAATAATGAAATTCCCACTTTCTTCAAGGACAGTGGTGAACACCGTCACCACCATTGATGACAAAATCAGGGCAATAAAATATGGCTTTAGAGCCAGCATATTCAATTGATGGCAGCAATGCCAGAATTAGCTTTGGGTCAAGTTTTCTTTTCCTTCTTCAGCTTGCTTGATGCAGATGGCAATGAATAAAGGAGTTGCAATGGTTAAATGTATTTTTGACAACTTCTAGCAATGAGTATGATTATAACATAGCTTAGTACTTTCCCTTTTCATCTAGTTAATCAAATTGAGCCAAGTTTCTGTCTGACTGATGATCTCTTCATTGTCAATGAATGCCAGACAAAATCCTTAAGCTTGCCAGCGGCAGTTCTGTCTGTCAACCGTATCCTTCCATCTCTTCTTGGCATCTATAATTATTTAGAGTGTTTCTGCTGGATGGTGTTTAGGATTTCAGTCAGGCTATTCCATTATTGCTTTCCAGGAGCGACTAGTTGGATTACTTGGTGTGGTGTTTCAGTCCAAATAGAATATCACCTGCTGGAAATGATAGAGAATTCCAAGGAGGACTCTTTACTTAGACCCACATTTCTGAGTCCAGAAAATTGTGAATCGTTTGGAACAGAGTAGAGTTATTTTTATCCTTCTGTCTGTGTCTAAAAGAAGAGTGTTGGATCTTCAATGTACAGAGGTGTGTTTGACAACGGCAGGAGTGTAAGATGATTCTGGTGTTCCTCCAGACAATTCTTCCTTTTCATCTTGCATGAAATGTGCTGTACATTTAAAGATGCCACTCTGAGGTTCCCAAAACTGAAGCCCCCGCCTTAGCTGACAGGTCCTGATTATTATCTGCTCTCTTGAGCAGGTGGCAAGTATACACGCCAAATTCTTTAAATATTTATATGTGGCAGTGATCAAGATTGGGGCCAGCAGAGGCCCAATAAGGTAAGTTTAAAGTATTTTCTTATTTATTTCTGGGACCTGAAGAAGCAGGAGTTCACCTGTTGATCCCATAAGGAAAGTTTGGGCCTCCTCAGCTATGATCTTGCCAACATCCCTACAATCGAGGGAGCAGTATGGGGCAGTCTAGCAGCTGAACTTTCCACTTTCCATTTGTTGATGGGTGGCTACACAATTATCTATTACTGCTCACCTGGAATGGGATTTAAATGAGGCCTCTTGCAATTGGAACTCGTGCTAACAATTGGTTTACCCTTTTTACTGGCACACAGGTCACAATTTGCAGCCTGCTTGTGACAGTTTCATTGGATATATTTAGTGCCGCCACCGAACTACCAAGATTCCAATGTAGGACTGAGCATCTGCCTTGTTCACTGCCTCTAAACACTTCAGGGGCCGAGCAGTGTTGTACTAATAACTCACGGTACAGGCAGCCTTCTTAAAGGGAGCTCCACTGAATAATATTGTTGCAATTCCAAGCATTAACAATGGAAAACAAGGGCAGAGAGAGGGTTCCAGGCTGTGGCAGTGGAAGCTTTAGTGGTGGAGATGGACTGAAGGAGAGAAACCATGCTTTCATAGGTGCAGGAAACCCTACGGACCACCCTCAGAAAGGAGTGAGAGCAGGTGGCCATGAAGGTCATTTCCTGGATTCCAGGTGTCTGGCCCTGAGGACCTGGTAGCAGTGCTGAAAGAAGTGTAACGTGGGTGGGCAAGGTCACTGAATGCATTTTCACATGGCATATCCTATCCAACACACCACTAGCCTCTCATGCTGCTCAATGCATCACATCCCCATCACGCACTCATCAGCACTCCATGGCACTCAGGACTCATGCCTAACATCCACATACCCCACCTCACCCACACATCTACCATTACTGTCAGTCACACGCTCACCATTCACTGCTTTCACGTACCTCCAACTATTCAGCTATGACAGGCACTTTACCTAACATTCTGCCCTCTCTCAAGCAGGTCAAGGTGGCACACAATATTAGAGCTTGATCAGAATCAGCTGGTGGTGCAGTGCATGTTTTAGACAGCTGCTATGAAGCACCTTTGGACATTAAATTATGTTAAAGGCACTATATAAATATAAATTATGGTCTTAACAATCTGTTGCTGCCATGCCACAAAATCTATCTTACAGATGTTATTTCAAACGAGCTCTAGATTGATTAAATGCAATAGATACTTCAATTCAAAAGTTTCAAGGTGATATAATCACAAGACATGAATAGGTTAAAATAAATACTTACAGAGAAGGTGCAACAAAGAATTATTACTGTATTTCTCTGTGGAACAAAGGTTGTATTCTACAGCTCTTGAGTATTATCCTCAGAGATGGATTTTCTTTTAAAGTTTCCATTTTTTCTCTGTCTCTTACAAAGCATAAACATTATTTCTAAAGATAATTAGCAATTTAATTAATAAATTCCACAGGCCATGTTATATATCAGCTAATACTTGCTTAATCCATGTTTCCTCGAAAAGGTATTAAAAAGAATTCAGTGCTCAATGATGCCTGAGGCAGGATTTTTAGGTTGGCTTGCGAGCGCAATTAGCGGGCCCGGGAGCGGCCGGGGAATAGACTGCTGCGCGCGATCAGCCTCCACTGCGATTTCACACTGGCTGGCCAATTAATGGCCAGCCAGCATGAAGCACACGCTGAAATGCTCAGCACTGCCGGGGTGGGTGGGGGCAGGAGGAGGGCAGCTGCTGACCTAAGCGCAGGCATGGACGAGTGCTGAATAAAAGCTTCCTGAAGGCAGAGAGCTGCCTCAGGGAGCCGAAGACTTTAAAACAAATAAATTAAGTTTTTAAAGTCCGGGAAAAAAAATGTCCACGCACCACAAACCTGAACATAAACATGATAAAAATTCTGTCCATTCATTTTTTTTAATAACGGAAACCTCATCCCGCCCTTGGATGAGGTTTCATGAAAAATGCAAAGTCCGCCTGGCCGATTCGCCCATCTGCCAACCGTAAGGTTGGACAGACCATGAAACATTGGAGACAGTTACAACTTTAATTGCACTAATTGGCCTCTTTAGTTTTGGCAGGCGTGCCTGTGACTTTTGCACCTGGCCATTGACCGAAATATCGTGTGAGCGCGGGATAACTCTGGCATGCTCGCCCAGCATCATTCCGTGCGATTTCTTGCCTGATCAGGTTGGGCGTGTGCCCGCATGCTGACCCAAAAATTCTGCCCCTGGTGTTTTCAGGATAATATGCTTCAGGATGAAGAATGAATGAAGTCCCCTCAAATGTGATAACATCTTAAATTTTGCATTAAGCATATTTATTGCAAATTAATGGTGCATGCTTACACAATGTCCTTAAACGTTTATGAACCTGGTTAAGTTCTGTGTTCACAGGCTTCCTGGATTCCTTAATTAATCATTTTTGCTGGATGCCAACTTTTAAAAATTAGCCAATTTAATTATTTATGGAAAAAGCTGTTTTAGTGTTACTGATGGAGCCTGGCACACTGGGAGAATTGTAAGCTGTAAATCATTTGCTGATGGAAAATATCCTGCTCAACCTTGATGGATTACTTTTCAGTAGGGTTTTCCCTCTTTGTCAAGTGACAGGACCACACATTTTACCAATTCAGTCCCTTTTCCCTGTCACACAGTGTAAAAACACACATAATGCATCATTTTCCATAATGATGCTTGTTGATAATGATAATAGAAGTGCCTCTGACATTTCTCTTCAATTGAGAAAGCAAAATGAAAGGCCAAGGGCCATAGTGCACCAAGATTAAAAAGTATAAATTGGAGGGCAACATCAATCAAGAAGTAAGGATGAGTGTAACAAACTCGGGGAACATTTTCCCCCCATCGGGGGGGGGAAGTGCAGGAGTGGGCTTCACTGGCCGGCCTTCCAAACTGGGGGCGCCGCCATTTTATGTGGGCGGGCCAATTAAGGCCCACCCAGCATGACGCCCACCAGGAAGCAGGCAGTGGGGGATTCCCTCAGCTGGGAGTGCGCCCTTTCATATGCATAGCGCACAGATCTCCCTGAGGCAAAGTGCTGCCTCAGGGAGAATGGCTCCGATTCAAAAGTTGACAAAAAGGTAATAAAAAAAAAATTCCCTGACATGTCCTCTCATGTGCCACTGTCACATGAGTTAGGACATGTCCTTAATTTTTATTTAAACATCTGATAAACATTTAAAAGCGCTTATGAAACCTCATCCCGCCTGTGGATGAGGTTTTGAGCTTTTTCCGAGGCTCGCCTGGGCTCCCGGCCTGCCCGCCAACAATAAGTTTGGATGGGCAGGTCCACGAATCAAGTTAATTAGTTTTTTAATGGCCTTACTAGGCTGTTGACAGTTTGGCTGGCGCGCAGCTGAAAGTCTAAATGACGCGGGGTGACATTGGGATGCACGCCCGATATAACTCCATGTCATTTGATGCATCAGCAAGTGGGTCACGCCCCTGCTCGCCGACCGGAAAATCCTGCCCTTGGTGTACCAGACAGGTTTCATGTTAACAGTAAACTTTGTTTACAGCGCTCCTGATGAAGCTACATGCTTGAAGCAGGTCCATGTCTAGAAAGCTCTGCCACTAAGATTACCCACAATTAGGGCTGATTCATTTGTACAGTCACATGATCCCCAAAACAGTATGAAAGATTTTACTTACAATAACTACATTCCTCCCCCTCTAATTTTGTTTTATATCTCTTATTTACAAAAATATCTTAACCCATAATGTATGCAAATATATACAGTTCATGCAATTATAGATTAAGTCTCTGAGGTGGTTTTCTGACTTGGTTAGAGCAGCATAACTCGACGACTTGGGATTCTTCCACTGGATCAACTTGCTCAGGAACTGCGGTATCAGGGACATTGCTAGACAATGGCAGTTCAGAATTATTTATTTCAACAGAGCCATCAGGTATATATATTCTATATTGATCTAGCACCTCAGGAATCAAAGATTTGACTTCAATTTTAGGGGGAGTAACTGGTTGTTGGAGTGTCTCTCTACTTCTTAGGTGATCCACATGTTTTTGAACAATCCGGTTTTCCACTTTCCATTGGTATGACAATGGTCCTGTTTCAGAGAAAATTACACCAGGAACACAACTAAGTCCAGTTCCAAAATTTCACACAAAAACTGTCTCTCCCACAGTACATTTTTGAGCTTTACTGTGAATATCATGATTCACTTTCTGACTACTCTGGTTCTTCCCTACCTTCCCGTCTTAAGTTAGGGAAAACCTGACTCAACCTTGTATGAAAGCGGCATTTCATTAGTAATTCAGATGGGGTTGAATCCATAGTTTCATGAGGAGTCGTGCGATAGTTGAGAAGACATGGTGAAATTCATGTTTCTAACATTCCTTTGAATAGTTTCTTCATTCCTGTTTTAAAAGTGTATACTACTCTTTCTGCTAACCCATTGGATGAGGGATGATACAATGCTGTTTTGATATTTTAATCTCATTGAAATTCATGAATCTCTGGAATTCCCTACTATTGAAAGCAGTGCCATTTTCTAAAACAATGACTTCTGGTAGGCCATGTACATGAAAACATTGGCACAGCTTTTCAATAGTGGCACACGGTGTAGGTGATCTAACTTCATACACATCTATCCACTTAGAACGTGCATCGATGATCACTAAAAACATGGTACCTAAAAATGGACCTACATAATCTACATGCAGTCTGACCAAGGGTCGACCAGGCCACTCCCACTGATGCAGTGGGGTTGAAATGGGCAACTTCTGTTGTTGCTGACACTGGAGACAGCGCTTAACAATTTTTTTATATCACTGTCTATACCTGACTACCAGATATATTTTCAAAATGCCTGGATGCACATTGTGATGCTCTGTCAATAGTGGTTCTCTTCCTTAGGGACGATGACTCTTGCTCTTCACAACAAGATTCTACCTTGACAACTTAATTCAGTTTTATGAGCATAGAATTGTTTTTAACTCTTCAGAGACTTGTGGATTTAAGCATTCTTGCAATACCTATTCATGGATTCTTGATAAAATTGGGTCAGGTTTGTCCAATTCTTTATCTGCTTCACACAGGCTGGTGAGGAGTACAGGAAATTCAACACAGGTACAACTTCTTGAGGCACTGAAGGATGTACAATGCTATTGGGCAACTGAAGGCGATTGAGTGTGTCTGCATTTGCAATATGCACACCTGGATGGTGCATAAAGGTGTACTCATATGCCGACAAAATCAAAGCCCATCTTTGAATTCTGGCAGAGGCTATAGGCAGGATTGCTTTATCTTCATTAAATATACCCAATAGCAGCTTATGATCTGACACTATGGTGAAATGTCGACCTTGCAAATATTGATGGAATTTCTGTACTCCAAATATTATGGATAAGCCTTATTTTTCAAGCTGTGAGTAATGCTTCATGGCTGCAGAGATGGTTCTGGAGACATATCCTATTGGCCCTTCGAAATCATCTTCCATAATGTGTGACAAAACTGCTCTCACACCATAGGGAGAGGTGTCACAGGTTAAAATTAATTCTTTTGTTGGGTCATAATGTATTAACAGATATAATGAGTGTAATGGCTTGACTTTTATGAAGGCTTCTTCTTGTTGCACTTCCAAGACCATCTATGGTTCTTCTTCAATAATAAGTGTAAAGGGGCTAACACTGATGACAAATTTGGCAAGAAGTGACCATAAGAGTTTATCATGCCAAAAAAAGACTCGGGTTCAGTGACACTGGTAGGAGAGGACACTTCCTTGATTGTCCTGACTTGCTCCTCTACTGGATGCAACCCTCAGGCATCCACTCGATGACGCAAATAAGTGACTTTGGTTGCTTGCAAAGTACACTTCTCTTTTTTTAATTGTACACCAGCCTCCAAAAAATATCCCTAAAACCTCTTCTAGGTTGGCCAAATGTTCAGCTTCCATTGATTCTGTGATCAGAACATCATCCAGTCACTCTACAACTTGGGGAAGTCCTTGTAGAAGGCCTTCCATGGTTCTTTGGAAAATCTCTCAGGCAGATGATACATCAAAGGGTAGGCGTGTATATTGGTACAGACCCTTATGTGTGTTGATGGTTACATACCCTCTAGATGTGCTGTCCAGCTCTAGCTTTTGGTATGCATGGGTCATGTCCAGTTTGGTGTAACTTTTCCTCCAGCAACCTTAGCGTACAAATCTTCAATCCTCGGGATTGTGTATTTGTCTAATTTAGCAGCCTTGTTCACAGTTAATTTGTAGTCTCCGCAAATGCGAATAACTTGGCCTGGTTTCATCACAGGGACCACGGGCGCTGCCCATTCTGAAAATTGGACTTACTGGATTATTCCTAACAACTCTAAGCGGCACAATTCTACATCCACCTTCTCCTTTAGGGTGTAAGGCACAGGTCTGGCCTTAAAGAACTAGGATATTGCCTCCGAATCTACTTTTATTTTTGCTGGTAGGTCTTTTATCTTTCCCAATTCATCATGGAATATGCTGTCATACTTTTTTAACAGCTCAGGAATTCCTTCTATTCTAACTTGAAAAATTTCTGAACAATTGAGCTTAATTTCTTTTAACCAACCATGGCCCAGAATACTAGGTCCTTCACCTGTTACAACAATCACTGGCAGCTGGGCTGTCTGTTGCCTGTAGTATACAGGTACAGAGGCAATGCCTTTCACCTGTATTGCCTCTCCAGTGTACGTCTTCCATTGAGCCGTGGTTTGCTCCAGATTCAGTGGCTGGGTACCTTCGCTTAGACACTTAAAAATGTGTTCTCCTACCACTGTAGTCGATGCTCCTGTGGCAGCCTCCATGACTAGAGGCTTCCCGTTCACTTGAAGGGTGACTTCTGCAAATAAACAACACTGAATGGTGTTGTCATGTACACCACAAACCAAATGATCTTGCAACATGTCATTGAGAGTATCTCCAAAGTCACAGTGTTCAGTCAACTGTTTTAACTTCGTGATATACATTGGGATTGATTCACCTAGGGCCTGTACTCTGGAGTTCAGCTTGAATCTTTGCATAATCACCGATGGCTTAGGCTGAAAATGTGTCTTCATGAGGTCTACCAGCTCATTAAAAGATTTGGAATTGGGCGCATTCGAGGCCGTCAGACTACAGATGAGGTTATATCTCTTGCTCCTACAGACTCTTAGAAGAATTACTTTCTGCTTCTCCTCTGCTGTTATTTCATTTGCCACAAAGTAGAAGCCTAGGTGCTCTATGTTGACTGACTCCAGTCTTCCATGGACAGTCACAAGGGTCGATTCTGCCAAAGAGTGGCATGACTGGTGAGTATACTGTTCTTGCTTCCCTTAAAGAATCGATATACTCAAATTCAGGAGGCAAGGTACAGTGTCAGAGCTATTTGTCCTCATCACCAATTGTAATAAACTTGGTGTACCATACAGGTTTCTTGTTGGAAACAGTAAATTTTATTTAAAGAGCTCCTGATGAAGCTACATGCTTGAAGCAGGTCCACGATGCAAAAGCTCTGCCCCTAAGATTACCCGCATTTAGGACTGATTCATCTGTACAATCAGATGGTCCCCAAAACAGTATGAAAATTTTTACTTACAATCATTACAATGAGGTAGTGGAAAACCTTGCATTTCACTAAAATTGTAGGTAAAGACTAAGGTGGTGGAGATTTCTAGTTTGGAAATTGTCAGGAAGAATGAGTTAGAAAAAGACACTTTGCAATGAGCTGTGAGAATGAAGATCCCATTGGATAGTGTATTGAGAGCTGAGAAAGAACAACAGAAAGTTCAGAGCAGAAATGACTTTGGTTGTCCTAATAAAATTGGAAGAAATGTAAAAGTTACAAAAAAGAGCGTAAGAGAAAGTTTGGAGGCTAGGGGGTGAGAAAGAAATATCCCATTAGCCAACATGTTCTTATGTTCAGGAGTGTAAGATTTTGCAATAATAATAGATGTTGTGCAAGGACTGACCTCTGATGGAACGTTTTATGTTCTGTAAAAAGTACAAGAGAAAGTCGTATTTATTCTTTATTGGATGGATGGAACAGTTTTGAATTTTTGAAACTGCAGGCGGAATTTAGTGCCATCGTCTAAGGTGAGTTTGGTGGCAGGGGCAGAACTTAATTGGACAGGAGGATGGCGGGGGGATCCTCACTGCCTGCCTGCCTCTGCCCCAATTCTGTCTGGACAGGAACATGTTCACCCAGTGATGGGCATGGGACTTGCTGTGTGGGATTGATTGTGGGCTGGAGTGGCGGGGGTAGACACTCAGTGCCTGATCAAAGGATCTGGCATCGAGAAGGCGGGGGGTGGCAGTGTCCTGCTGAAAGCTACCCACATCCTGCCATTGCTGATGCGTGGCCTGGGTTTCTCAGAGAGGATTCAGGGCCTCTGATAGGCTGGCAGTTCTCTGAGTGGGGTGGGGGGGAGCAATGGTGAAGGGAAAGGTTGGTGGCAAGATTCTGCCCTTGGGTTCCTTGATCCCATCCAGTTGTCGCTGTCCAGTTACGTACCAGATTGGCACTTAATAGGCCAGGCCTTCATGAAGGGAGGCGATGCAGTGGTCTCGTTGGTTCTCCAGCCTCCATTAAATACTACCCTACTATTCTGATGTTTTGGTTAGTCTAAGATTTTAAAGCCAAGTTACAGCCTTTTTCAATTAATTGGTTAAATATTTGATGGTATTTTATAAGAAGCTTCCTATAGCTGTTTTGCTTCCTGTTATTTTTGAACTTTCATTTATGGATGCAAAGATTTTAATAAGCTTGACTTCTCCACAGTTCTGAAACATTCACATGAACCTGGGTAGCAATTAAATGGATTCAGGCTTTTAAGACATGCTGAAGACAACAAGACCTAAATTTTTTGAATGTACTGTCAGCAGCAGCCTATTTGATTTAATTGGGTATCATTGACAATAACTCAAGTCCAACATCTAAGCTCACTTGCATCTGCAATGAGGAACTTATCCATCCAATTGCAAACAACTAGGACTTGATGACTCAACAGCTGGGTGAGATGGATAGAATATGAGATGATTTCCAAGGATGAGGTGAGCAGCACTTGAGAAGGACTTTCACATAGTTATATCAGTTGGTACAGATGAGAATTTGACTATAATCAAAACTATGCTGCCTTAGATTCTCAAACACACTTTCAGACCTTTAAAATGAATTACCACATGGGGCAAAATTTTCTGCCTGTCGGGTAGACAGAGCGGGAGTGGGCACAGGCGGACGCAGATGCAGACTTGATCGGTGCCACCCATTCGGTCCAAAGAGCGCAGAAATCTCCCTGAGACACAGAGGTACCTCAGGGAGATCAGTTTTAAGTCCAAAAAGTTTAATAAAGTGGCAAGAAAATTTTTATGACATGTCCCCTCATGTGAAACTGTCACATGAGCTGGGACATGTGCATTAATTTCAATAAAATTTTTAGTCAAAATTTAAAATCATTCATGAAAACTCATCCCATCCATGGATGAGGTTTCATGAAAAGTGCGAAGGACGTCTGTGCTCTTCGCCTGCCTGCTAACCTTAAGGTTGGATGGGTAGCTCCGTTAATTATTTTAATTGAGAAGTTAAATGGCCTTAATAGGTTTTTGACAGTTCGGCGGGCGCACAGCTGACTCGAGTGTGCGCCTGCCAAACTGAAAGCCTGAATGATGCACGGTGACATCAGGACGCACACCCGATGTCACCATGCGTTATTTTACGCCTCAGCAAGCGGCCCCGCCCCTGCTCGCCGAGCCAAAGATTCAGCCCCAGGTTTTAGTTCTGACGATTATTTGCAATTTGACTTTTGCCACGGGAATCTTCAGTGCTGCTGAGTTTTCTTTGGTGGCTTTTGTTGTGTGGCTTTACATTATATTGTGGGACAGGTGTCAATGTTTTTCTTCTGCTTTGCTTCCTTTTTAAAGCAAAATTGTGTTTGCAGACCGCGGCTTTCCTTAAAAAATAACGTGTTTTGATAACGTTAATGCCCTATTTTTAAACTGAAATATGTTTTATTGCTACAGAGTTTCAAAACATGAGTAACCTGTTTACAGTTGATAACTATTACAGTCATATAATGGCTGTGTAAAAATCAAAAGAAGGCTACTCATTGATCATTATGTTATTCGTCCACTTTTGCTCCTTTTCTCTCCTGAAGATGCTTGAGTTTAGCCCTGCAGCTACTAGCTTTTTCTACATTTAGCTCAGTCACACACCTACAGTGTTATGTGAGCCCAGAAGGTGTTAATGCTACTTTTGAACATGTGCAGGCATCATAACTGTAAACGATTTGGCTCTCATGCGACACACATTTTCCAGCAGCAGCTATCAACCAAAGATAGAACTCTTGACTTTTCTGTCTCTATAAAGGCACCGGGGCTCATCACAACACCCCTGCCGAGATCAACCAGCTCAGCAGAGAAGAGAATGAGATCGGTACTTCTGGGTTTATTGGACTCAGTTCCATCTTGAGCAATTATTATAAGATTTCAACTACTTGTGAAAGGTTGCCAGTTTGTGTTTTTTCTTATAAGTCATATCTATAAGTTTTGTAATTTTACATAAAGTATAGCTACATGTTATATTTATGATTATTACCAACTGAGTAAATGGGTACAATAAAACCTCTGAATGGGAAGCCCTAAGTGGCGAGCAGATTACTCCCTACACCAATTATTCCTATAAACAACAAATTAACAGCAAAATTGGTCATTTTAATCAAACTTTTATGGCAGAGTGTTATTAATTGGTATGTACTATATAGCCTGTCTATATTGAATTTTATGGCAGTGACTATTAAGTATTGAGTGGGCAGAAGAGGGAAAGCACAGAATATATTTCCTCAAACAACTTAAGGTGATTAAGCATGTTATTTTACAATTAATTATTCTGGCAAAATAAAATTAACCTAAGCTTCATTAGACTTTGTTGCTGTGTGCTTTATTCCCTCTTCTGTTTCCTACTACTGTAAATTGGAAGGTTTTCTTTTAGCTAATAATCTTTTGCATTTTTAAAGTTACTTCGCAGGTTAACTAACCATGGCAGCTCATTAGAGGTCAGTCACTGAATGTCAAGTGCACCATTTGGGTAGATGTTTGATCCTGACTTTGAAACTAAAAGGAATTCCAGATGTAACAACTGAAGTTATTAATTAGAAGGGCAGCCTCAGTTTTTCTATTATGATAGAATTCCACCAATTAACTTCCATCTAACAACATATTTTGGGTATTACATACATCTGAATTTTGAGCTGAAAACAAGATCTCATAGGCATGACAGTCTGAGCGAATGGTTAAGTAATCTTTAAATGTTGGATAACATATCCTGGCATAGAATCCTTTACCCACTTGGTGGTTTTTCAATATTTTTTTAAATAACTTGTAAGATGTTTGGCCAGACTGTAACCAACTGAGATGCATCTATAGTAAGCCGCAGCAAAAGTGACAACTAAAAAGAACCATTGTCATTGAATATGCTGGTAGATGCCAATTGCTTGAGATATCATGAAATTACAAAATCCATTTCACATGTATGAACTCATCATGTCAATGTTGTTACAGAATAGAAAGACCAACTGTTAGCTATTAATAGTCATTTGTGGAATTCTATCATCGCTCCAGAAAAAATTGGGAAGAGCCCCAGCTGTTAGGATTATTGAGTTTGTGCTCTGTGTGAAACACTTAAAAATGTGTGAATACAGTAGAAAGGCCAATATTCTGTAACACATCAGGCTTCTAGTCTTAGTTATACAGAAAATCTAGTATAAGAGAAATCTACAATTTACAGTAGCTTGAGTTGGTTTCTGAAAACAAACCACATCAGGCATCAATTCTGAATACTAACTCTTAACGTGAATTCTTTCAACAGATACATTCATTTCAACCACATAGAGATACTAGAGCCAGAAACTTTTAGCGATCTTCCCAAACTAGAGAGATTGTAAGTGCTGCATGGACTGCTGTTTAATCTACTTTCTGTGTGTTTTTGTTATTGAACTAACTGATCAAACTAATTGCTTTTCGAACTGGATTGGTAACTTACATACTGTAGTTCCCACTTCTTTCAAGCAACTAGATTGCAATGAAATCTATAACCAGTTTTAGCAATGTCAATCAATAGGCATTCTTATATTACTGACCCCAAGAAAGCTGAGCTCAAATGAAAACCCATAAGCTGTGTGCATCATTCTCCCCTATTTAGCTAACAGTCGTGTTGCCCCTCAAACTATAGATCCATTGAAAGTTAATTTAAAAAAGGAGGCAGACTCTTTGCATATTTGCAAATTTGGATACATATGTGTATTGTGCATGTGTCTGTGTGTGCATTGGAGATGACTTCTTCCTTTCTAAGACAGTTGGAGATGTGGGTCCAAGAAAATGCATGTTTCTAATGTCATTGAGATTACAGATTGTGCAGCCAATTTGGCAAGAAAACCCAAGTACCTATTCATGGATGTTACCCTATTGATATAGAAATGCATTATCTGGACCAAATGTAGCATCTGATTTAATTTAAAAATATTCAATGTTTAGGGATTTACAATTTAAAAATAAAATATTTAAAACATTCCAGTTACTGTATACATGCTTGTGTCTTAAAAATGCTCCAGAAACAGTAATGAAACGAAATAATCTGAGAACCTCCTGAACACAATTAACTTTATCAGGACAAAAACAATCATGATCAGAATTAACCAAAACTTTAAAAACAAAATTGGTGTTTCATATTATTTTAATGTACAACTATTTAACAGCAATGCATTTTTCCGAAAATCAGAAATCAGGCTCTTGGACCAGGACAATTAATGTGCAAAAATTCCCATTGAGATTTTCAGCATCAATGGCCATGGGGAGAGGATGATAAATGGACTGTCATTGCAGACTAAGATGAAGACCATGACTTTCTGCTTTTCAATGCAATTTCTCAACCTCTCCCAAATCTACTTCTGCTTTCAGTAACATTTTTCTGAAATTTTAGCATTAAAAAATGTATCACTGGCTTGGAAACATAACTAAATACAATGAACAAAGTTATCTAATTCAAAAACAGAATTACCTGGAAAAACTCAGCAGGTCTGGCAGCATCGGCGGAGAAGAAAAGAGTTGACATTTCGAGTCCTCATGACCCTTCGACAGAACTTGAGTTCGAGTCCAGGAAAGAGCTGAAATATAAGCTGGTTTAAGGTGTGTGTGTGGGTTGTCGAAGGGTCATGAGGACTCGAAACGTCAACTCTTTTCTTCTCCGCCGATGCTGCCAGACCTGCTGAGTTTTTCCAGGTAATTCTGTTTTTGTTTTGGATTTCCAGCATCCGCAGTTTTTTTGTTTTTATCTAATTCAAGCTAGTTATGAGATGTACAAGTAATTTGATTGCTTCACACAACTTAGGGAGTATTTCAGAGGGCTACTTAACAAATAAAACGTGGTACTGATGTTATATTACAGAGACTCTTCATAATACAGTAAAATGATCCATAGGGCCTTCTTGTTGCTTAATGAACTTCCATTATTGACTTATATAAAAATGAAATGTAATTT
Source organism: Carcharodon carcharias (assembly GCF_017639515.1). NCBI lineage: Eukaryota > Metazoa > Chordata > Chondrichthyes > Lamniformes > Lamnidae > Carcharodon > Carcharodon carcharias. The sequence continues at coordinate 106,808,973 of NC_054472.1, forward strand.
CACTGATGATTGATATAGTTGTATGAACCAGAAACCTGATGTTCAGTGAATGATTTTTTAAAATAAAATGGTACGACATTCAATTTTTACATATGCTCTTTAGAATAATGACATGTTTCAGGACTGTTATGTCTCAGATGGTACTATTGTAAGTCTGAGTTTCATTGTAAACTAGTTGCTCCTCACTTACACAGAGAACATGGGTTTGGTTTTATCTGCATTTGGGTATAAATATATTGAGTAAACAATATAAAATACTTTTCCCTAAAGTACAAAGATCACATGAATAACCTGATTGCAAAAATTGAGCAGTCTGTACATTTATTGCCCAACTTGCACTGTGGATATCTCTACAATGAAATGTATCCAAACATTATATTGATAAATGGAAGACGCTAACGGTGAGATGAAAGATGCACTTTAACCACTTGTGTGACAAGATGTTCTCCAAGAACAAAATACCAGCGCCAATGATTAGTGAAATGGACTCATGTTTCACTGACTAAGTTTTTGAACAGGCTGTAACATTAGAAAAATAAGGTCTATTTGCTTTGGAGGCCATTCAAGTGAGGGGAGCGAAAGGAATGTGGTAGTGATAGGAGATAGTATCGTCAGAGGAATAGGCACTATTCTCTGCAGCCATGATGGGAGCTATGAAGGTTTTGTTGCCTGCCCGGTCCCAGGGTTAAGGATATTTCATCATGGCTGAAAAGTAAATTGGAATGGGAGGGAAAGGAGCCAGTTGTGGTCCACATGGGAACTAATGATAGAGCTAGAACCAGGAATGATGTTCTGCTAAGAGTGTTTAAGATATTAAGGCCCAAATTAAAATACAGGATATCAAAGGTAATCATTTCTGGATTGTTACATGAGGCTTGCGCTAATTGACATAGGGTCAACTAGAATAGTGAATTAAATGCAAAGCTCAAAGAGTGCTATTGGAAGAAAGGATTTTGATTAATGGGGCACTTGCATCAGTACTCAGGGACGAGGGAGCTATTCTGTTGGAATGGGCTCCACTTAAACCGGGCTGGGGCCAGTGTCCTGGCCAATCATGTAACTAGGGCTGTGGTCGTGGCTTTATAGTAAATGAGTGGCAGGAGCGTTCATGTGAAGGTAGATTTAGAAATCCAAAGAGAAAGGTGGAGGCAATGGAACAGTGTGGCAAAGTGGGTAAAGGCAAGCAGAGTGGGACGTAAGGGACAGTTTTAACATGAATAGTGCTTCAGTGAATAAGATCAGTGCAGGGCATAGTAGTGAGAAAATTAAATGAAGGTTCTTTATCTGAATGCATGAAGAATCTGCATTAAGATAGATGAACAAGTGGCACAAAGAGATGTAAATGGCTTAGATTTAATCGCCATTTCAGAGACTTGGGGAAGAATTTTCCGGTCGGCGAGCAGGGGAGGGACCCACTCGCCGACTTGTAAAATGATACGCAGTGACGTTGGGCAGGCATCCCAATGCATGTCATTTAGTTGTCAGTTCGGAGGGCGCGCAGCCGATGCGGTTGCATGCCCGCCAAACTGTCAAAGGCCTATTAAGGCCATTAAGAAAGTAATTAAAAACAAAAATAAAAATACCTGGAAAATCTCAGCAGGTCTGGCAGCATCTGCAGAGGGGAATACAGTTAATGTTTCAAGTCCGTATGACTCTTCAGCAAAACTGAACCAGTTCTGTTGAATAGTCATACGGACTCGAAACATTAACTGTGTTCCTCTCCGCAGATGCTGCCAGACCTGCTGAGATTTTCCAAGTATTTTTATTTTTGTTTTGGATTTCCAGCATCCGCAGTTTTTTGCTTTTATTTTAAGAAAGTAATTAAAGTTGTTAAGAATGCTGCCCGTTCAACCTTAAGGTTGGCGGGCAGGTGAAGAGCCCAGGTGGCCTTCGCATTTTTCATGAAACCTCATCCCCGGGCGGGATGAGGTTTCATGAAGGGTTTATTAATTAAATTAAACTTTTTGAAAAATTTAATGAACATGTCCCAGCTCATGTGACAGTTTCACATGAGGGGACAAGTCCTTAATTTTTTTTTCCTTTAATAAATTTTTCAGAACTTAAACTAATCTCCCTGAGGCACCTCCATGCCTTAGGGAAATTTCTGTGCTCTTTTGTGCGCATGCGTGAAAGAGTGCAGCCCCGACTCAGAGAATCCCCCCTCCCACCGCCCGCACAGGGAGCGCACAGCACTTCCGGGTGTGCGTCACGTTGGGCGGGCCTTAATTGGCCTGCCCACGTAAAATGGCAGCACGCACCCGATCGGTGGAGCTGATTGGGCTTGCGCTCCCGCTCGCCCTCGCATAACCCCCCCCACCGACAGGGAGAAAATTCAGCCCATGGTTGCAAGGTGATCGAGTTGGGGAATAAGTATTCTAAAGTACCTAATATTTCTGAAAGCCAGACAGAATGGCAAAGTAGGAGGGGTAGCCCTGAAAGTAAAAGATAACATTAAGACATTAATGAGAAAGGATCTGGCCTCAGAAGATCATGAAGTAGAATCAATGTTGGTGGAAATTAGGAATAACAAGGGTCAGGAAACACTGGTGGGAGTAATTTATAGGCCCCCTAACGATAGCTATATTGTTGGGCAGAGGATCAAACAAAAAATTATTGGAGCTTATTGTAACAAAGGCAATATAATTGTGCAGAGCTTTAACCTTCAAATGCACTGAGATAATCAAATTGACAAGGGTGGTCTAGAAGATGAGTTTGTAGAATGCTTTCATGACAGTTCACTGGAGCAATATTTTATTAAACAACTTAGGAATAAATATCGCTATTTATCTAACATTGTGCAACAAGGCAGGGTCAATTAGTAATGTCATATTAAAAGGTCTACTGGGAAATAGTTATCATAATACCATTGAATTCCATGTTGAGTTTGAAAGTGACAAACTTCAATCATAGTCAATAGTCTTAAACTTAAACTAAGCCATTTACATAGGTATGATAGGAGAACTGGTTAAGGTTGATTGGATAAATTGACTAAATAGTGCGACAGTAAATAAACAGTGTGAAACATTTAAAGAAACAATTCAAAATGTTCAACAAATTAAACATTGCATTGTAAAACATAAACACAGCAAGAAGAATCCATCTGTGGCTCACACAGGAAGCTAAGTATAGCATTAGATTAAAAGAAGAGGCTTATAATGTTGCAATGAATAATAGCAAGTCTGAGGACTGGATGTGCTTTGGAAAGCAGCAAAGGGCCACTAAGAAATTGATCAAAAGGGGAAAAATAAAATATGAGTCTCAACTAACCAGAAATATAAAAACAGATTGTAAGAGCTTTTATAAACATATAAAAAGGAAGAGAGCAGCTCAAGTGAACATTGGTCCCTTAGAAGCACAGACAAGAGAAAATATCATGGGAAATGAGGAAACTATAAAGACATTGAACAAATTGGTGTCTGTCTTCACAGTAGAAGACACAACTTCACAACTTGCATATCAGCAATATATGTTAACATAGGGACTTAAAAGATTGAGAAACCTGAACTAATTAATATTAGCAGAGAAAAAGTATTGGAGAAACTTAAGGGACTAAAATCCAACAAATCTCCAGGATCTGATGGCCTATACCTTGGGTTCTAAAAGAGATAGCTGCAGAGATAGTGGATGTGCTGGCTATGATTTTGCAAAAGTCCTTAGATTCAGGAATAGCCCCAGAAAAATGTTCCCCACTTTTCAAGAAAGTATGGAGAGAGAAAACGGGAACCAGAGGCCAGCTAGCCTAACATCAATTGTTGAGAAAATGCTGGAATCTATTATTAAGGAAGTCTTAAATATGTACTCAGAAAAGCATAGTATGATTAGAACAGTCAACATGGTTTTACAAAAGGGAAATCCTATTTGGCAAATTTATCATAGTTTTTTGAGGATGCAACCATTAGGGTAGATATTTGGAACCAGTAAATATAGTATACTTGGCTTTTTAAAAGGCATTTGATCAGGTGCCACACAAAAGGTTAATAGTAAGATAAGGGCTCATGGAGTTGGGGGTCATATATTAGCATGGATAGAGGATTGGTTAATGGACAGGAGGCAAAGAGAGGGCATAAACAGGGCAATTTCGGTTTGACAGGCAGTGAATGGTGGAGTGTCGCAAGGATCAGTGCTGGGCCCTCAGATATTTGCAATTTATATTAATGACCTAGATGAAGAGACAAAGAATAATGCATACAAATTTGCTGATGATACAAAGCTAGTTGGAAGGATAGGACACAGAAAAGCTGCAAAGAGATATAGACAGGTTAAGTGAATGGGCAAAAACAAAAGTACCTGGAACAACTCAGCAGGTCTGACAGCATCTGCGGAGAGGGATACAGTTGACATTTCGAGTCCGTACTACCCTTCATCAGAACAAAGACATATAGAAATGAGATTAAATATAAACTGGTCGAAGGGGGTGGGACAGGCAACAAGGTGACAGATGGAGTGATTGTGGGGAAGTGTGAGATTTTTCACCTTGGTGATAAGAATAGAAGAGTGGAATTTTTTTTAAAAGGTGTGAAACTTCTAAATATTTATGTTCGGAGAGACTTGGGTGTGTTCATACAAGGGATGCAGAAAGTTAGCATGCAGGCTCAGCAAACAATTGGGAAGGCAAATGGCATGTTGACTTTAATTGCAAGGTGATTGAAGTACAGGAATAAAAAAGTCTTGTTACAATTGTACAGGTGAAACCACATCTGGAATACTATGTGCAGTTTTGGTCTCTATATTTAAGGAAAGATTGGAGGTGGTACAAGGAAGGCTCACTAAATTGGTCCTTGAGAAGAGAGAGTTGTCCTATGATGAGAGGTTGAGTAAATTAGGCTTATGTTCTCTGGAGTTTAGAAGAATGAGAGGTGAAACATATAAGACTCTGAAGGGGCTTGACAGGGTAGACACAGAGATGTAACTGCTTGTTGGGGAATCTTAAACACGGGGGAAAAGTCTCAGAATAAGGGACGATCATTTAGGACTGAGATGAGAAGAAATTTGTTCACTCAAATAGTTGTGAATATTTGGAACTGTGGGATCTCTTTTGTTGAATATATTTAAGGCCTGGATAGACAGATTTTTGAGCCCACAGGGAATAAAAGGATATGGGGAGTAGGCAAAAAAGTGGAGTTCACAGAATCACAGAATTGTTACAGCGCAGAAGGAGACCATGAGGCCCATTGTGTCTGGCGAGTTGAAGCCCAAGATCAGCCAGAATTGTATCAAATGATGGAGCAGGCTCGGCCGGCCACATGGTCTTCTCCTGCTCCTATTTCTTATGTTCTTGTGTCCTTGGAAACAACACAGTCAGTTTGTTAGATGAATAATCATACTGTAATTCCTTTAAATTTAATTTTTGCACTTGTAAGTCTATATTTATTAATGTGGTAAAAGGAAAAATAATGTATTGGGCTAAATACAGTTAATGTTGTAAATATATCAAACAGATCATTATATCATCAATCTCTTCCATGAATAAGGATTTTAGATACTTTGCCATTGCTGTATTCTAGCTTTAACAAATGTCTCTGAATAATCAAGCTATAGCTTTTACACTCTCAAAGGAAATCAAAGTCAGAGACAGGTGTACATAAAAAACAGAACTCAACTGCTGACAATTAACCAGCATATTAACCAACATATTTGGAATGTCCATATTTTAAATTTAGTGCATACTACAACTTCACAGAAGCTGCACTGCAGCAAAGAGACCACAACAAGTTCACATGGGCCAGGATTTTTCCCTCATCGACGGGCTCAGTGGGGGCGGGCAGGAGCGGTCAGGAAGCTGACCACCGCCTGCGATTGAGGCCGGACCGCGATTTCATGCTGGCGAGCCAATTAAGGCCCGTGAAACGTGTCCTGCAATGCTCAGCGCTGCCTGTGTTGGGGGTGGGTGGGGGGGGGTGGGGGTGAGGAGGCCGAGCGTGCAACTTTGCGCATGAGCATGGATGTGTGCTGGAAAAGCTCCCTGAGGCACAGGGAGATGAAGAGTTTAAGAATTAAAAATAAACATTTTTAAATTGTTAAAAACATGTCCTCTCATGTGACTCTGTCACACTAGCAGGGACATATTCTTAATGAAATGTTAAAATTTATATTTTATTTTTAATTGCTTTTTAACCACCCGTGGATGAGGTTTCCTAAAAAGCGCAAAGGCCATTTGGCCTTTTTGCCTGCCCGCCAGCCGTAAGGTTGAACAGGCGGCAAAAAATAACATTTAATTAGACTTTTAATGGCCTTAATAAGCCTGTTAATTATTGGCGGGCATGTTGCCGACTCCTATGTGTGCCCGGCGACTGGAATATCGCGCGAGTGCGTGATGACGTCGAGGAGCTTGCCTGACATCATCGCGTGCCATTTTACCCTCAAGCGGCTCGGGCGTGCGCTCGCCCACTCAGTGAAAAATCCTGCCCGTGCATTTGATATAATTGGTTCATTCCTGCTTTATGATTATTTCTTGGTTAACTTGGGTGTGCGATGAACACCTCAGGTATAGTAATTTATCATTGTATCCTCCAAAAGTAATATTTCAACTGTTCAAATAGACACAAGATTTGAAGTATTTCTATTAAAGTATTTCTATTGAAGTATTTTTGTTGATTTTCCTGTCAATATTCCGCTTTCACCCCACCCCTGAAGGCACTGATTTATGTGGGCTAAAATCAGGAAGACTAAATTCAAACTCCAATAGGCCTTTGTCATTACTACACTGCTATCTGGCACAGAATCCTGGGTCTACTATAGGCGCCACATCAAAGCCCTGGAAATCGTTCACCAAAGACACCTGGGGTCCATCACAAAAATTCAATGGCAGGGCAAAATCACAAACGATAAGATCCTCCTTCATGCTGGGCTCAACAGCATGGAACACTTTGTAAAATTCAACTTAGCTGGTTAGGCCATGACTCCTGCATGAGTGACTACTGAATCCCCAAGCAGGTCTTATATGGGGAACTGTCTCAAGGCAAACAACATCGAGGTGGTCCGTACTAATGATACATGGACACCCTGAAGAGAGCCTTACAAACCTCTGCATTGCAGACCACCTCTGGGAAAATACTGCAGCTGACTGACCCATGGAGAGACAAGCACTGACATTTGATTCAATATGCTTTGAGAACCATCCATGCCAAACTTGCAAAATCTGACATACCCAGAAGAAGGCAGCTGCAAAAGGTCCCCCATGCACTAACAATGACAACATAATCTGCCAGTTCTGTGGACATCCATGCCAATCTCACATCAGATTATTCAGTCATGAGAGGATCCAGAGATGATGAGGCATCGCTTACAGCTTGGACATACTTGAATAACTAGGACACTGTCATTAAGTGGATTTCCACAGGAGTCATGTGCCTCCCATTCATTTCCCCAGTGGCTATTTTTTTACAGGCGAAACCTTGACAATCCCTGTTAATTTACCAATTAATTGCAGGAGATATCCCGGCCAACCATTTTCCTTTCCTACCTGGTATTTGCACAAGCCATTCCAACCAAGAAGTACTGGATCATGATTATGAGTGAGAAGCCTGGATGACCTACCCCTCAAAAGCCATAAGTGCTGATATCAATTGTAACACCCCTACCATCATCCCAGCTGGGATTAGCAACACAGCACTGACAAGGGACCTAAACTGCAATCTTGCTGATCTGTAAAGCACAGCCGTTCACTGGATAAACATACTGAGAGGTCCAAGGAACCGTTGATTGAGCAAGAATAGCTTATTAGTTACATTTAAACTGACTAATGGTTTTATCTTCAGCTGGCACATCTTGCAGTCTTTGGTTTAAACAAATTGAGCAGCAAATTGCTTCTGCTTTTAAACTGCCAAAATAAAGTTCACAAATGCAATAATTTTGCAAAAGTTAGCATAATATACCTGGAGTCAACAGATTGGATAATGATTCAAAATATTTGACAGGCATGGGTTCTGACAAGCCCGTCCACTCCATGTACATGGTTCAGATACTCCCAAAGTAAAGGAATGGACGTTGGCAACTTTTTTGCATTTTTTTAAGAAAATGTTGGAAAATAAAGGATCAGTGGCTTTGCTATGCCTATTGAGTAGTAATCTGCTCATGGGTTTTTGCCTGGTGCCTAAAATCTTTTGTTAATTTTGCATTAACCCATCGCTTGTACAGTTCTAGAAAACATCAATGTACTCAATAAAAAAGAAAATTTAATTTCGTTTGGAGATTACCTAAATTATACTCCATTCTAATTTTTAAATAAACCTATTTCAAAAGGTTTCTATGAAGGCAAATGTACTTTTACAATATTTTTAATTAAACCAGGCCAGATATAGCTAAGATTTGATATTTGCTTAGTGATTCACACGTAGCAACGTAGTAGAGATACGAATGTAGGGTTTGGACAAAGGATCCTCACCAAAGACTTTAATTCCTCTGCTCTCTCAAAAGAGTTTTTTAACTTGTTGAGAGTGTCCCTCCAGCAATTAGAATTTTATTCATTAGAATTTAGAATTTAAGTGGAAAAATTATGGGCGAAGACTTGAAGAAAGTGAATAATTTCAAGTACCTTGTGTCAGCGGTTGCAGAAGATATAATTATAGATAGCGAAATAAATCAATAAATTATCCCTGGGTGGAGGAATTGGAAGAAGTGTTATGTGACAAAAGGTATTGCTGAAATTGAAAGGATGAGTCTACAAGACAGTTTTGAGACCGGTCTTGCTATATATTACATAAACTTGGGCAGCAACAACAAGAAGGAACAATGACTGAATATAACAATGCTGAGGTGGATGTATGGAGTAATGAGAAAGGAAAAAATCAGGTACCAGCACATCAAAGGATCAGTGGGAGCATCAAAGGAAGTAGCCAAGAAGAGACTGAAATGGTATGGTCATCTGTTGCGGAGAGAGAGAGGAAATGAGGTGGGGCGAGTGAAGGACATGGGACTGCCAGGAAAAAGGGGAAGAGAAAGACCACAGACCAGATGGAAAGATGCAGTGGTGAGAGTTGGAAGTGGGATTGGACGAGGAATGGGTGGCTGACAGAGGAGAAGGAGAAGGGTGATCAGCCAGCATTGTAGTGACACCACGTAAAATGGTAGAAGCCAAATGAAGAAAATTCATTATAATTTAGGATTTCATTCTTAAGTTGGCTTTCTTTAGCTTAAACAGTTTGAAACTTTAGTTAATCTCAAGGCTGAAGTTTGACCTTAATAATATTGGCTAGATTACAGTCTTGTTACAACATGAAGAAATTCCCAAACTCTGCTGCAAGATACAATGGCCCAGAAGTAGCAATCACCATTGGATTGCCATTCCATTCCTACTTTATGTGCCTTGACAGTGCTCCACATTCCTGGCAGGATATTCCAATGCTGGCTTCTTAATCCCACAAAGAGCGTCATAACAGCACTGGAGCCCCAGGAGGAAGTAATGGCATCAGCATGCAATAGGGTAAGTTTAAATAGCTAGTTTGAATATTAGTGAATGGATGAATGGATCAATGTTAGGGAATGGATGAATGAGTGAGTGGATGAATGAGTGAATGGGCAGGGCTGTAGGATGGGTAATTGGGTGAGGTAAGTGAGTAGGATGGGGCAGGTAAGTAGGTGAGTGGGTAGGGTGGAAGATAGGTGAGGATTTGGGTGGGTAGGATGGTAAGGTGGCAGGTGGGTAGGTTGGTAGTTTGGCAGATGGGTAGGGTGGTAGGTGGATAGGGTGGCAGATGGGTAAGGTGGTAGGTAGATAGGGTGGCAGATGGGTAGTGTGGTAGGGTAGTTGAGGGTAGGGTGGCAAGCAAGTTGGGTGACAGGTGGGTGGGGTGAAAGTTAGGTGAGGTGGTAGGTGGGTAGAATGGCATGCAGTCAGGTGGGTAGGATGGAAGGTGAGTAGTGTGGTAGGTGGGTAGAGTGGCAGGTGGTTAGGGTGGTAGGATAGCTGATGGTAGGGTGGCAGGTGGGTAGGGCAGTAAGTGTGTAGGGTTGCAGGTGGGTGAGTGGGTAGGTGGGTTGGAGGATAGTCAGGTCGGGTCAGGTGGGTTATCAGGTCAGGGACTAGTCAGGCTGGCTTGGGAAGGGAGTCGTATCAGGTCAGGAGGTGTAGTCGGTTCAGGTAAGGTTCTCAGGGTTTAGGGGGTAGTTGGGGGGTCAATGCGGGAGTTGGGGGGTGTCAATGTGAGTGATTGGGCGGTCAGTTGTATAGTTCTCCAGGCATTAGACTAGGATTTTTCTGTTGAACTTTTCCTGGGACTGTTCAGGTAAGTAAATTGGAATTGTCCAAAATCTTTGACTCCATCTCAAAGTCAGAGACATTCACAGAAGGTCCTGGGGAGCAGGGCAATTGTCCATCGGAAGTTCAAACTTCCTGCGCAATTCTCAGCGAGGTCAGGCTATTGGGACTTCCGCAGTGTCCCGATGCACATCTTAGGTCCCATGTCCGGTTTCCAACCACTTGGAGACTGGAAGATCTGGGCTACTATGTACCTGCATACCAGTTGATTTAATTCAATTTGCATATTGTTTTTAATCAGCTTGCTACTGTGTTCCCAAAAATTACTATTTGCAGCGCTTAATACAGTAATTAATCCAATTATTTGAACCTAGCTTCTGACTATTAAAACAGTACAGATAGGATTTTTTTGTTTGCATATCAATAGTGACTACCCTTCAAAAGCAATGAATTGGCTGGAAAGCGCTTTGAAGTGGCCTGAGGTGCTATGGAGGAAGGTTGCTCATTTCTTCTTTCTTTATGTGAATGCATTGAATAGTACACAAAGAGAATTAAATCCATAGTGATCATATACAAACTTTTGGCTTTATTGCACTAAACCCACTAACATCACTCGAGCAAATGGAGGCACTGTCTACAAGGCCTATAGGAATTTTGTGTTCCCAATGGCAGTACTAGGTTAAATAAGCTAGATGTCCCTCAGTAGGCTGCCAGAAAATGGAATCTCTTCACAAGGCTAATAATGATTGTGGATCTCCCTATTCAATTGACAAAGATCAGATTATAACAACTTGCATTAATCTAGCACCAAAGACAATGATCTTAGAGAGGCCAATGGAATCATTGGCAAAGGTACAGAATTTGACCTGAATGTGAAGGTGTCCCCCAAATGATGTCCTAAATCAGACACTGCATACTGAACTCCAGATCAAGCACCAATAGGAGACTTTCAGGTCAGATATCAAACATTATATCCTCTGTCAGACCAGACAGAGTATAGGAGATTATCAGATTAGATAGACATCATATTGACAGAAATAACTTCCACTTATTTAGTACCTCATTATGTGCCTCAGAAATATTCCAAAATGCTATACAAGTAATGAACTAATTGAAGTGCAGTCATTGCTGTTAACTAAACAAATGGGCACCTACATATAACAATCTATCCCATTTTTGTTTGTGTTGGCAAGGACAATAAGGTAATATTTGCTCCTCTTTGACAAGACCATATAATTTTTTATATCCATCAGAACAGGTAAATAGGGACTTGGTTAACATCTCATTCAAAGTATAGTAACTCTGACAAATCAGCACACTAAAATGTCAATCTAGATTATGTGCTCAGTTTAAAGCCTTAAAATGCCGTGAGCCATTCAAAAGTCCATTGAATCCCACCGCCATAAAATTCTGCCCCTAGTGTGGGACTTGAGCTCACGATTTTTGAATAAAGTTGGCACTTGATCAGAGAATGGTAGATCATACAGTAAATAATGAATTGATACATCAGAAGGTGTATGATAAACTTTTGGAAACACTTGATGCACCAAGACTGTCAGATTAGCTTATGTAGTCAAATCCCACAGCAATCAATGTTGTCACTAAATTCCCTGAGTTAAAGAATAGGATGAGACTAACCATCTTCTTTCCAGATAGGCGAATCTCATTAGACAGTGCATTATTATGAGATTAAAGTCGAAATAGTAAGCCATGCAGATATTTTACAGAAGTATAATTATTGAGCAGACTGTATGAGGAAAAATGAGGTAACTAGATGCAAAAGCAGATTCCTTTTGTTATAACTTGTCTTGTTCATTTCTCAGATTCTTACACAATAACAAAATATCAAGAATTCCTGCCGGAACCTTCTCTCAATTGAATTCACTAAAACGACTGTAAGTGCTGAAAACTTCAGCTATTTGTTCAGCATTGGCCTGGCTTTGTGTGCTATTTTAGTAATTTACCTAATTGAATCACATATTCTATAAGTGCTTTGAGATCTTTGAATTGCTGATTTGCTATATAAGTATTATCATTATGTAGAAAACCAGTGGTTTACTGGATTTTCCAGTATTATACTTACATTGTACTGGGTTTGATTTTACTGCAGCAGGCCACTTAACAGTTTCTGTCATTAGTTAGTTCCCCCTGTAACTTTCAGCTCAAAAATACTTGTCCACAAAGTTGTTGAAAATATGAGCTAATAACAGCACAGTGAGGAAAACAGCAGTGTGGGACCTGAGTGAACAGCATATTCAACAAGGTATATCCATAACCAGACTGGGAAACAAACAAGAGGGGAAGGGCTAAGGAGGAGGTGAATTAAAGGGGCCAAACTCAATGTTAGGTCAGGTAAAGACAGAAAAATAAAGAGAGGAAAACAGAGGTTGGATTAAGAGAGGAATAAAAAGAGACAGAAAGGAAAAGAAATAAAAAGGTAACATTCAAAATTTGACATTTTTCAAAATCTTCCATGAAAAAATCTAAAGCTGAAGGAATGAGACTCCACACATTTAATAGTTAATTTTAAGTGCCAGAAAGGGTAATTCAAAGTAATTAACATATACTACATTGTTAAAAAGTTGTTTATCCTACAATTTGTTAGCCCTATATATCTGTGATGAGTATACTTAATATCTGCCGCACAAGTATAGCAGCTTCATGACATTCAATATATGCTAATTGTTATCCAACAACAAAGGGCAGTTCTTAGGAAGCTAATGATAGAGTGACATGACTCAGACAGCAACTTATAGCTATTTGTATTTTCAAACACATCCATTCCTTGTCTGCAGCTGTTGTACCCTATATACATTAGTAACGGTGAGTGCCTTTAGCCTCACCTTTCAGTATTGCTGAAAAAAGACATTTGTCAAAGCTTTTCATCTTGCACTCATCAGGACAATCACAAGAATACCAATATCAGGGGAAGCAACCACTTTATACTGTATGAGAAAAGACTGTTGAGAGCAGAAAGCCTCACCTTTATTTTGACCCATTACAATTCCATTTTGGCATCCATAGTTTATCAGCAGCTTTTTCAAGATGTTATGCTGAACACACAGAATTACATAGAATTTACAGCGCAAAAAGAGGCCAGTTAGCCTAACTGATCTAAGCTGATATTTAGATGAATCACGAACTTTCCCCCAGGTTTAATATTACACTAGCTTCAGTTGGTCCTTTCAACATGTTAGCATGTACATACCAAAACCTGTCTTCCTCCAAAAGAGTGCAATTCTTTTAAAAAGTAAACCTCCTATAAGTGGTGAGTTTAACTTTTTCTTTTGCTTTCTTTGTTTTTCTTCCTTTCCTTACATGTAGGTAAAGCTTGGAAACATCATGTAAGGATAGTTTTTCTGTATCTGTGATAAGACAGAAACTCAGAACTATGCTAATAGTTTAACGAGTTCACATAATGAGTAGCTGACCAGAAAGGTCCTAGGATTGATCCATGCACGCTGCCGCGTTAGCTAACCTCAGCGAGCAGGTGTTAGGAGACATCAAATTAACTTCAGTATGCTGGGTTAGGGAAGCGGGAAATTGGAGCCAGAGTTACCAATCTTAATCACTCTACAGTGGCCTCTGTTGGCAATGTGCATACAGGATAAGGTGAACTCAGAATTGGGCTTAACTGTGATGATACTATGGCAATAGCCTGAGAATCCTCACTGTCCATGTCATGCAAGAAGGGTCCCTTTGGTGCGGTACTGGATAATTAATGGTGCCCATGGACCTCCTGGAGAGTGGGAAGAAAGGGGATAATAGTGTCGGAAAATGGAAAAAGATAGAATTGAGTGCTAATTGCACAATGGAAACAATTTTGTTGCAAAATTCCACAAGATGGACAAAAATGTCCTAATTCAGTCCTTGTTTTTACATTGCTACAGCCGCTTGGATTCCAATGGCCTGGTGTGTGATTGTCAGCTAATGTGGCTGGGAGAATTACTGAAGAACTATGCTCAAAGCAGCATCACCCAAGCTGCTGCAACATGCGAGTATCCCAGGAAATTACAGGGAAGATCAGTTGCTTCAATAACAATGGAGGAGTTTAACTGTGGTAAGTTTTATTAGCATTATAGCCTATCTCTCTTACACATCAGTGCTAAATTGCATCTTTAATTAGCTACAAAAATGCATGTAGAAGAGAGAAAATGAATTAATAAGAAATAAAACCAAACTCATTAAAACATTAATGTTATTTAAATTACTTTGAATGTCAGTGATGTTGGCTTATACTTCTTAGGAAATTTTTTCTCAGATCTTTTTGAATTACTTTAGTATTTTGAAGTGTGAATGCTTCAGACAAAATTTTAACTCACTCAAAACCCATCCACTTACAAAGAATTCATGTTGAGCCATTCACCTCAGTTAAACACCATCCTAGAAAAAAGCCTCTTTCCAATGATAATGGATGAACACTTGTCTTTGTACAACATTCCTTTATCCACTGGTTTAAATAGTTAATGCTATATTAAAGAAAGTATGGTATTTGAAAGTAGGCTAATATTCTATTCCCTGTTTCATTGGGTAATTCATCCTATAAATGAGGAAGAAATTTTAAGCGTGAATTTCCATGAAACTAAATTCTTGGGTGCTTGGAAGGACTAAACTTGTTTGATAATGATACTTTTATATGTTCGTTTAAAAGAAACATTTGCTCAGACACACATTTGTTTGTTTATATGCTTCAATAGAACAGCTATGGAACACAATTTAAATAGATTCGCTCTTTTGAAGGTGCAGGGTATTTTCCCATTGTCAGATTTATGGTTTTTTTCTGTTGTTTTAACAGGTCATCAGGTAAAATGTCAGCTGGTTGCAATTTTTCTAGAGTGAATTTAGAGCTATTTTTATTTACCAAGTGGGTTTTTTGTACTGAATATTTTGGGAGATTCCAAGAAAGCCACACATGGGTCCAACTGGATGGCAATTGAATTGATGCATTGTGTCCCTGATTAAATTCTAAATGGTTGGATTTTTTGTGTTATGCTTCACAACGACAACAGCAATTTTTAAAATATTTATAGCACATTTAATATATAAAATGTCCCGAGGCACTTCTCAGCACCTTGCAGAATGAAGACCTGAATGATGAGGTAGGAGAGTTTAGGAGGATGACTGAATACTTGTGCAAAAGGTAGATTTTGAGAGGTTCCAGAAGGAGAAGAGAATTGAAAAGGAGGAAGGGTTTGGGAATGGAGTTCTAGTGACCAAGAGCTAAGTGAATGCAAGCTGTGCTACAGATGGTAAGGCAAAGTAATGGGTGATTCACAGGAGACCAGAATGATGGTTGAGGAAGCATATGTCCGGAAAACATTGTAAAAATAGGCTCGAGGGATTTGAGGCTGGGGAATTTAAACTTAATTCACTGGGGAATAGGATTCTGTCAGCTGTATTTGGATGGGCTGGAGTTTATAGTGTGGAAAGTAATAATTAGTTTTATGCATGGATATATTGCTTTGTTTCTAAATCCCTTTATGATTTTAAACACATCGGTTAGAGCAACCATCAAAATCAAGGGATAACAAGCTAAGTTTATGCAACCTAACATAATGTAACCTTTTAAACATTGGTATTATTTTTGTTAACTTAGGCTGTGCCCCTTCCATGGACAATTTTTATTTCTTGAGGTTAGGTGCTCAAAACTGACCTCACTTCTCCAGATAGGGTCTGACCCAAGCTTTTTACAACTGCAGCATAACTTCCTCCCCCTTGAATTCAATTCCCCTGAGATTCTGTTAGCCTTTTTAATCAATTTTTCTACCTGTCAACTAGTTTTTAGTGATTTGTGAAAATGGCCACCTAAATCCCTTCGTTCCTCCACAGCTCCTAGTCTCTCACCATTAACAAAGTATTCCAATTTGCATTGCTCAAATCCAAAGAGGATGACCTTACCCTTCTCCACATTGAACTCCGTATGCCATAGATTTACACACACACACAGTATCGATGTTCTGTAACTTACTGTGCTTCCTAACTCAATGCCATTTTGCATCCCTGGAAAAGCACTGTTTATTCCTTCATCCTTGTCATTAACATGAAAGTTTGAGGCTACAGTACAGACCCTGAGGAACACCACTATCACATCCTACCAAACAGAGAATGTATCTCACTTCCCTACCAATTATTGATGCATGCCACAAGGTCACTTCCAAACTCATATTGCAATGTCTGTGAAGTCTGTACATTTATTGGGTCAGATGTTCTTTTCCTGTTTTCCACCTTCCTCTGTTCTTATGCTCTATTACTAAGGCTTCAAATTAAAGTGGGATGAGGAGGTGGAAGTTGGGCTGATCATACATGAGGGTGGACAGAATTCATGTCTAAAAACCAGACTCTGCTGGGCAGATTAACACATCTTCCACCTTACCTCCCTAAGTCTGCGGGAATCTTTGGGGTCATGCCTGGGGGCACTTGTTGTTCACCCAGTATGTCACTGATAGGCCCTGCACAGCAGGAATTTCTCCAACTGATGTAGGTCCATACTGGACTTTAGAAAGGTCTCAAGGCAGTTGGAACAAAGATAATTAATCCTAAAGTCAATTGGACCTGAGATCAGCTCTGACTGCGTGGGTGGACAGCCTATGCCAGTAGCTCTGAAAGTCACAATGGCCCTCAGCTTTAATGCCTCTGGCTCTTTCCAGGGCTGAGTGGGGGATCTGTGTGGAGACTCCCAATCAGCTGTCCACAGTTGCATCAAGCTGGTGACAGAAGCTCTGTTCAGGCGGGTACTGACATTTCTCCTATGCCATATGGATGAGGCCAGCCAGGCTGAGTGATGCAGAGACTTTGCAGTGATTGCTGGCTTCCCCCACATCCAGGATGCAATCAACTGCACACGTGTGGCTATCAAGGCACTAGTGGGTCAGCCGGGTGCCTTCAACAACAGGAATGGATTCCACTACATGAACATGCATATAATGTGTGACCATAGGATGCAGATTCTGCAAGTCTGTGCAAAGTACCCAGGCAGCTCCCATGATGCTTACATCCTGAGACACTCCCAGGTGCCAAGGCTCTTCAGTGCTCCAGCCCAACTGGATGGATGGCTGCTGGGTGACAAAGGCTATCCATTGAAGAGGTAGCTCATGATGCCTCTCTGCCACCCAAGAACAGAGGCAGAGAAACGTTACATTACGAGTCATGCTTCCACAAGGGCGATGGTCATGAGGGCCATAGGTCTTCTCAAGATGCACTTCCAATGCCTGGGCAGTTGAGGGATTGCACTACAGTAACCCTCAGAGTGGGTGTCACTGATCGTTGTTGAATGCTGCGCTCTCCACAATCTGGCCCTGGCAAGGGGGGACCCACTGGAGGAAGAGGATCTTGACGCAGCTGCACAGGCCACAGATGATGAGTCCAGTAGTGACTCAGAAGAGGAGGACGGTGAGGAGAATGCTGAGGGCATTCCTCAATAGCCTCCAGGAAGAAGTAACACTAGGGACGCCTTGACCCAATGCTCCTTCAGTTAGGCTATCAAAGATCAGCCACCTCCATCCCGGATGTCCGAAAGGACCCATTCATTTGAACGCAAAAACACTGTGTCTATGAAATAAAGCTCAGAGCCAATTGCATTACATACAGACGTACACTGCACCAATAAAATAAAAAGGTGAAGCATACTCATGATAACAAAAACAAAATTTATCTCATTTTGACAATTCCAAACTATTTACATAAACTTCTCTGGTCTTTATTCCCAGACCAGTATAGATAAAGTAAACATAAACGAACATAAAATCACCCGTGACCTGTCCAGCCAGCAAAGCCCACATCCCACGAATGAATTTAAAAAAAAAACCAGGAATTCCTCATTCTGTCCCTGGAGCAGCTCTCAATGGAGACGGCAGTGCACTTGGCCAAGACGGTCAACACGGTGCTCATGGAGTTCTCCGTAATGGAGACCATGGCACTCATACACTCATGGATCTCCGCCAGATCCTCCCACACATCTTGCTGAACATCCAGCATCTGCCACCTAATGGACGACTCCAGAGGATCATCATCAGCCTTCGACTGAGCATTGTCCTGGTCCCTCCAGCGCCCTGAGCACTCTCTGCCTCTGCCTGCACCTCAAGTAAGTGTGAAGTGCCCTCGCCAATATGCACCAATATACTAGCAGCAGAACTAATGTCCACCCAGGTGCTGGTATCTGCGGTGATGCCTGCTTCAAAGAGGGCTGTGACACAGGTGAAAGTGATGCTCGGTGGTCCTCCACCGTCAGGGGTGGCCCTTTGGTGTCCGCAGAGCAGAGGTGAACCTAAAAGGGAGAACAAGGACATGTCATTAGTTAAAGTCATCAACCATCACTGTGCATGCCAGGTACCCTGGTGAGACAATGGAGATCTGCATCAGGGTGTCATTATCTTTCAATGATCAATGGGAACTCCAGGTTCAAGGCTGACATCAATGAAGACACTACACTCGAGTGGTTGCACAATCCCCAAAACGCTCATCTCGGTGCACTGCACTCTTAGCTTCATCTGGCACCCCTACTTCCATATGCCCGGTTGTACATGGAGCTGCCGGCTTGTGAGCTCCAGGGCATGTTACTCTAACCTGCTGAGCAGCAGAAGGTTGGGTGGCCCTCTGCCTGTCTGTGCCCTCTCTGCCGGGTTATGGCTTGTCTTCTCCCGAAAAAACAGAGGAGCATTCATTAGTCCACTCTGTATCTGCAGCGCCATCGCAGCCTGACCAACCCCAGCTGAGGAACACCTTGCAGGGCACATCCGAGTCATGGCCCTTTAGCTGCAAGGCACTCAGTCCAAGCAGCCGGGGCTCACCCTCTTGGCCAGCTCCAGCGTCATTGACATTTGGCACTCAGAGCCTAGCACCGCTGAGGTCAACAGATGGGACGGCCACACCTTACCACTTCTGCACACTGCCTCATGCCAATATGGTACTCACCCTTCCTGAGTGCAGCAGGTCATTGGCGTGCTCCCAGCACTGCACTCATGTGCGCCGCACCACATCATGGCTGCTCACCAGCGCTGCCAGCTCCTCCCATGCCCTCTTGGTGAGGTGCAGTGGCCTCCTCCTCCCATCTCTGGGGACAAGGGTGTCCCTCCTGGCAGCCACCTCCTCCAGGAGGACGGCGAGGCACTCGTCAGAAAAGTGGGGGGGGGCCGAGTGCCCACCCAACTTTCCCTCCCACCTGCCATGTACAGCTGCATTCGACCCCATCAAGAATTCTGAACACATGTCCTTCCGTGGCAGCCTTCCAGGGGCTGCCTGGGCTGTTTTTAAACCGGCCATTGGGTCTCCATTGGACCCGGCAGCCAACAGGCCCCTGCACCCCGCTTGGCCTTTCCCGGGCAGTGTGGAGACGTATTTCACGCTGGGTGCGCCTTAATTGGTGCTAGTGTGAAATCACAGTTGGGGGCTGGCTGTGGGCAGCGGACCGTTTCCTGGCTGCTCCTGGGCCCTCCCACCGCGCCTGCCCAACGACCTCAAAATGCTGCCCTATGTTCAACTCTCTTGAACCTTCTGATGCTGATCCAACCTTCTTAAACTAACATGGTAAGTGCATCTGCAATACCTAAACATCAGGCCTGTCCAACCTTCTCGCATCAGGGTGGGGAGAGGTCTCATTTCAATTTTTTTTCTCACTCAAGCAGCTGATGTGAAAATTTTGGCAAGATAAGTTTTAGCACAACATTAAACATGAATGTCAAATAAAAATCAATCACAACGCAATAAACTGATCATTCAAGAAAAAGTAATTAATAAAAATTACCATTAAAAAGTGCTAAGCACAGAGTTAATCTTTTTTGCCTTTTCATTTAAGAAGCAGAGCTAGAGAGACAGACTAGGCCCCAAGTCCTGGTCACCAGGGAAGCAATGGAGACCAGGGCCAAACTAAGAAGTTGGATTTAACTAACACTGACCTACCATTTGCCTCTGGTGACACACACTCCATTCTAGCCTTGGTGGAATTCATGCAAGTGGGGATCAGAGGCAGGTTGACTTTCAGCCTGGGTTTTCCTCTTCTTCTGGCCTGTTTTGTGGATAGGTTTTTGGGGAAGGAGGAGGAGGAGGGGGGAAGGGAAAGGGCATGTGTGGGTCATTTCCAATCTCAGGGTTCTTTCTGTCATCTACACAGACTCACCCGCCTGCTCACACAAACTCACCCACTGACTCACACAGACTCACTCACTCACATAGACTCACTCACTGACATAGACTCACTGATTTATCCAATCCCCTGGGCCCAGTATATCTCACTGCCGAGGAAGTATTCGGGTACCGTGAAGAGGTGCACTTCCTTGCTCTGCCCTGTTGATGGTTCCAGCTGCCCCGTGCGGGGGCTGGGCAGGCACTGTTGCTGCGACCCTGGCCTCTCCAGCTCGCTCTGCCATCTTGACCCCTCTGCTCCTTTTTGGGCTCAGCAGTTCTGTGGGAGGAAGAGAGAGAGAGAGAAAGCACAGCCAAAGGTGGAAAGAGAATGCACCATGCCAACTCACCGTCACACTGCTCACTGCTCCTCCAATCAGGAACTGTTTCTCTCCAGCATGTGTTGCTGATAGACTGACCAGTGAGCCTACCAGCAGCCAAAATGGGAGAGAAATGACCTGTGATCAGAGGAGCAGCTTTTTGCAGAATATTTCTTTGAATTTAGTGATAGTTTGAACACTGGGTCTGTGACCTGGATAGAGATAGTTGGGCACGGCTGCAGGTTGGACAAGCCTGTTATACGGACATGTGTCATCTGCTCTATCGAATAGCCCACTCCCGAAACTTGGGAGAAGTCAACATCTTGCAGAATTGTAGCATTGCAGCTGAGGCCCTCGAATTTTCAAAGTAAAGTGTTTCAGTTTGAATTGTCACGATAATATAGAATTTATGCTTACATACTCAAGTAGTTTCATTTAGAATAACACATATTAAAACAAAATTCCTTCGCAGAAGTGCATGTGATAATTCATTTCAAGATATTTAGGCAATGGAGTTCTTTATTTGGAATATAAGTGACAAGTAACTCAGTCTACCTTTAAACATGGGTATTGAAAAAGTGCAAACGTGCAAAAGCTGTTAGTGCTTAACAGGAAGCATGGTTTACTTTCAACCAAACATGGCAATTTGCACTATTAAAATATGAAGACATCATTAATTGGCAGACTGTTAGACCAGCTGAACCAGACCAATGATTAAACAAAGCCCTCGGGATGATCTGGTCTATAACAGATGTCAGTTCATCCCTTCAATAAACTATAAACTTTTCACCTGAAACCTGAAGGCATATTGTAGCACAGTGTAACACTAATTGATTTTATTATTTGGTTTTAATTTGACTTTTTGTTTTTACTGAAGTGAAGGCACAACTCTGCTCAAATGAATGAAACCAGGCTTCCATTTTTCCCTATTCTTTTTGAGTACTGCTGATTTTAATTGCTCCACCATTGGTAACTGTGCCTTCAGCTATTTTGACTCTAAACTCTACAATTCCCTCCCCAAACCTCTTTACTTCTGTGCCTCTCAATTTTCCTGTAAAACGCTCCTTAAAACCTTTGACCAAGCTTTCAGTCATCTGTCCACTTATCTCCTTGTGTGACTTGGTATGTCAAACTTTATTTTATAATGCTCCCAAAAGTGCTTTGGGACATTTTATATGTTGAAGGTGCTATATAAATATAATTGTTGTTACTGTTGTATTTGGTAATAATGAAACACTCCAAGATGAACCCCCACACCCATTTCACACGGCAACTTCTATTTGGTATGTTTTAAAAAAATGAAAATCTTTCAGTCACAAGGCAGAAAACACATGAGGCATGTGGCGGAATTCTCCCTTTGGCGAGCGGTCGTGAGTCCCGACGTCACCGCGCGTCATTTAGATTTTTAGTTCGACAGGCGGGCAGCCAAGTTGGCTGTGCGCCCGCTGAACTGTCAAAAGCCTATTAAGGCCTATTGAAAAGTAATTAAAACAGTTAAAAGAGCTGCCCGTCCAACCTTAAGGTTGGCGGGCAGGCGAAGATCCCAGGCAGCCTTCAGAAAAAACATGAAATCTCATCCACGGGCGATTTGTGTTACATTTTTAATAAAAGTAATTGACATGTCCCAGTCATTGACAGTGTCACATGAGGGGCCATGTCAATAAAATTTTTCTCATCGTTTATTATCTTTTTAAAAGTAACACCGATCTCCCTGTGGTGGCACTTTGCCTCAGGGATGTGTGCGAAAGAGCACACTCCCGGCTCAGGGAATTCCCCACCCCACCCGCACAGGGAGCGCATAGCCCGCCCATGCAAAATGGCGCCGCCACGCCCCCAATTGGGGGCGCCAATCGGGAACCCGCCCGCTCCTGCACAACACCACCCCACCCCCCGCCCCAACCATACTGCCCATGGGATTGTTCACTTAGCAAGCTTGAAACTGACAATATTTTTGTGCCTTAATGTTTGTAGAAAATATAATACTTGATTGTAACTTGTGCGTGTGCTGTCAGTTTTCTCAACTCATTTGTTTTCAATTAAAATGTTATTCCCTTACAAAATGATTCTTTTTTGTATTGAGTGTAAAGGTTATTGCTGCATATAAATCACACTAATTCTGTTTGCATGACTGATATGCTTAGTAAGGACAAGTGAAAAATCAGATCAGATATCTAAGCAAAATTCATGTTTGACGAGATTTGTCTTTTAATAAACAAATCAGACAATGGGATAACTTCAGGATTATTTTGGTTTTAAAAGATCTGCTAACTAACCATTTAACAGCACCCCATGAATATAAAACTTTTGTCAGGGCTTGCTTGGTTCATCAAACTTATTAATCACATCACAGTTAAAAACCCAATGTTTGCTGATACCGTGACCGCAGAGGGCACACTCGCCGCAAATGCTGCTGCAGTGCCTGTGACTTCACTGCCAGCAACGCCCCAGGCAGCTGCCTGCACCAAAGGTCGCTCAGATCAAACTCAGCCAGAAAAGAATTACATCTTGAACTGGAAATTGCAAATAATGCTATGTCCTTGGGCAGGGTTTTCCCTGAAATCGGCAAAGTCCGAAAGTGGGCAGGGAAATCGGCGTTTGACCTGCCGATGGCAATGGCGGCTTTTCCCGTATCGTGCACCACTTTGTTGAAAAAATTGAGAGGCATGGGTTTCATATTGGATCACTGGCATGGAGGCCTCTGATTCGCCTGCCCGCCGTCACCTGAGGCCTTCTGTACTGCAGGCGCCATATTTCAGGGTTGCCCCTGCACAGCGCTAGCTGTCTCTAAGGGATGGAAAGCCGGTAGAAAGTAGTGTCTTTCAAAGTGAGGGAACGTGCTGCCCCCAAATTCAGTGACCCCTCTCTTGAGCACCTACTGGATGCAGAAGAGGCCCGCTGCAAATTCCTCTAACCCGGCTTTGGGCGAAGAACCTCATCCAAGGTAACAAACCCAGTATGGAAGGCGGTGGCAAGTGCCAACATTCTGCAAAAGAGGACAGCCACCAAATGCAGGAAGAGGATGAATGATCTCCTCCATTCTGCCAGGGTAAGTCACCTTTCTCATCACTCTCAACTCGCTCACAAATCCATCAACATCCACAGGGATCTCACACACAGCCAGCTGAAGGGATACCACCACTCACTCTCTCACACATACCGTCATGTCTTCTGCGGATCGTGTCCTCATCCTGTCCATGGCACCACTCACCACCCACATATGCCAGGCATCATTCACATCTAGCCTGGCAGGCATCCTGCTCACACTCTCTCCATCTGTCTCCGTGCAGGGCAAACTGGCAAATAACAAAAGGGAGAGGATGCAGACTGAGAGTGCAATGCCTCAACTGAATGTCCTGACTGACGTTGAGAACAGAGTCATTCACATGCCCAGTGAGAATGTGGACCGTTCCTGTGCTGTCCATCAAACAACCATACTGTGAGTGATGTCTCCTGTTCCACCGTCCCCTACCATGCAATAATGATCTTTTCTTTCTTTCGCAGGCACACATGGGAAGCATCTGAGGCCGTCCACGAGCCAGGCTATTGACTCAAGCCCCAAAGATACCTCAGAAGAAGAATCTGATGACACCCTAATTGAAGACCCATTACAGCGCTCATCCACACCCAACACCAGTGCAGAGACGCACACCTCGATGGGATCTAACTTTAGAGCAGTCTTGGGGTCACAATCTGGTGAGCACATCGCACTGTCTGATCCACAGCAGGTGGAGGCAGGGACTTGCCGGGTCTCTGGCACTCGGAGTCCTGCTGGAGGGCAGAAAGTCGCTGAGTTAGAGTCAGATGACAAGCCCCTGGACTCAGTACTACCTTTGCAGCTGGAGCTGCAAAGACAAGCTCGGGAACATCAGGAAGGGATATCCGCTGCACTCCTCAGTTTCCAAGACATGATGGAGGACTCCATCCACCTTCGGACTGAGGTGATAGCACCTGCATGCCAAAGCACCGAGGTTAACACTGGTAGGGTGGCGGCCAGTGTGGAGACCTTGGTCCAGGATATTGGTCCTGCACTGCTGTAGGAGCTGCACTCCATCGCTGAGGCACTTGCTGGCATCCATCAGTGTCAACGTGAGACAGGGATGGGACATCTCGAGTTGACCCCACCTGTCCCTTCCTCTCAAGGAGTCAGCCAGGGGCTCTCGGGCATCCATAGGGAGGAGGATCGGCAGGTGCATACACAGGGCCATCTACCCAGGTGACTCCAGGAATAACAAGCCCATCCAAATCCCCTCTTCCTGTGACCCCAGCAGCTCCAGCTCCACAGGCCAAGGAGGGTGCACCTGCCACACAGTAGGGCTCTGAAAGCAGGCCAGGGCCCTCCAGGTCTCAGCCCTCATGAGTACACCCACCAAAGTCATCACAGACAAGGTGTAGCGGTCAGAAAGCTGCCTCCACCTCCCCTGTGGATGTCCAGGGAGTACCAAGACACAGCGGCAGGGCTATGAAAACCAAGAAGATGTAGTTGCACAACGTGGGCATGGGTGTTAATCACTGTATATAATGTTCACCAATACAAATACACTCATAATCATCTCTCCTTGTCTATGGCTCCTTGTTATGATGAAGTGTGTCGGTGTCATTCAGAAGTGAAACCTTGGTCCCTGCACAAAATTAATTCACGTGTCTTATCCAGGGCCTCTCCTCTGCCCAGTGCATGACCCTCTGACCACAGTGATTGCCCAGTCCCAAAGTCACAGCCCACTTCAGTGATGCCTGCACCTTGATGTTGATTGTGTTTGCTGCAAGAATATTGTGCCTCAGCGTTGTTGGGTCATATGATGTTATGTGTGCTCTGAGCACCTTTGAGGTGGGGCTGCACCCCCTTCTTGTCTGCATTCTGTAATGCTGAAGGGGACAGGTGATTATGCATGCAAAAGGATCAAGTACATTTGAAGTCCATGTTCCCGCTGTATTCCAGCAAGATCTACATGAGATGAGACCCTGCACAGAGCATGAGTGCGATATCCTCTGCCAGACTGGTGTCAGATGCTCCCAGTTGCCATATTGTGCTCTCAGGAGAGTCCTCACTACAACTCATAATCCTCCTTGTGAAGTCTTATGACTGCTGGGGCCTCACGAGTA
Organism: Carcharodon carcharias; assembly: GCF_017639515.1. Taxonomy (NCBI): domain Eukaryota; kingdom Metazoa; phylum Chordata; class Chondrichthyes; order Lamniformes; family Lamnidae; genus Carcharodon; species Carcharodon carcharias. Next base: position 106,834,704 of record NC_054472.1, read on the forward strand.
TGTCTACCACCTCTGGCCAGAGCAATGACCTCATCGTCTGCATCCTGGGCTTCCAGGACCTTGTCACCCTCTTCCCCTGCCACTTCCTCCTCATTGGAGGAGACGTGCAACTCCTCCATCTCCTCATCACTCAGGACATCCCCTCTTTGCATTGCCAGGTTGTGTAGCAAGCCACAATGATGTATGATACCCCTGAGGGGCATACTGGAATGCTCTTCCAGATCTGTCGAGGCACCAGAATCTCATTTTCAGGATCCCAGAGGTCTGCTCCACCAAGGCTTGGGTTGCAGCATGAGCCTCATTCTACCTTTTCTCAGCTGGCTGCCACACAGGAGTCATCAGCCACGTCCTCTGTAGGTGGCCCTTGTCCCCAGGGACCCAGACCTGCAGCCTCTGTGGATCCTGGAAGATGTCAGAGATTTGAGACCAGCTGAGGATGTATGAATCGTAGATGGTCCCTGGGTTTCGTGTGCAGACCTGCATGATCTGTTTGGTATGGTTGCAGATCAGCTGAACATTAAGAGTGTGGAAGCCCTTGCGGTTCACATACTGGACTGCTTGTTGCCACTGAGATCTAAGAGCCATGTCAGTGCAGTCAATGACACCCAACACATGTGGGAAATTGCAAATCTCAGTGAATCCCAGCGCTCTTGCTTCACGGCGCGCATGATTTTGGTCGAAATTGATAACGTTGTGTGTCTTGGCAAAGATGGCATCCATGACCTCCTGAATGCATTTATGGGTGGATGCTTGAGAAATCCCACACAGGTCATCTTTGGAGCCCTGGAAGAAACCACTGCTATAGAAATTGAGCACGGAGGTCACCTTCAATGCCACTGGTAGTGGATGTCCTCCAGGTCTCAGAGGTGACAAATCTTACAGAAGGTGGCATAGTTTTTCCTTAGTTCTGTTGAAGAGTCATACGGACTCAAAACGTTAACTGTGTTCCTCTCCGCAGATGCTGTCAGACCTGCTGAGTTTCTTTAGGTATTTTTATTTCTGTTATGTGAATAACCAGTTCCCTTGACAATTGCAGCCTTTGGCGACACTGGGTCTCACTCATCTGTAGGCAGGACAAGTACCATCTGGATCTAGCGAGGCACTAATGAATGATGTCTCTCTGTGTATCTTCCTTTATGTGCAGAGGAGGCCCTGCTGCCCCTTGATATTGAGGATTGGGCTCCTCCCTTTGCCGAGCTAGGCACCTCCATTGCATTCTTCTACTTCTGTCCTGCCTGTAAGCAATGAGTCAGACAGCAAGATCACCAGGCTCCATGTTCCTGATGGTCTCCTCACTGCAGAGAGAGACGTGAGGGTCAGCATATGTCTCCTTAGGACCTCTCTTAGTTAATTCTCTGGCTCTGGCTGCACCTGAAGGCCCCTTCATGCCAGAGAATTCTGGCCACCACTTGGTTGGCCAGTGCTTAGTTCACTTCATGCCTGACCAAAACCCCACCCACCTCCGCCTCACACCACACACGACTGAGTGATGACAGCTTCGGCCACTCAATTGCAACTTGTGTTCTTAGCTCAGGTGCTGGTATTACCCTAAAGTTCAGAAGCAGTCAGTGGCACCACCAGGAATTTGTGCTGCTTGAGTGGGCATGATTATTCCAGAAACCAGACTCCAAACATGTCAATGGAGTTGATGCTGAACAGTCTCAGCTGTGGAAAAATGCTCAATCTTGAAATGCTTTTCCAAATGACCCCCGGCCCCCTGGTGTGTGCTTGTGCATTTCCTTCAGCCTGTACTGCCTTGCCTACCCCCAACACCCTTCCTCCCAACCACGCCCCCCTCACCCCCCCACCGCCAGCTCTCTTCTTGGTGCTGCCTTACGCCCCCAAGCTACACCCCTGGCCACCGCACTGGAACCCTTGCCCTGGCACCGCACTGAAAGTTGGCCGGGAAGAAGCTGTTTTGGAGACATGCCTGTGACCCCCACCCCTCCCTGAATCCACAGCACCGCTTCCTTGGCTTCATATAGGGGACTCTTGCGAGCACTGTGCTAAGCTGCGTGCGCTCACCTCTGCATTCCCCTCGAAGTTCAGGTCGCCAGGTTCACGCTGTTCTAAAGTCATGCCAACGTGGGATTTAAATTTGACATTGGGGTATGATTCCGGCATGTAGCCACAATAATGAGATGCAAATTTATGAAAATGAAGTTCCTGACGTTCGCCGATGTGATATGTAGGCCGTCATTGCTGAGGGGGAAAGGGGACAATCATGTCCTGGATTTACGTCACTGGAAAACGGGTCTAGGGTCTTCTCGTGAGATTTTCTGATCATGCCGGCAAACAGACCCACCTCGATCAGGCACAGAACATCCTGGCCCTTATCTTAAAACTACCTTGCCGTTTTAAATAAAAATGATAATATTTAATCAGATTCTATATCAAATAGTATTTGTGCATGATGGAGATGGTTCCTGAGATAACCATTTCAACACGTGAATGTGATGCTCCAGAAAGCAGCGTTTTTCTAATCTAATGGGAGACTGGCAGGCACTTTGCCAATTTAAATGGATGGTTTTCTGGAAAAATGTGAAGTTATTCACTTAGGTAGGAAAATCAGAAGTGTAGAGTATTCCTTAAATGATGAGAGATTGGGAAGTGTTGATGTCTAAAGGGACCTGGGTATCTTTATTCACGCATCACAGAAAGCTAACATGGAGGTGCAGCAAGAAATTAGGAAGGCAAGTGGTATGTTAGCCTTTATTGCAGGAGGATTTGAGTAAAGATATTTTGCTACATTTGAATAGAGCCTTGGTGAGATCACACCTGGAGTATTGTTTACAGCTTTGGTCTCCTTATCTAAGGAAAGCTATACTTGCCATTGAGGGAGTGCAATGAAGGTTCACCACACTGATGCCTAAGATGGCAGGATTAAGGAAACCGAGTCTGTATTCTCTCCAGTTTAGAAGAATGAGCGGTGTTCTTGCGAAACATACAAAATTCTTGAGAGAGAGAGAGAGAATGACAGCAAACAGAACGAAGCAAGTGTGTGGCAAGCAGGAGGCAGCAAGGGCTCAGGAGTCATGTAGGAAGTGAGGTAGTAAGGGCTTGGGAATGGGCAGTGAGTGAGGGAACAAGGACTTGAGGGACAGTATGAGGCACTGAGAGCTTGGGAGATGGGCAGTGAACAAGGCAGCGAGAGCTTGGGAGATGGGCAGTGAGTGAGGGAGCAAGGGCTTGGGAGAGGGAGATTGTGAGGTGCCGAGGGCTTGGGAGATGGGCAGTGAGGAAGGGAATGAAGGTTCAGGAGAGAGGCAGTGAGCAAGGCATTGAGAGCCTGGGAGAGGGTCAGTGAGAGAGGGAACGAAGGCACAAGAGATGGATTGTGAGCGAGGCAGTGAAGGCTCAGGAGAGGGGCTATGAGATAGGCAGTCAATGTTCGAGAGGGGCGGTGACTGAGGGAGCAAGGGCTTGGAAGAGAGGCAGTGAGCGAGGCAGTGAGGGTTTGGGAGAGGGCAGTGAGTGAGGGAGCAAGGGCTTGGAGGGGGCAGCGAATGAAGGAGCGAGGGCTTGGGAGAGCAGCTGTGAGCGAGGCAGTGAGGGCTCAGGAGAGGGTCAGTGAGGAAGGGAACGAGGGCTCATGAGAGGGCCAGTGAGCAAGGCAGTGAGAGCCTGGGAGAGGGTCAGTGAGTGTGGGAGCGAGGCTTGAGAGAGGGTCAGTGAGGGAGGTAACCAGGGCTCAGGAGAGGGGCAGTGAGTAAGGCAGCAAGGGCTATGGAGAGGGGCAATGAGTGAAGCAGTGAGGGCTTGGGAGAGGGGCAGTGAGGACTTGGAAAAGGGGCAGTGAGGAAGGGAGCGAGGGCTTGGGATAAATGCAATGCAATGGAAGTTCCTGGAGCTCAGGAGATGGGAGAATAGCAAGGCGGTGTTGATTGGGAGAGGAGGAATGCAATGGAGGTGGTGAAGGCGTGTGAGGGGAG